>NC_057862.1:507002621-507323390 GCF_019393635.1 Dromiciops gliroides
AGGCCTTTCTCTCTCTCTTTACCAAATTCTTATTCACCTTAATAAATGCTTAAAAGTCTAACTCTTGCTTGATATTTACCAAGATCTGCATTCAGATCTAGTCTAAGACACCAGCTGTGAGACCTTGGGCAAGTTGCTTAACATTTGTTTGCCTTAGTTTCTTCAAATGTAAAATGGGGACAATAATAATTATCACTCAGGGTTATTGTGTGGATCAAATGAGATATTTGTAAAGCACTTAGTACAGTGCTTTACACATAGTGGGTACTATGTAAATGTGCTTAATCCCTCCCAGTTCCTATTCCTTCCTCCCATTCCCCACATGATCTTCTACAGTTAGAGACCTAATTTAGTTGACCATAAAGGTAGCCCTATTTAAAGCCAAACACTTGCTCAGAATTGGACCACAATGTCAGCTGTCAATAGAAGTGGGTAATCACTAAAAGAAAATTTGCATCTTAGGACCCTGCTATGCCATGAAACACTAGGGAAACATGAGTGTACAGTGACTTAATGGCCATATGTGTCATGTTGCTAAAATGAAGAAGATCCAAGAGGCAACAGCTATCTCAATAAATTGTTCAATATTTACTGTAGATGCCACTTTAGTCCCAGATGTTGGCATATTGAAGCTCAATTAGGATGAGGGAATTTGAAGAAGCCTTTTAATGTTGTTACAAAAATAAGGTGGTTATGAGGATCAAATGAGATAATATTTGTAAAGCACTTAGCACAGTATCTGGCACATAGTAAATACAATTTTAATGACAATGATGATGGTGATGATGATGCCTGAGATTCTAGGCCCAAAGAGAATAAAGCTGGTTTGAAGAGAAATAGAGGCCATAAACAACTAAAATTCTAAATAAACCTAAAAACACATCTTAGAATTATTATAACTATAGGTGATCAGACCTCAAAGGGACCTGAGGAATCACCTAGCCCGAACCCCTCATTTTAAAGATAAGAAAACTGAAAGCCATAATGGAAAAGTTACATAATAACCAAGAAATTCGTTCTTGGTCAAGACAGTGTTAAATTACAGGTTTATTAGACCACAAATTTAGAACTGTAAAAGACTTTAGAACAGAAGTTTTTATTCTGAGGTTGTTGAACTTGGTTTATACACACACACACACACACACACACACACACACATATGTATGTATATGTATATATGTATATATACACACATATAGATAGATAACTATATTTCGCTATAATCGATTTCCATCAAAATCCTTTATATTTTATACATCTAAAACCATTTCGGGGAGAAGGCTTTACCAGCCTTCCAAAGGGATCCATGACACACAAAAATGATGTCACATAGGTCATCTAGTTCAACCCATTCATTTACAAATGAGGAAAAGGAGACTCAGAGAAGGTAAGCAATTTGCTTTAGATCACACAGGTACCACATATTATAGAAGAGCAGATACAGAAACTCAGGACCTCTGACTACAGACATAGCACATTTTCTTTCTTGTTCCTGGCCCTATAATACATTACCTTCCTCCAGCCTTGGTCCTCTACTTCTACAAATCTCTAGTATTTACTTCTTGTTAGTGTTGTCCTACTCTTTATGACCCCATTTGGGGTTTTCTTGGCAAAGATACTGGAGTGGTTTGCTATTTCCATCTCCTTCTAGTATTTACTGGTACCTGCCAAATCATCATAGCATTTTTTTGAAAGTCTCTAAATAAATTTGTATAGGAGTATTGGTCCTTTTGGTTGTATCTACAAGGCTGAATATGATTTCATGAAAGACCTTAAGCTATGTAAGGCAAAAGGAGTTAGTTACATAAGTATGCAGAGACCCTTCAACCCTTCAACGCTATAAGGCAAGGTAAACTGTGCCTTTTGGCATTAAACTGTAGGTATAATGATTATTGGTGTTAATATAAAAATTTTCAACATCCACTGTATTGCCTTTATGATCTTTACGAGAAACATCATAGAATTTTAGAACTATAACAAACCTTAGAGATCATAAAATCCAACCTCAGCATTTTGTAATTGGAGAAAAAGAGTGTTAGAGAGATTACTTAACCAAGTTCTTACAATTAGTAAGTGATCCAACCAAGCCTCATACCCAGGTCTCCTAATCTTTGCTCAAGGATTATTTTGATCAATCAACAGACATTTATTAAGTACCTACAATGACCCATAGGCTGGGGATAAAAATCGGATGCTCAATGCTATAGGCTGGGATACAAAAACATAAACCAATACATTCTATAGGAGGACATAGATACATAGAAGTATGTACAAAATGCGTACATGCAAGTTATATACAAAATCCATACTGGTAATATATAGAAAAGCCATTAACAGCTTAGGAGAAACAGGAAATAGCTCATGTAGGAGGTGGTATTTGAGCTGAGCTTTGAAGGAAAACTGGGATTCTAAAAGTAAGCAGTAAAACCCCTACTTTATTGTCTCATTTTTCCTTAATACCCAGAACTACCATGAGACCCATCATGAGACTCCCTTGGCACCTTTCTTTTTAAAGAAAATTTTGTCCCTGTCCAGAGAACCATATCTTCATAACCATGACAACCAAGGGAAATAACAACCAAACAAAGTAGAAGTCATGATATTACCTTACCAAAAAAAAAAGTCAAATAGCATTGACAACTCTTGTAGTTAATATATAACTCATTAGAACCCAGCTTTTCTCTCAATCTTGCTTTGTTTTATTGACTGTGAATGTCTGATTATACCATTCACTAACTGGACATTCCAAAAAGACAGAAGGAGAAGAAAATGAAAAGGTGGAAATAAATATAAATAAATGTGTGATTACACTTATGTAACCATCCATGTGCCCTAATTACATCATTCCAAAGGGTTTGTTTGTTGGAGATAACAAAAGACTTATGCCTTATGGGAGCTTTGCTGCTTATCAGGAAGGAAAATATCTCTCCAAAACAAATAGTCCAATACCACTTTGTATTTTGAGATGTAGGGATAGTGGGCCCCACATGTGTACTGTTGCTCCATGTGTGGCAAGGATGCTGTCTTGGTGCTGCTCAAAGGGGAACAAAATAGACATCTCTAGCCTCTTCTCCCCAAAATGTTCTCCAAGAGATACGTATTTCTGCCAAGAAGGGAAGTTAGGGTTAAAGACCACTCTTCTGAGGGTTTCCTCCATTAGAAATATGTCTATCTGCTCCCTTAAATATTGTTAGTATAGGAGATATTATCAGGTTCTACTTAACTTCTGATTGCTTTGCTATTTATGGGGGCAAAGGGGACCCCAAGATCTATATCCAAGGCTTAACCCATTTCCCACCAAATATCAATTCTACAATGAACACAAAGGATATCAAGGAAACTCATTTATCCAAATCATAGCAAAATAGATATCAGATAAAACACACATAGGGGAATATATACCAGACAACAGAGAATGAAGTAGCACCCATTGGGAGTGAGGTGACTCAGCTCAACAAAGAGAGAAAGAGTTCTAGATCTTACCCAATGGGAAACTTTCTGCAGTCTTCAGGGTAGCAAGCTGGAGAGAGGGACATAATTGAGACAGCTGGCTCCTCTCATGTCTTCCCAGAGTCTTCCTTTAGCAGCCTGAAGTGGGATTTATCTTTATTGTTCTCTCTCCATGCTAGAAACTAGGAGCCTCCAAAGCAACTTAATGCTCAAAGATTTGAAGCTTGATAAATTCTCCTTCCCTGAAGTCTTGTATAGCTATCTTATCATGGTATGAAGGTAACTATGGATGCATGAAAGTTATGCCATTTATAAGGGGTTGGTTTGTTTTTTTGTTTATTTTTGTGGGACATTGAGGGTTAAGTGACTTGCCCAGGGTCACACAGCTAGTAAGTATCAAGTGTCTGAAGCCAAATTTGAACTCAGGTCCTCCTGAATACAGGGCTGGTGTTTTATCCACTGTGCCACTTAGCTGCCCCCACTATTTGTAAGTTAATGTAGGTATTATGATGCTGGAAAATCTTTGAGTTCAGAGAAGACAAGCAAGTAATCAATCAGCAAACATTTATTTAGACTTTATTTTGTGCCAGGCACAGTACTAGGCATCTGGAATACCAAGACAAAAATGCTGGCCAAAATGACATGTCCAAAGTTACACAGCTTATAATAGAACCAAAATTCAAGTACAGTACCTCTGATTCCAAGTCCAGTATTCTTTCCATAATACAATTATTTCATCAGTCACTTAGAGTTAAATGATAGAGCTCTAGGTAGAAATAGAAATTTGCATGTATGTGGTGGGATAGGGTGGGTGGAACAAAATACTAAAAGAAGACCTAATTTTTAAAAGGATTGTATCAATCAATCAGCAAGCATTTGTTTATTAAACTCTTACTGTGTTAGGTAGTATGCTAGGTACCAGGGATTTGAGAAAAAAAAAAGATATGAACAAAAAAGCTTTTGCCCTCAAGTAACTAACACAACATTTAAGTAAATATCCAACAGTGCATAAAGTAAACTTGACATACAAAGCAACTACAATTGCGATGTTGGGGTAAGAACTAACTGCTGGGAAAATCAGAAGAAAAAATATGTCTTGGAGGCAATAATCCAAGCTTAGTTTTAAAGGAAACTAGGGATAAGAGGCAAAGTGAGATGGGAATACATCACTGGTCAGGGGTGGGGGTGAGGAATGCAGTGTGAGGCACACAGATCAGAGATGGAATCTCATGTGTAAGATAGCTTAGATAAACTGTAGAAGGTAAGAAGAAGCATAATGTGCACTGAATCTGAAAAGGTAGCCTAGAGCCATATTGTAAAGAGCTTTAAATGCCAAACAGTGGAGATTGCATTTTATTTTAGAGTCAGCAAGACGCCACTGGAGGATTTTGTTTCTTTGTTTTTGATGATGATGATGATAAACAGCTAACATTTATATAGTGCTTACTATGTTCCAGGCACAGTGCTAGGAGATTTACAATAATTGTCTCATTTGAATTCACAAGAACCAAGGGGGATAGATGCTATTATTATCCCCAATTAAAAATGGGGAAATTGAAGCAAACAGAGGTTTAAATGACTTGCCCAGGGTCACACAGTTAATAAGTATATAAGGCTGGATTTGAACACAGCTCTTCTGGACTCCAAGTCTGGTGTTCTATCCATTGAACCACCTACTTTTTTAGAGGGATAGTAATATAGTCAGACTGTGCTTTAGAAATATCTTATGGTTAGTTGTGTGGAGGACAGAGTGAAGAGGAGAGAGAAGATACAGAGATCAATTAAGAAGCTATTGCAATAGTACAGACAAAAAGTGATGAGGAACTGAACAAGAGTGGTAGCCATTTGAGTGAAGAAAATGGAACAGATGAGAATAATCATGGAAATAAACTTGGCACATGGGTGGGTAAGGGAGTGGAGGGTGAGAAAACGTGAGGACCTTTTAAAAAAAGTATCTGCATTTATCTGAATGAGGTTATTTTTTAAGTTTTTTATTTATTTTGTTTAAGATTGGTGGAATAAAAAACATTTCTATAACAGTATAATGAAAAAAGATGACTACACATGAAACTGCACATCTATTATGTACAACTTGCTATTCCTTTTAAATATAATAAAATTATCGTGTAATTTTTTTGTTATTTTTTCTTCCTTCCCCTTCCCTACTTGCTCTAGAGAGAGCTACCATTGGACACAAATATGTATGTGTATATAGTATTCCATGACATTCATATACCACAACTTGTTTAGCCATTCCCCTATTGATGGGCATTCCCTCGATTTCCAATTCTTTGCCACCACAAAGAGAGCTGCTATAAATATTTTTCTACATGTGGGTCCTTTTGCCTTTTCTTTGGTCTCTTTGGGATACAGACCTAGCAGTGGTACCATTGGGTCAAAGGATATGAACATTACCATAGCCCTTTGGGCATAGTTCCAAATTGCAAGAGAATATTTTCTTATTTTAAAATAAGGTGGTGGATTTTCCTTCTGCATTGTGTTGCCATTTCCAGATACTGTTTTAGAGACTCCCAAAATCAGGTTTATTCTTTCCCCATTACTACATTTAAGTGGTTGTGTTTCCTTGGAAGGTGCTTAGTTACAGCCACAGTGAAATCATTCTACTGTTACATAACTTATGGAGAGAGTGAGCTTGAGGACTATTGGACCCCAGTGAAGAAAGAATGAGTGAACTCCATGGAAAAGTTTAGAATGTTCTGCTTATTCATATCCTTTGACCATATTAGGTCTATTTCCCAAGACAATTATTTTTAGCAGCTCTCTCTGTGATGGCAAAGAATTGGAAATTTCAGGGATGCCCATCAATTGGGGAATGGCTGAACAAGTTATGGTATATGATTGTGATGAAATACTACTATGATATAAGAAATGATGAGTTTGATGATCTTAGAAAAACATGGATAGATTTGTACAAAATAATGAAGAGTGAAATGAGGAGAAGCAAGAGAATGCTGTATACAATAACAGTATTGTTTTAAGAACAAGTTTGAATGAATAAGTCATTTTGACTATTTAAAGAACCCAAATTAACTACCAAAAACAAATGAAGGATGCCCCTATCTACATCCAGAGAAAGAACTGATAAATAGAAGTATAGAGAAAATAATTTTAAACATACACATATACATACCTATTTAAATACATATATACATATTTGTGCACAGTGGTAGCCATCTCTAGAGTGGGGTAGGGGGAGGGAAGAAAAGATTTTTTAAATTACATGATAACTATTTTATATTTAAAAGGAATAGCAAGTTGTACATAATAGATTTGCCGTCTTGTGTACAATCATCTTTTTTCTATTCTACTATGCTGTGGAAATGTTTATTTTATTTCTTACGTTCAGGATAAAATAATTTTTAAAAAGATTTTTTAAAAAGAATTTTCTGCCTAGGGGCAGCTGCATTGTTTTTTTACCTGGAACCTCCACTTGCATTAGAGACCTAGGGGAACATCATGGGGATGTGTTCTAGTAGAAGCATGGAAAGAACACTGAGTCTATAGTAAGACCTATTTCAGATCTCAGTTCTGCTACTTACTACTTGTGTAACCTCCATCAGTTTAGTTCAACTTTCTGTATTTGAGTTTCCTTCTTTGTAAAATTAAAGGACTAAATTACATAGGACTTCTTAACTATGAATAGATTTTAACAGGATTGGGAATTTAAAAAAATAACCTATTCTATATTATTGAAAGTAACTTGGGGGGTGGCTAGGTGGCGCAGTGGATAGAGCACCGGCCCTGTAGTCAGGAGTACCCGAGTTCAAATCCGGCCTCAGACACTTGACACTTACTAGCTGTGTGACCCTGGGCAAGTTACTTAACCCCCATTGCCCCGCAAAAAAAAAAAAAAAAGAAAGAAAGAAAGAAAGTAACTTATTTGTAATCCTAAATATTCCATTTTATGCAGTTAACAAACATGTTTCTGAGAGGGTAGTCTATAAGCTTCAGCAGACTGCCAAAGGAATCCATGACAGGTTAAGAATCCCTGTGCTAAATGATTACTGCTGTCTCCTCTAAATGGAAATCTCACCTAATTGAAAATTCCACAAACCTATTTCCTATAAAATATGCCAATAACAAGAGTGCATCATATTATAGAATAAAAAAATCCATAAAGCCATGGATGAAACTGCTCTGGAGCCCAGTAATCTTTTCCTAAGGACTTGATACATTTGGGATGTTTGCCAGGGAAACCACATGATAATACATCAAGTAACATCTTGGTAGTCAATGTAACCCTATGCATATCTCCTACCCCCTAACTGTGATGGAGAGCAGAAGAGAGGAAAGGAGATTAAAGGAGAGGAAATGGGAAGGGATTAGAGAGGAGAAGAGGAGAAGAAAAATCTGGATGCAACATTAACTGTACCCAAACATAATCCAAGTTAGGGGGACATGAGCTTTCATGATAAAACAACATATAATTCTTAAAATATGGTTAAAAAGCATATTGATAATGCTATCTGAATTCCCAAGCCCAGCCTACAGTGTATTGACTGGTCCTCTGCCTTTTTTTTTTTTTTAACTTCATGGCTCGGGTTAGAGTAAAGGCCCAGGTTCAAAGATTTACAGAAAATTGATATTCAGGAAGTTAGTACAAAAATTACCTTTATTACTATGTGGCACACAAGCAGGCAAAAACAAAGCACCTACACACACTATATATGGCAACACAGAGGTTAGGCCATGCAGGACCAGGGTCATTTATGCAAGGGAGACATGTACAGTGGAAAGATGTCCTTAGGAGATCTTAGGAGCAGCAAAGTTATATACCTTAAAGGTGAGTTTGGTTGAGTACAGGTAATTTTTATGACAGATATGGGAGGAGATATTCCTAATCAGACCCAGATGAGGTAGGGGAATTCTCTGGGGTTGCTTGTCAATATCAAATGTGGTTGGAGCTAGAAGAAATCAACCAATCTAATTCCATCATAATAAGAGATGAGCCACATTGTTGTTTTTGTCCTTCATTCTTGAAAAGGACTATGACATCAGGATGATGTCATGACTTGCACTGAACTGGATTTAAGTGAGGGAGAGCTGTGCAAGGTCAGCAACCTCACTCTCTCCTCCAGAGCCATCTGAGTCCAGTGGCAAGATATACATCAGGATAACTGGAGATGGTCCCAGATATTTAAGGCAATTGAGGTTAAGTGACTTGCCCAGGGTCACAAAGCTAGCAAGTATCTAAGGTGAGATTTAAACTCAGGTCCTCCCAACTTCAGGGCCAGTGTTCAATCCACTGAGCCACCTACCTGCCTGGATGAGCAAAATAAGATTTAGAGAAAGCAGTGGCTTTTCAAAGACAACAGTCAGATGGCACAGTAGATAGAATGCTGGGCCTGAAGTCTAGAAGTTATAAGTTCAAATGGAGCCTGAGACATTCACTAGCTATGTGACCCCAGGCAAGTCATTTAACCTCTGTCCGTCCTTACTTCCACTGGCCATGAGTCTAACAATGTTGCTATTAGCTTAGAGGGAGGTACCCCATTCAGCAGTTGGAGAATAAGGAATTTTGAAGCATTGTTGACAGAGCAGTCATACATTCCACATACACATAGATATTGAGGCGCAAAGAGCTGGCTATGGACTCAGTAGAGTTATCCCTAGCATTTGAAAGTAGAACAGTAGAGAGTTGCAGACCCTCAGTACTCAGCTGAGCAACCTACTCAGCAGAGATGCTGTGCCAATGTGGGGAGTTTTATGATAACTGTAGGATAAAAAGGACTCCAAGTTCTGGCAGTATGAAAAAAGCCTTTGCTAAGTTCATGTCCACATTTCCCTCTAATATTGTTTGTATTAGTGGGAGAATGGCTTCTGATGGGAGAATGTGTTATAGCTATTTTTTGTCATTTTAGTAAATATGGCTATTGTCATTTTAGTAAATACCTTTGTAATTGAATCTACTAGCTAAATGTTATGGAGAAGGACACCATTTGGGCTCATGAATTACAGGAGTAAAAGCCCAGACCCACAGAACTTCAAGAACCTGAGGCAGCAGCTGCCTTCCAAGAACCCAACCTGAAAGTATGAGTACAAGCTGGGGAGTAACCCAGAGGAGGTGCTATGCTGGAGGGACTCATACAGGATTCATTTGAGTTGCCTATGCACTTTCAACTACAGAGATTCTCTGTCAGGTACTTTCTTTTATTACAAGGATCCACTGGGGGGAAAATTATTGGGTTCCCCCCCATTTTGTTGTATTGTAGTGAAACAGTCAGTTTCTGGTATGCTTCCTCAATGTCTAGCCAGTTCCTTTGATGTGACTTTTGGGTGAATGAATGCTTAAGTATTGATGTCTACTGTATTTCTGTATCCATTGCAAGTAAATACAGTGATCCTTTCTACATTACAGGGTTAGGGGTGCAGGTGGCCCCTCCATCTCATCCTTCACACTCACTCACTCACACACACACACACACACACACACACACACACACACACACACACAACTAACACCACCCACACTATCAAAAATCCACATAAAAAATTTTGGCCCTCCCTTCATAACTAGAAAAGTCTGAATTTTTTCTTTTCCTTTTATGGACTGTTTACAGTATTTTATTGTAAAATTTGACTATATTTATAGTATTAAAAGATAAAATATGTTGATATTACGAATACTATACATATATTTTATGCATTCCTGAGCTTTTAAACTTTTTCTGTGTTGCCTGCTGACCTTCACATGTCATCTGAAGCTTTCACAAAATTGCCCCAAAAGTCCCATTTAATTTCTTATGCTGACTTACAAAATATCAAAAATTGTGATGGGGATAGTTGTACTGTGGAAGGGATAACTCTAAACTAATGTGGAGAACATGGGTGTCACATCCCTAGTAGACTAGTGCCTAGCAATTTGCCTAGAACACACTATAGAAGGTTATTCTTGTTCATTTTATTTTTTTCATTTTAGAATTGACCTAGGTCTTAACTGAAATGACATGAGCCCACTCATTCTTATTGAGAACCTTATGGATTTCAGGTCCATATGATAAGGTTTGCCTGATGGTCTAGAAACTATAAGTAATCAGCTCTAAGTACTTAATCCGTTTTTCAGCTCTCCACACTTATAAGGAGCTATTTGGAGTTACTGTTTACCCCTTTTATAAGGGATACATTTGGACTTGCACCTGAGTTTCCTGTCTGATTTAAATTTAAAATTTAAAAGAATTTTTATGTGACTGTACATATATAACCTATATCAGATTGCTTTCTGTCTTGGAGAGGGAAGGGAGGGAGGGAGAAAAATTTGGAACTCAAAATATTTTAAAAACAAATGTTGAAAACTATCTTTATATGTAACTGGAAAATAATAAAATCCTTTTAACATACAAAAAAGAAATTTTAGATGCTATGTTTATTTTCACACCCATCGCCCAAGCATTAAACCCGTTCTACATTATGTCCACCAAAAGAATATGTTCCTTTGAGATTAGAACTATATCATTTTTATCTCTTTATGCCGAAATACCTATTATAGTGTCTTGAATATAGGATACTTAATAAATGTTTGGTGAATTAAAGTGATAATTGTGTCTGGTTGTATCAAGAAGTTCACCCCCTTGGAACTTTCTCATGACCTCCTCCCACCCCCACCCAGATGCCAATGTCAGAGGAGAAACCACACGTTGAAAATGAGAGAGTGGATGTGTAATCTTTTCTCATATTTCCTTTGAAGTGAAAAGAAGATAAAGGTTTCACAAATGCCATAAAATTTTAGAGTTAGACGAGACCTTAGAGATCAACTAGTCAAACCTATCATTATAGCTGAGAAAAAAGAGGCCCAGGGAGGTTATAGGGCGATAGATTCACAAAATCTGAGAGTGGGAAGAGACCTCAGGCACCCTACCCAAAAAAAGAAACCCCCCTCCTATTATATACACAATAAGTGGTCATCTAGTCTCTACATGAGGGATTCTAGCTCTGCTACTTATTGCATGTTTGACCTTGAACAAGTGACTTTGCCACTCAGAGCTTTAGTGTTCTCATCTGTAAAATGAGCAAGTGTGACTGGATGAGCTCCAAATTCCCTTCCAGCTCTGGATCTGTTGACCTTGCTAAGTAAGGTCACACCAGTTTATAGCAGAGCTGAGACTGAAACCAATGTCCCCTTACATTCAATAGAGTGCTCTGCTTTGTTTTGGTTTTTCACTACGCAATATTGCCCTGAGATATGTTGCCATGGGGGTTAAAATAAGAGAACCTGGTTTAACTTTCAGCTTTGCCACCAACAGAGAGAAAGAAAAGGGAACAAGGAAATGCAGAACAAGATTTAACAGTGCCAAAGGCCCGAGAACAAGAAAGTTAGCTAAACATTTGATTACGTGAGAGAGAGGACACTGACAAGATGATAGGAAGAGGTTGAACAAGTTAGAAAGGCATCTGAAAATCTACTTGTTCTCAGGATTCCAAAATGAAACCCACCATTATTCATCCTGGTAACTAGGTGAATTGGTCATTTTCTTATCTGAGGGAATTCTGAGTGATTTCACCACTAGGCTTGCCTAGAAAGGAAAACAGACTTGGTAATAGTTATTTTCTTGTTTCTTACCTATACTTTGGTTTCTTCCTTTGAGTTTTTTGTTGTTGTTGGTGTCATTATTGCCCCTTTAGGACAGTGTATTGGGCAATGATCAAGTGTCATGGTGAAGTACTGTGGAAGCTAAAATAAGGAGCACCTGCTCTCTGCTTATATACTCACTTTGTCCTCTCCTTTACTAGTTTCTCAGTTTTGGTCCAAGAGTAACTAGAAAAAGTATATCACATCAAAGGATTGCAATAGGGATTTAAGTTTTAAAAGAAAATGGAAAAAATTTTGAATGTGTTCTGGTGGTACACTTTCTGAAGCATAACTTATGGGTTTGTTTTAAAATCTAGAGTTTGTATACATGCACACACCCAGAATGTGTTAGCAATATGTGTATATGAATTATAAATGTGAATCATATGTACTGTAATTATTCCCATTTTACAGATTATAATGATACTAATTAAAAAATGGAAAGGACCTTAGAGATGATCTCAGGAAACCCACCCACTAACAATTTATTCTAAGCAAAAGAGGGGAAAACTGAGACCCTGAAAGATGTAGTGACTTGCTTGAGGCCCCACAGCATTTGAACCCAAAGTTTTTAGACTCTATACTCAGGTATTCCTTCTACTACATAATACTACCATCTTCTCTAACTCCTTAAAATTAAGATTCCCATTCTCCATTGGCTTGATTCAACTGATAGCATTTCTAGGAGAAATGAGGAGAAGCTGGATTCAGTGTTGCATAGTGAAAAAAGTCCTAGATTTGGAGATATTTGGAGAACTAGACTTCAAATCCTAGATGTGCTATTAATGAATTGTTTTAAATTGGGAAAGTCACCAAGTTTCTGTGACTTCCTTATCAGTGAAGATTAGGGGATGGGACTAGATTATCTCTAAGTACCTTTTAGATTTGAAGCTCTATGACTTTAAGATCACATCCCCGAGAAGCATTTGCTACAGTCTTGCCAAGTGAATTTTCATGATAACTTTCCCTTCACCCAACCAGATTTTATGGGTTCTTTTCCATTAGTCTTTTTGAAAATTAAGTTTTATTGATGACTTTGTTTTTTAATTCATATGCAATTCTAGAAATACTTCTCTCTCCATTCCTCCTGAATTGAACCCTCTGTTGTGACAAAGAAAAACAATTATGCAAAAATGGCCAATGAAGTGACCTCATCTGTCAAGGTATACAACATTCTGCCCAAGTAGTTCTTTGATTCTCTGCCAAGAAAAGAGAGATATATTATATTATATGCACTCCTTTACCAACAGACTTGATGAATTTCAGGACTGGGTTACTTGACTACCCTGTCCCAAATGACTCCAATCTCCTAGTATTTCCTGCTCTTGATATACCAGCTCTCATTAGCAGATTTAGTCATGTATCACATCATCCTGAGTTTAATTCAGAGCTGCTTTCTCCAGTCATCTTTCCCCTTACCCCAGTGAGCCAAACATTTATCTCTTCTGTCCTTTCACTACCTTGGGCCTGTTTTTATGGTTGCCAAATGAATTTTCTTCTCTGATGCTCTCATTTTCTTCAAAGAATAGTACAGGCACACAGAAATAAAGGCATAAAAAGATGAAAATCATTTACTCAAGGTCATGAACGTAAGAAGTGACAGCCAGGACTGGAAACCCAGGAACTCTTACCCTTATATTTCATTCATCTTATATAAGATTATGGTTGGAGTACCGGAAGAAAGTGTAGGGGTCATTTAGTTCAATCCCCTTATTTTACATAAGAGAAAACTAAAACCATGTGGGGGCAAATTGCTTATCCAAGTTATACCACAGGTAATAAGAGCCATTGCTAAGACTTGAAGCCAGATTTTCTGATTCCAAATCCAGTGTTCCTTCTAATGAACCATACTATTTTTCTTTTTATTCTATGCTTTAAAAAGTCTCCATTGAATAATTAAGCCACTTATGACAAAAGCAGAGCACTAAGCACCCATATCACAGCTCTTATTAAACTTGAACTCCTTATTTTTATTATGTGCTGTAATGTAAATGAAGACAGTTTCTTTTCATTCTTCCTCAGTGATGCACAATTATTCCAATGAGTTTCTCTGAACTGGTGATCAGCTCACAGAGGTAAACTTAGCTTAATTTATATGAACTTCACTCCATTTGGTGTTCCTTAAACCCCCACCAAAATTAAATACCTCCAGCATCAATAGATCGGAAGTTCCAATATGTTTACAGATTTAATGAAATCAGTGGGACCTCTGAATCTTCTTTAATTCACCTGTTTGTACAAGAGCATTTGCAGCCACTAGGAACAAGACAAAAACTTGCTGATGGGAGTTGTTCACCATGACACAGACCTAATTAGAAAGAGAGTGAGTTAAGACCAAGCCTTGCTTTATAAATTGCCTGGATCTGTTCCATCTTCATTAAAAATTACCAACAAACAAGCCATTTATCTTGTCTCCATTTGGGACTGTTTTCCTGATTATAAACTTCTCTTGTCAGGCCTTTGTCCTTGATCGTTCCTTGAGCAGCACCTTGGATGCTCTCATCCATTGTCATCTAAGTAAGGATTCTTCCAAAACCCACCTCTGAACTTTCCTCTTAATTTTGTATTCCCTACAAATACCCTATTTGCAGCTTTTCTGTCATGTCTTACTGCTAATTCAGATTGAACACAGAAGATCATATCATCTTTCCTCCAAGATTTCTCCAACCTCCATTTTTCCCTTTGTCATAACTCTATCAACTACTCCAGGACACAACCCAGAGTTTTTCTATATGTCGTTTTCTGCTTTGTTTATCACTGCTAAGATTGTAGTGTCATTACTTGGATTCAGAAATAGTAAAATGGCCAGAATCGAATAGTGGGCATTAATAGATTAATATTAAGTTAATGGGAAGAGTGTCTAGTGATCTCTGCTGGGTCCCATTCTGTTTAGCATTTTTATCAGTAACTTAGATGAAACACTTATAAAATTGTCAGATAACTAGCATGTCGTCCTAAACCAAGACAGGTTAGAATAATAGGAACAGTCAATCAGAAATGGATCAAATTTTATTGTCCCTTGCCTATACCATTCTCTCAAGTTTTCTTGCTTCCCTTCCCTACTAACATCCATTTCTAGAAAACAGCCTGGGCCATAATCTTTTTGTATTCTGCTTTCTGATGGTTTGCTGATTTATTCAATTTTTTTCTTCATGGATTTTTCCTAGATAAAACATGAATGATTTTGGTCTCAAGCTTGATAGACATGTACCATGCCATACTTATCAATATTGCAGGCTGCCTTCACCTAAATATTTATTCTCATATTGATCATATATATATATATATATGAATACATACATATATATCACATATATGTCTGTTTTCTCTCCCATTAGAATGTAATCTCTTAGCAAACTGGGATTGTTTTATTGTATTTGCATGCTAGTACAGTGCCTGGCAGCTGGTAAGTACCTAACAAGTGCTTGTTGATTGATCCAGGCAAAACTAAGCAATATGAAATCTTCCTTTTTTCCTTAAGGAAAGAATTCAGCTTATAGACATGCAATCACTGTGATTTAACAGACACTGAGGGAAAGACGGGGACCCTGTGTTCCAGGAGGGTTGTTTTGAGGCTGTTTATTTAGAGTTTTCTCTTTGCTATGAAAAACAAATGTGGAGAAGGGGTGCTGTTTTGTTTGGTTTTGTTTCTGTCTTTGATAAGAGAAGGGATGCTTTTGTGAAATATTAGTTTGAGGTTCAAAATTCTAATGCAAGCCAGGAACTATATGTCTGTACCGGTCCAAAGGGACCTCATTAGAATATTCCTCTGTGCAGGTCTATGCAGACTATGCGACAGGCTGCTGCTGTTGTCAGGTTTTTGAATCACTGTGTGCATGCATCTACTATTGCATTGTCTATACCAAAGCTTCTTAAACTGTGGGTTGTGACCCACTGAATGTGGTTGAGTAACTGAATGTGGGGGTCATGAAGAATTTGACAATAAATGTCTGATTTGTATAACTATTTCATATACTTATATACCCAGGGTAGAGTAAAAATTTCTCGGGCTAAAAGAGATTGTGAGAGGAAAAAGTTAAAGAAACCCTGGTCTGTGTGATGCAGGTATAATATGCCTTCTTTCCTTACTCTGATTAAGGGAGTATTGATGTGGAGCTCTGCTTTCACCCTACAGACCTATTAGGCTAGTCCCCAGTGCTATAGTTGACAAAGGGATTGCACTAACACTCACTCTTCTGGGCTATCTCAGTCAAAGGGGCCCAAGCACTATATGGGCATTTCCTAGTGGTTATAAGTTCTGGTGATATCCACTATATTCCATAGCCCAGACTTGGGGACTGTCAGGATCCCTAGGGGTGACTAGAGACATATATTGCCCATTTGGTCACACAATCGATAAGTATTCATTAAAGACACACAATATGCCTAACACTGTGCTAGACACTGAGGATAGAGGCCACAATAAAACTTTGTCTATCCTCAGGGACCTTACATTCTATCAGGGAGATTGTGTGTGTGTGTGTGTGCGCGCGCGCGCGCGCGCACATATGCACATAGAGGCACCTATACACACAAACACAGGATTTTGAGAGGACTTTAAAAGGCTTCCTGTAGAAAGTGGTACTTGGGCTACATTTCAGAGACAACATGAAAGTCTAATGGACAGAGGGAGTTATATTCTGGTCTAGCCGAATAGCTAGCAAAAAGACAAGGAATGTCGTATGTGAGGAAGAAGAAAGCTGGGCAATGACTGGGTGTAAGGAGGAGAGGAGGAGGCAAGGAGGCAATTCATAAGGAGTCTGGGAAGTAAGGTTAGAGCCAGGTTGTGATGGGCTTTAAATGCCAAACAGGAGGTTACATTTATCTTCGAGGCAATAGGAAGTCACTAAAGTTTGTTGAATAGGGCAATGCTCCATAAATATAGGTCAGACTTGTCCTTTAGAAATATCACTTGGGCAGCTGTGTGGAGGAGAGAGAGTCTAGAGAAGGCATACCAATTAGATGGCTATTGTAAAGGTCCAGGTGAGAGGCAATGAGGCACTGAACTGGGAAGAGGGGGGGCTGCGTCCGTAGAGAAAAGGGATAACATTCAAAAAATGTTGTGGAACAAGAATGACAAAATTTGGCAACAGATTTGGTGAGAAGTAAGCAAAATTAAGGAATCAAAGATGACTGAACATTTAAACCTGGGTGACTAGAAGAATGTGCCTGTGCTGGGGTATGCTAAACCCAGTTGGAAGTGGCTGGAAAGACATTGTTAAATTTTCAATATGAACATTTCCACCTCTGGGGGAGGTCACTAAGTGAGTTCAAGGAGAGTCAAAATCTTGAATCTCAGGAAAGTCAAGCATGCCCCTTGCACACTAGCATCACCTGATGAGAGCATATCATCCAGGGTTATCTCCAGTCATTCTGATCTATATCTTGCCACTGGACACAGATGGCTCTGAAGGAGAGAGTGAAGCTGATAACTCTGCAGAGGCCTTCCTCACATAAATCCAATTCACTGCAAGTCATGACATCACCCTGATGTCATGGTCCTCTTCGAGAATGAAGGATAAACAACAGATGAACAAACAAATCAAACTAAAGGACAGAAAAGGTCAGGAACAACTCATTTAGGTTTGTTGTTTTTTAAAGTGCTATCTCTCCCATGCTGACATTATCAAAAGTAGCTTCCCAATATAAGATCTGAGATGTTAAAAGAGCTCCAAGTTTGTGGGTTTTAGGGTTGGATGGTTGATAATCTATGCCAAGTACTTCATTTTGTAGATAGGGAGAATGGGGACCAGAGACATTGGGTGACTTGCTCCAAGTTCACACAGCTAGGAAGTAGCAAAGCTCTGGTATTCTGACTGAAACTTTCCTGTATTTTCCATTGTACTAAGTTGCCTCCTAAGAGACTATTTTGTTGACTTAGCCTAAATCAAAATGAATTGTTTCCTTAGGTTTTAGTTAGAGGCAGCTAAGTGGCACAGTGGATAAAATGCTGGGCCTGGCATTGGAAAGGCCTAAGTTCAAATTTAGCCTAAGACACTTAATACCTATATGACCCTGACCAAGGTACTTAACTTCTATTTGCCTCAGTTTCCTCAACTGTAAAAGAAGGGTAATAACAGCACCTAGCTCCCAGAGTTGTGAACATCAAATGAGGTAAGATTTGTAAAGTGCTCAGCATAGCTCCTGGCGTAGTAGGTGCTATATAAATGCTTATTCCCTTACTGCCCAAACAATCCTTATAATTTAGGGCCTAAAATCTAATAGGGGCCACTGCATGACCCACCCAGAAGTCACCAGATTGTGGCTAAGACATAAAGCCTTATATCTACTTCTAAGTGCTTTCAATTTTTTTTTTAATTTTCCTGATTGACCTAGAAAAGTAACCTATCTGAAGGAGAGAGAAAGCATTTCTAGTCCTTTACTCATCAGTACAATGGCCTCTAGATAGAAGAGAGTTTACATTAATTAGGGAAAGCCAGGTCATTTTTAATATTGTTACAATGAGACTAGGGAGGAAAGGAAGCTGTTGGAAGCTGCAACCTTACTACCAGTAACATTTCACTTTTACTTTCCATTGTATCACCAATGGGGGCAGCTAGGTGGCTCAGTGGATAAAGCAACGGCCCTGGATTCAGGAGGACCTCTCAAATCCGACCTCAGACACTTGATACTTATTAGCCCTGTCACCCTGGGCAAGTCACTAAACCCTCATTGCGCCGCAAAAGAACCCCAAACAAACAATCATTGTACCACCAAATAAAATGGTGATCTCTACCTCTCCAGAGTTATTTCCCAAATCTATTGGTCCTTAACCTGTTTGCTTACAAATAGGTGGCACAGTGTAGAGAGTGCCAGGCCTGGAGTCAGGAAGACTCATCTTTGGGAGTTCAAATTCAGCCTCGGATACTTTCTAGCTGTGTTACCCTGGGTAAGTCACATAAGCCCGTTTGCCTCAGTTTTCTCATCTGTAAAATGAGGGGAAGAAGGAAATGGCAAACAACTTCAGTATTTTTGCCAAGAAAACTCCAAATGGGGTCATGAAGAGTAGGAAATGACTGAATAACCACAACAGTTACAGTGAGCTATGTAGTAGTAGGTTAGTCACTTCCATTCTATGAATCATGAGTTCCTTATTCATATGTAAAGGGTGTGGAAGGAGATATACTATTCCCCTCACTTTGGAAGAGGATGGGAAATATGTTTCCAAAAAGAGATGATGACATATAATGAAAATGGCCTCTTCCTCAATTTATAGCATGTGTAGATGTTCTGTAGTCAATACCAGTGTGCTAATCATGTGGTGAGGTAGCTGCCTGATGATTAGCTATGCAGAGAAAACTGGTATACATTCAAAAAACCCTAGTCAGCCAGGTTGAGTCTCTTGGCTATCTCTGGCCTGCGTAGCACTGGAGAAGGAGGTTGAGTAGTTGTGGACCTCCAGGTATAGGATGGGCCTTGAGCCCTCTTACCCAGAACTTGAATGAATCAGGATTCACAAAACCCTTCTTTTATTTCAGCCTCTGTTGTGTCTCTTCTTTCTTGAATTTGGGTGGTGGAATTTAGAGATGACTATGACTTCATGAGCTTCAAAAGCTCAGAAGAGTGAACCACCAGGACTGGGAGCAGAGTTTATGCTAAGACTTACAAGAAGCCAGACAGTAAAGAGTGACTGAGTGACCCACCTGGCCCCAGTGGACTCACCTATATATTGTCCATTCAGTATTTGGAAGTGAACTTGGTGGGGCAAAAGCTATGGAAAAACCGGGTTAAGTCTAAACCCTTTCTCCTCAGGGACTGAGGTGCTATAGGGAACACTCCTAGGTATTGGGAGGCAATGTTTGTAAATTCTGACCTTGCTTTTTCTTAGAAATAAATATCCCTTTGTAAAAGCTAATTGAAATTAATTGGTTAAATGAAACTGGACCACAAATAACTGGCAGCTAATAGTGGAGAACAATACCCTAGAATGAAGGTTTGAGCCAATAGTATTTTTTAAAAGGCACCTAAGGGCCCTTCAAGGAGAGAGACATGATTGATCTCAAAGTGGAAGAATAAGTTCAGTGTATCACTGAATATAAAATTAGTGGGTTAAATGTGCAGACCTTAGAGGTCTCTTCAGACTCCAGGATCATGTGGCAATTTAAAAAGGACTACAGAGAAGGGGAACTGAAAAGCAAGTCAGAATGTATATCTTCAGTAGTCTAAAGAAGTAAAAAAACGCAGAAAGGGAGATCCCTCCTTCCAAATCTGCTCAGTGAAAGATTAGTTAAAATAAACATTACAGGCGGCTAGGTGGCGCAGTGGATAAAGCACCAGCCCTGGATTCAGGAGTTCCTGAGTTCAAATCCGGCCTCAAACACTTGACACTTACTAGCTGTGTGACCCTGGGCAAGTCACTTAACCCCATTGCCCCGTTAAAAATAAATAAATAAATAAATAAATAAACATTACTTAGTTGGAAGGTAGTTCTTTGTTAGCATCCTGTAAAAAACTGTGGGAAGCTCAGACCCAGCCACACCCCAAAGTAAAGTTGGCTAGGTGCAAATAGGCTTTAACTTATTCCAAATTGTGCCTTCACCCAATAAGAAATGGGCTTCAGAAATGGCTGCTGACTATTTCCACTCTCAGAGGCATTTTTTTTTTTTACCCTGAGCTGTCAGTCTGGAGCCCTGGCTCTCTGCACACCCCATTAGCATTTTAAAAGAATTTATCATTAATCAGGCAACCGATACCCATGCAGATGAAAAATCACCCACTACCAACAGGGCTGCAGCAAGCATGGACTAGAACTAGCTAATTAATGGCAGGCAAGTAAAATAATTAAGCAATAAAATGTAATTGGCAACAGTTCTCAGGAGGATTGCAGAATGCCTCCAGTGCTACCCTGTTTTGCTTTGAGAGCCCAGAGAAAGTCAAGGAGCCACTCTCTTTACTATTGAAATGGTTCCAGCTTCTGACTTGGGATAAAATCAAAATATGCAAAAGTCCATCTTCCCCCAAATCTTAGCCTCTTGCTTATAAATTAGGTTCTGATTGGGGCAGAATCTAGAGAATTCATGGTTCCAATACATTTGCAGGAAATTTGCTTATTTGACTTGGTTTTACACAAGGAAATAGGCCCATCTGCAGCCTATAAAATGATTATTATCACACAACCAGCCTACCTAAGAAGAAAGAGGTACAGGACCACAACATAATATTTTTGTTTTGTTTTTGTTTTGCGGGGCAATGGGGGTTAAGTGACTTGCCCAGGGTCACACAGCTAGTAAGTGTCAAGTGTCTGAGGCCGGATTTGAACTCAGGTCCTCCTGAATCCAGGGCTGGTGCTCTATCCACTGTGTCACCTAGCTGCCCCGCATCATATTTTTCATCTGTAGGAATTCAAGAAAGAAAGAAGGAAAGAGAAGGGACTGTGTTAATGGATGGGTGAAATCACAGATCCTTTACTCTCTGAATTAAAGAAGTTAGCTGAAATTCATTTATTAAAAAATATTTTTCAAACACTATGTGGTAAAAAAAAAAAAAACAACAACAATGCCAGAGCCTGAAGCCCTGGGCTAGATAAGAAGGCTAAAGGAGATTAATGCCTTAGAAATAATAATTCCAACACAAAATGTGTTCTCACCTCCAGGGTCCTCCTACCAGGCCTCTTCCCTGGCCTAGACTCCTGACTTTGGTGGACAGGTGCAGACTTTTAGTGAGCTCACACCTGCAGCCAACATCTTTTTCTAGATAGAATGCTCCCAAGAGTCTTAGTACCTCACCAATGTTGGAGTCATAAAGGGGTGAGGCAAGAAATAATCAAAGTTTATGTAATTCAGTTCATCTCAATGAGTTAGTTTCTCTCTCTCTCTCCTGATCCTTTAAATACTGCCCTCTCCCTCCCCCACCCCAGCAATGAACACAGAAAACTGATAACTCCTTTCATCTCTTCTGGGAAGTCAGCTTTTTAGTCATTTTTATCAGAATTGTTCCAAGCTTCCCAACTCAGGCAACATACCCTGGCTTACCCCCAGTTTGTTCTCCTTCTTCCCTGCTCATGTGTTTTTGCCTTTTTTGGGGGGAGGGGGGGAAATGAGGGTTAAGTGACTTTTCCAGTGTCACACAGCTAGTGTCAAGTGTCTGAGACCAGATTTGAACTCATGTCCTCCTGAATCCAAGGCCAGTGCTTTATCCACTGCTCTACCTAGCTGCCCAACTTTGCTTTTAATAATTCCCCTCTGCATGAGCTTATCTGATTTTTTTCTTTTACTTCTCTCTAACTCTACAAAAATGTCTTAAAAAGTCTCCTGTCCCAACTCTCCTCTTCCAGAAACTCTGCAAATCCTATCTTTTTCCCCAGCTCTGCTCTAACCAACATGGCTCAGCTTAGAGTCTATCATCCCATCAGGAAGCATTGCATAAACAGGAGACAATTCACCAGTTTTCCACTAATGCTTTTGCCTTCATTCCCTTGGTTCGGGCTGCAAAATGTGCATCAGCGAGAATATACTCACCATTCGCCACTAAAATGTCTCCAGCTGTCTCAAGTCAATAATGCCAGTCAGTCTAAATGCCAATGCTTATTCCATGGACTAAAAGCACATTGATCAAACCAAACATCACAGCAGACTAATGAGGTTCTCAACAGGTTTGCAGTTTACCATGACTAGAGATTTCTGGGAGGCAGTATTTTATAGTTGAAAGAATTCTGGATTTGGAGTCAGGAAAACCTAGTTTCAAATCCTGTCTCCAGCACTTTCTAGCTGTTTGAAAAACTCATGAGCAAGTCACTTATACTCTCTGAGCCTCTGTTTATTAACCTATAATGTAGTGATAATGATACCTGTTTCAGCAACCTACCTCATAGGAATATGTGTTTAGGCTTTGGGATATGGCTGGCCTCCATGTGCACCCCATAACCAAGAGAGCCTGAAATATGTACCTTTTGTGGATAGGAAGAGGTGGGTTATGCAGGCACGGCCAGCAGCCTGTTGGAGAGGAGCAGGCAGGATTCAGGACTACTGTAGTTGGGTGAACTCACCTTCACTCTCCTATGTCCAAGAAGGGCATTGAGCTACAATTATATCTATCTACCACACATCAAAAATATATAGTTTAAGAATACAGTAGGGCAGAGCCAAGATGGCGGAGAGGAAGCAGCAAGCTGCCTGAGCTCTCCTTCTGTTCCCTCAAAAAGAACATTAAATCAAGCCTCTGGACGGATTCTGAAACTACAGAACCTGCAAAGAGAGAGAGAGACACAGTCTTCCAACCAGAGATAATTTAGAAGACTTCAGGAAAAGGTCGGTCTGACTCGAGCAAAGTGAAAGCCCAGCGCAGGGCAGTAGCCCAGCGCCGAGGGGGTCGGGAAAAGCCGAACAACTTAGGCCCCTGGAACCTGGCTCAAAAATCTGGTGGCCAAGAAGGACAGTGGAAAAACCTACCTGCACCAGCCAGGAGGGCGGGACGGTAGGGCCATGAACAGGACAGGCGGTATCGGGCACCTGGCAGAGCGCACCCAGACAGGAAGTGCAGGGGGTCGAACTGCACACACTTTAAAGGCCTCAGATTAAAAAGCCAGTCACAGAGCACCTATATCCCTGCACAAGAAGCCCCAAACAGGGACCCTGGTGCCCCCAGAGCAGACCACAACTCAAAAAATAAATAAATAAGCTGCAATAATGAGTAAGAAGCAAAAAAGAGCCCTCTCCATTGAGAGCTTCTGTATCAATAGGGAAGAAGCCAACACAAACTCAGATCAGGACAATACCCTCAAATTGTCTACATCTGAAGCCTCACAAGGGAAGGTGAATTGGTCTCAAGAACAAAAAGCCTTCCTGGAAGAGCTCAAAAAGGATTTTAAAAATCAATTGAGAGAGGTAGAAGAAAAAATGGGGAGAGAAATGAAAGCAAAACAAGAAAACTATGAAAAAAGAATAAGCAGCTTGGAAAAGGAAGCACAAAGATTGACTGGCCAAGTGGAAAAAAAAGAGCATTATTTCACTGAAGAAAACAATGCCTTAAAAAATTCACTAGGCCAAATGGAAAAAATGGTGCATAATCTCACTGAAGAAAACAATGCCTTAAAAATTAAAATTGGTCAGTTGGAAGATAAGGAATCTATGAGACACCAGGAATCAGTCAAGCAGAATCAAAAGAATGAAAAAACAGAAGAAAATGTGAAATACCTCATTGGAAAGACAACTGATCTGGAAAACAGATCGAGGAGAGACAATTTGAGAATCATTGGTCTGCCTGAAAGCCATGACCAGAAAAAGAATCTAGACACAATATTCCAGGAAATTATTAAGGAGAACTGCCCTGATATCATAGAATCAGAGGATAAAATCATCATTGAAAGAATCTACCAATCACCTTCTGAAAGAGACCCCAAAAGGAAAACTCCAAGGAATATTGTAGCCAAATTCCAGAATTATCAGGTGAAGGAGAAAATACTCCCAGCATCCAGAAAGAAGCAATTTAAATATCATGGAGCCACAGTCAGGATTGCTCAGGACCTGGCAGCTTCAACACTAAAGGACTGCAAGGCTTAGAATATGATATTCCGGAAGGCAAAGGAGCTTGGATTGCAGCCAAGAATCTACTACCCAGCAAAAATGTGCATTCTCTTTCAGGGGAAAAGATGGATATTTAATGACATTGGGGACTTTCAATCTTTCCTGGTGAAAAGACCAGAACTGAATAGAAAATTCGATCTTAACATACAAGACTCAAGAGAAGTTTAAAAAGGTAAACAGAGGGGCAGCTAGGTGGCGCAGTGGATAGAGCACTGGCCCTGGAGTCAAGAGTACCTGAGTTCAAATCTGGCCTCAGACACTTAACACTTACTAGCTGTGTGACTCTGGGCAAGTCACTTAACCCCAATTGCCTCACTAAAAAAAAAAAAAAAAAAGGTAAACAGAGGGGAAAAAAAAAGGTTACCCAATTAGGTTAAACTGTTTATATCTCTACATGGGAAGATAATACTCATAACTCTTAAGAATTGTAAATGAATTTGGGCAGAGAGAAGGAGTTTACACAGAGGGTATAAATATAAATTGTCTTTGATGTGATGATACAAAAAAAATTAAGGGGTTAAAAAGGGAGTCTATGGGGAGGAGAGGAAAGGGGAGGTGGAAGTGGATGAATTATATCATATGAAGAGGTGAAAAAAAACCTATTACAATAGAGGGAAAGAAAGGAGGGGTGAACATTGTTTCAACCCTACTCTCATTAGACTTGATTCAAAGAGGGAATGACATATACATTCATTGGGATAAAGAAACTTAGCTCATTCTTAAGGGAAGCAAAAGAGGAAGGGAAAGGGGGAGACTGATAGAAGGGAGGACAAAAGCAAAGGAGAAAAGGGTAAAGAAAAGAGAGGGGGGTGATAAAAAGGGAGGGCAGATTGGGGGAGGCAGGGGTGAAAAGTAAAACTTCGGTGAGGAGTAATAGGGTGAAAGAAGGGGGGGAAAGTACAAAGGGGGTAAACAGAATGGAGGGGAATAGACAGTCAGTAATAATAACTGTGAATGTGAATAGGATAAACTCTGCTATAAAACGGAAGCAAATTGCAGAGTGGATTAAAAACCAGAACCCTACAATATGCTGTTTACAAGAAACACATTTGAAGCAGAGAGATACACACAGAGTAAAGGTAAAAGGCTGGAGCAGAATATATTATGCTTCATCTAAAGTAAAAAAAGCAGGGGTAGCAATCCTTATCTCAGACAAAGTGCAGGCAAAAATAGATCTCATTAAAAGAGATAAGGAAGGAAATTATATCTTGCTGAAAGGTACTATAGATAATGAAGTAATATCAATACTAAATATGTATGCGCCAAGTGGTATAGCATCTAATTTCTTAGAGGAGAAGTTAAATGAGTTACAAGAGGAATTAGACAGTAATGCTATACTAGTGGGGGACCTGAATCTCTCCCTCTCAGAATTAGATAAATCTAGCTGAAAAATAAATAAGAAAGAAGTGAAAGCGGTGAATAGATTACTAGAAAAGTTAGACATGATAGATGTCTGGAGAAAATTGAATGGGGATAGAAAGGAATATACCTTTTTCTCAGCAGTACATGGCACATTTTCAAAAATTGACCATGTATTAGGGCTCAAAAACATCATAGTCAAACGCAGAAAGGCAGAAATAGTAAATGCATCCTTCTCAGATCATGATGCAATAAAAATTACATGTAAGAAAGAGCCAGGGAAAAGTAGAATGAAAATCAATTGGAAACTAAATCATTTCATTCTAAAGAATGAATGGGCCAAACAACAAATCATAGAAACAATCAATAACTATATCCAAAAGAATGACAATAATGAGACAACATACCAAATTCTATGGGATGCAGCCAAAGCAGTGCTTAGAGGAAAATTTATAGCTCTAAATGCTTACATGAATAAAAAAGAGAAAGAGGAGATTAATGAATTGGGCATGCAACTTAAAAAGCTAGAAAAAGAACAAATTAGAAATCCCCAATTAGATAACAAACTAGAGATCCTGAAAATTAAAGGAGAAATTAATAAGATTGAAAGCAAAAAAATTATAAAATTAATAAAACTAAGATCTGGTTTTATGAAAAAAACAATAAAATAGATGAAATATTGGTTAATTTGATTTAAAAAAAGAACGAAGAAAACCAAATTACCAGTATCAAAAATGAAAAGGTTGATGTTAGCACCAATGAAATGGAAATTAAATCAATAATTAGGAATTATTTTGCCCAACTGTATGCCAATAAATTTGACAATCTAAATGAAATCGATGAATATTTACAAAAATACAAACTGCCCAGGTTAACTGAAGAGGAAATAAAATCCTTATATAAACCCATATTAGAAAAAGAAATTGAACAAGCCATTAATGAACTCCCTAAGAAAAAATCCCCAGGACCAGATGGGTTTAGGGGTGAATTTTACCCAAACATTTAAAGAACAATGAATTCCAATATTATACAAATTATTTGGAAAAATAGGTGAAGAAGGAGTTCTACCAAATTCGTTTTATGACACAAATATGGTGGTGATACCAAAACCAGGAAAAGCAAAAACAGAGAAAGAAAATTATAGACCAATTTCCCTAATGAATATTGATGCTAAAATCTTAAATAAGATGTTAGCAAGGAGATTACAGCAAGTGATCACCAGGATAATACACTATGACCAGGTGGGATTTATAACAGGAATACAGGGCTGGTTCAACATTAGGAAAACTATTAACATAATCAACCACATCAATAAGAAAACCAACCAAAATCATATGATTATCTCAATAGATGCAGAGAAAGCTTTTGACAAAATACAACACCCATTCCTAATAAAATCACTAGAGAGTTTAGGAATAGGTGGAGCTTTCCTTAAAATAATAAACAGTATCTACCTAAAGCCATCAGCAAGTATTATATGCAATGGAGATAAATTAGAGGCCTTCCCAATAAGATCAGGGGTGAAACAGGGATGTCCATTATCACCCCTATTATTTAATATTGTACTAGAAATGTTAGCTTTAGCAATCAGAGAAGAGAAAGGAATTAAAGGAATTAGAATAGGCAAGGAGGAAACAAAACCATCACTCTTTGCAGATGATATGATGGTATACTTAAAGAATCCTAGAGAATCAAGTCAAAAATTACTTGAAACAATTAACAACTTTAGCAAAGTAGCAGGATATAAAATAAATCCACATAAATCATCAGCATTTCTATACATGACCAACAAAGTCCAGCAGCAAGAGATAGAAAGAGAAATTCCATTTAAAGTAACGGTAGGTAATATAAAATACTTGGGAGTCTACTTGCCAAGACAAACCCAGGAACTCTATGAACACAACTACCAAACACTCTTCACACAAATCAAATCAGATCTAAATAATTGGAAAGATATCAATTGCTCATGGATAGGCAGAGCTAATATAATAAAAATTATAATACTGACTAAATTAATTTACTTATTCAGCACCATACCAATCAGACTACCTAAAAATTATTTTATAGGGCTAGAAAAAATAATAACAAAATTCATCTGGAAAAACAAAAAATCAAGAATATCCAGGGAAATAATGAAAAAAAATTCACAGGAAGGTGGGTTAGTGGTACCAAACCTGGAGCTTTACTATAAAGCGGCAGTCATCAAAACTATCTGGTACTGGCTAAAAAATAGAGGGGTAGATCAATGGAATAGGCTAGGCACAGGAAATGCAGTAGTAAATGACACTAGTAATGTAGTGTTTGATAAACCCAAAGATTCCAGCTTCTGGGATAGGAACTCAGTATTTGACAAAAACTGCTGGGAAAACTGGAGGGGAATATGGCAGAAATTAGGCATAGACCAACATCTTAAACCTTATACTAAAATAAGGTCAAAATGGATACATGATTTAGACATAAGAGGTGATACCATAAGTAAATTAGGAGAGAAAGGAATAGTATACCTGTCAGATCTTTGGAAAGGAAAACAGTTTATGACCAAACAAGAGATAGAGTATATCATAAAATGCAAAATGGATGATTTTGATTACATTAAATTAAAAAATTTTTGTACAAACCGAAGCAATGCATCCAAAATTAGAAGGGAGACAGAAAGCTGGGAAACAATTTTTGTGGCCAGTGCTTCTGATAAAGGCCTCATCTCTAAAATATATAGGGAACTAAATCAAATTTATAAGAATCCAAGTCATTCCCCAATTGAGAAATGGTCAAAGGATATGAACAGGCAGTTTTCTGATGAAGAAACCAAAGCTATCTATTCCCATATGAAAAAATGCTCTAAATCTCTAATGATTAGAGAGATGCAAATTAAAACAATTCTGAGGTACCACCTGACACCTATCAGATTGGCTAAAATGACAAAAAAGGAAAATAATGAATGTTGGAGAAGCTGTGGAAAAATTGGAACACTAATGCATTGTTGGTGGAGCTGTGAACTGATCCAACCATTCTGGAATTATGCCCAAAGGGTTATAAAGCTGTCCATACTCTTTGACCCAGCAATACCACTTTTGGGTCTTTTTCCCAAAGAGATCATGGAAAGGGGAGAGGGACCCACATGTACAAAAATATTTATAGCTGCTCTTTATGTGGTGGCAAGGAACTGGAAGTTGAGGGGATGCCCATCAATTGGGGAATGGCTGGACAAATCGTGGTATATGAATACAATGGAATACTATTGTGCTGTAAGAAACGATGAGCAGGAGTTCAGAGCAACCTGGAGGGTCTTGCGTGGGCTGATGATGAGTGAGATGAGCAGAACCAGAAGAACATTGTACACAGTATCATCAACATTGAGTGTTGATCTACTGTGATGAACTATATTTTTCTCACCAATGCAGTGGTACAGAAGAGTTCCAGGGGACTCATGACAGAAGAGGATCTCCAAATCCAAGAAAAAAAAAAAAAAACTGTGGAGTATAGATGCTGAATGAACCATACTATTTCTTTTGTTTTTGGTGCTGTTGTTTTTTCTATTTTGAGGTTTTTCATCATTGCTCTGATTTTTCTCTTATAACATGACTAATGCAGAAATAGGATTAATGTTATTATATATATATATATATATACATATATATATATATATAAAACCTATATCAGATTACCTGCTGTCTAGGGGGAGGGGGGAGGGAGGGGAGGGATGGAGAAAAATCTGAAATTGGAAAGCCTGTATAAACAAAAGTTGAGAACTATCTCTACATGTAACAGGAAAAAAAATAAAATACTTTATTAATTTAAAAAAATTAAAATAAAAAAAATACAGTAGTCTCTTAGATTAAAATTTCCTTGGCAGCTCTCAAGGGGATAGTAACAGTTAATTTACTCTCTTTCAGTTTTAGCTTCCATCCACCAAATGCTGTTTATATAAAAGATCATCAGAAAGCAAGTAAATCTCTTTACTAAAGCAAGCAGTAGACAGATTCAACTAGACCAAAGAATGCACAAGAGCAAATGAACTCTTCATACGAAAATGAGAGATCTCAGTTCAACCAATGAGATATGCACAATCTCACCAGGAAGAGTCCTCTAGGGTTATGGTGATTAGAACGGAGGGATCTTATTGGAAACTTGCTTTTTTATATTCCTGAGCCTTTGGAGGATCTCCAGTCTTCCATTCAAAAAGTCACAATTGCTTCTCCAAACTACCTCGATTTCTCAATCTCCTTCCCTGAAGTATCTACCAACAATCTGAAGTCCCCCCACCCCAGATAAGCTTTGTGCAGCATGGAGGACACTGAGCTTTTTTGTTCAATCAGTTATGTCTTCTTACCCAAAAGCAGTGCAGCATATAGTGCCACAAAGCTATCTTGCAATGAACTTCCCAAACTGTATGGGTTGACATTTTAAATTAAAGATGCTATAGGGCTCACATGGGGGGGGGGGAGAGAGAGAGAGAGAGAGAGAGAGAGAGAGAGAGAGAGAGAGAGAGAGAGAGAGAGAGAGAGAGAGAGACAGGGACAGGCAGATAGATAGATACATAGATACATAAATGATAGATACATAGGTACCTAGGAAGATGGAAGATAGACACATAAATACATACATACATGGATATAGACCAACAGAAAGGCACAGCAATCCCAGTAAGCACAGCACCAGATGTTTTGGAGAGAAACTCTGGGTAGCTATATGAGTAGGTGACAGATTGTTTTGTAGTGTTCTAGGAAAGTATTCAGGATATGGCAGGGAAACGTTTTGAGAGCTACATACACATTCCTCATCTTGAAGGAGAGAAACATGTGGGGCACAACTTGTTTCTTCCTCTCTTCCAGAAAGACCACAAGGATACAAGCAAGACCATAGAAGGCATGGTTCTGTGAGCCAGATTCTGACTCAGATTCCCTCGTATATGCATCTCCTTTGCTCCTCTCACTCCCATCCCTGCTCCCTTTCAGTCAGAAAGTGAGACTATGTTATTTCCACTGTTTTGATCAGCTCCCCCTTCCCACTGAATGTTCTGTTCACTTCTCCTTTCTGTGCTGATTCATACCTATATGTGTGTGTATGTATATGAACATATATGGATGTATGAATATAAATATATACATAGATATATAAATATATATGGAAGTACAAATCAGCACTATATATAGTGTGTATGTATGTGCATATGGATATATGCGTGTGTGTGTGTATGTGTACACATACATACACACATTCTATTTTAGTGTGCTAGCCTTTGGTATATAATCATTTAGGGAATGCTGGAGGTTAAGGAACAGCAAGGTAGAAGCTGGGCCAGAATAAACACAGCAGACCATCCAGGACTGGGCTAGGCTCAGAGGTAGGCATGAGATAGTTGCTGTCCTGGCAGTCCAATAATGGGCTTATTCTAGGAATTCACTAATCCCTTGGGTCTGGCTGCAAGCTCTTTCTACACTGGACCAAAATTATAGGTAGGAGAAATAAAGACAAGAGAGAACATTTATAATTAAACTGGAATTTCCCCTAGACTATCTACATATAAATATTATTACCTAACAGTCCTAGTAGCCAAGGATAACAGAGAGGAATTGATAAGAGGGATTCCACATCAACAGCTTTCCCTGGCCATGTGTATAAATGCAATAATAATAATAGCTAATATTTGTATGACACCTACTATGCGCCAGGTACTGTGCTAATTATTTTACAAATATTTTCTCTTTATCCTCACAAAAACCCTGTGAGGTAGGTGCCATTATTATCCCCACTTTACAAATGAGGAAACTGAGGTAAACAGAAGTTAAGTGACTTGCCTGGGGTCACACAGCTAGTATCTGAGGCTAGATTTGAATTCAGGTCCTCATGACTTAAAGTCAGAGGGCTTTATCCACTGTACCATCTAGCTTTCCCAACAATAAAAATTTTAATCCACATGTAAGGAGCCAAAAAGCAGCAGAGGGAAAAAAAATTAAAAACAGGAATCATGATTTAGAAAACTAAGGCACTATATTTTAAGTTTACCTTCTCCCAACTCTAGTAGTAGCTGGGATTCTAGATTGTTTCCCAAAATATCAGCCAGTGACCTTTGATCCTACTTCTATAGTTAGGTTGTACAGCAGAAATAGGGTTGGAGTTAAGAGTCAGAGAGACCCAAGTTCAACTCTTGCCTCAAATGTTCTCTAGTTCTGTGACCCCAGGTAAGTTACTTAACTTTTTCTCAGTTCCCTCACTATATAAGAGGACAATAATAGCATCTACCTCACAGGGTTGTTGTGAAGATCAAATGAAATACATTTGTCAGTCCCTAAAGTGCCATGTAAGTGCTAGCTATTAGTCTTACATTTAGTCTCCAAGACACTGGTAGCTAGAAAAAACTATTTTGATCTTGGTCTATATTAAGGGAGATCTGGTGTCTGCAACAATTAAGTGATAGTATCACTGTTCTCTGCCCCTTAATTCCAGGCACCCTAATTAGGTAGATCATTGATAAGCCACACAGAAGGTGGTGGGGGTAGAGAGCAGCAAGGATGGTGGAAGGCCTTTACTGTGCCACATGAAGATTAGTCAAAGGATCTGAAAAAGATTTAACCGGAGAAGATTTCTGAGTGTGTTGGACAGTGGAGTGATAGTTGAATTCGTGTATTTAAGGACTGTTTTTTGAAAATTAGATTTATTCTGCTTGGAACCAGAGGGTAGAACTAGGAATAATGTATGGGAGGTACAGAGGGTATTATTTCAACTCAATGTGTAAGGGAAAGTAGAATGGCTTAGCTTAAAATACTGTAGGTTGCTCACTAGACATCTATCTTCAAGTGAAGGTTGGGTGGCAGGAGACAGGTTTAGTTCCTGGTTACATTACTATTCACTTAACCTCTGTAACCCCCAGTTTCCACATTTTTAACATTAGGATAATAATACTCGATAGCCTATTTCACCAGGTTATTTTGAGGAAACTTTTTGTAAATATGAAAGAAATATATAAATGCCAGGGGATTGTTTTGTTTTGTTTTGCTTTGTTTTGTTTTGCTTAGGTACAGATCAGACTAGATAGTCTCTGAGGTTCTATCCTTCTCTGAGATTCCATGAGGCGAATAACCAGACTCTTTTCTCCATTGTTTACACTAGAAAAATTGTACAGATAACACAGATAGGAAGAAGTAGAGCTAGGATTCAAACCCAGATCCTCTGACTTAAAAAAATCATTGTTGTTTTTCCTGCTAACAGTACATGGTGGGTTTTGTTTGGTTTGCTGTTTTTTATTGGGTTTTGTTTGGTTGGTTTTTGGCTGGGCAAAATAAGTAAGGAAGTATTTGACAGAGTGCTGGACAAAGAGTCAGAGAGATTTGAGCCTGAGTTCAAATTCCACCTCAGACACTTATCTGTGTGACCTGGAGCAAGCCACTTTAACCTCAGTCAGCATTAGTTTCCTCATTTAGAAAATGGGGATAATAATAGCAATATCTCATAGGGTGAGAATCGAATGAAATAGTACATGTAAAGCACTTGATATACTTTAAAGTGTTATATAAATGCAATTGTTATTATTCTTAACTATTATGCTCTCTTCAAGAATATGTGCATTTGAAGCAATGAGAAGACCAAGCATATAGGAGAAACCAAATATTTGGGACCCCTGTTCCAACAATTACAGTAGTTTCCTCAGCCCCTCTTATGTTCCATTTTTAAGCTTTGTGCAAGGTTATAAAATTGGTAGAATACAAATTCCATCCAGAAGGGAGGGAGAAAAATTTGAAATTGGAAATTTTATATAAACAAATGTTGAAAACTATCTTTACATGTAACTGGAAAAAAAATAAAATACTTTTATAAAAAAAAATTCCATCCAGAAGCAACAGGGATGTCAAAGTCATGACTCCTTCTCAAATACTCCCACCTAAGGGTGCATATAACCTGTATACACCTGTATAAACTTCCTTGCTCACAGTTCAGTGACAGAAATGGAAGCAAAAGATTTTTAGCTCATCAACAGTCAGTTCAATGGTCCTTGGACATAAGAGAGCAGACTTTAAATTAGGGCATATAAAAGTTTTCTTACACATCTTCATAATGGGTACTGAGAATACCAGGTTGGTGGAGGATTTACTGCTGGAAATAACTCCCACCTGTCTACCAAAAGTATGCAGGCTCCTTTCACTTTCATATTTAGTCACCAGGATAGAATGGTAACTGAATTGCAAGGAGGGGGCATTATTGGCCTAGTTTTGCCCTGCTGGTGAGAAGAAACCACATTGCACATTTTGCAAATGTCTATTCACTTTGAGGGACTACTTTGGAGGTCTGTCAAGTAGCTTCAAAGAATTGAGTTCATTATAGCACTATGGAAACTGCCTATGGTAGTAGAAAGATCATTTTTCTGGTAGTCAGGAGACCACAGCTTTAGTCAGTAGACATAGGTTCAACTTCTTGCTCTGTCACCAACTTGACATGAATCTGAGCCAATCAGTCAATCAATAAGCAAGTATTTAGTAAGTACCTACTATGTGCTATGTACTGTGCTAGGCACTGAATATAAGTACAAAGAATGAAATAACTCCTGCCCTAAGGCAGTTTACATTCTAATGGGAGAGGCAATAAGTACATGTAAAATGCATACATCATAAATATAAAGTGAATAAATGCAAATATATACAAAGTAGCAAAATTCAAGGAGGTTTGTAAAGGAAGATACCAGTAGTTGAAGGGATCAGGAAAGGGTTTATGCAGATAGTGGTTCTTGAAATTCATTTTAAAGAAAGAGAGAGGCTCTATGTGGTGGAGGTAAGGAGAGAGTGTGTTCCAAGTATGTGGGCTGGGCAAATACAAAGGAACAGAGATCAGAAATGTAGTGTCATGTGTGAGGAACAAAGAGAAGGCTGATTTGGCTGGGCTGCAGAGTGTGGGAGGCAGAATAATGTCCAATAAAAGCAATCATATAACCTTATCTATAAATAGAGAAAGTTGTACCAGACTATCTTGGAGGTTCCAATCTAGTTCTAAAAATCTGTCCTATGATCCTATGAAAGCATCTGGGTAGCCCAGCGCTCTATCCCCTGAGCCACCTAGTTACTTCCTTGTGAAAAGAGAGCTGACCCTGGAGTCAGGAAGACCTAAATTCAAATCTGGCCTCAGACACTTACTAGCTGTATGGCCCTGGATAAGTCACTTAACCTCTGTTTGCCTTAATCCATTGGAGAAGGAAATGGCAAACCACTCCAATATCTTTGCCAAGAAAACCACATGGACAGTATTGGCATGTTATAGCCCATAGGATTATGAAGAGTCAGAAACAACTGAAGGCCCAAACAATAACAAATGATACTATGATTGTGATCTAGAAGGTCCCTGCTATTGCCTATATTCTATGACTGGCTAATGTCCATTAACAGGCTTATGTCTAACAGTAACCTAGAGGTTTTGTCCATTGCTTTATGATTAGTATAAATGAAAATACTTCTTTGAATAGTCCTTCAATTTCATGAATGCACTGTTCCTAATTTACCTAGAATATTAAGTTGTTCATAGCTCAAAGAAGGAAAGAGAAGCAAAAGATTTTTAGTTACTCAATTCTCAGTTTAATGGTCCCTGGATATAAGAGCAGATGCTAGGGTGTAACGATTGGAATGATACCACCTGCTGGAGAATTACTGTAGAAAAGCTCCGCCATGAGGTGAAGGTCTCTGAGGGCAAGGCCATGTGTCTTTTCTTTGGCGTCAGGAAGTGATGTTTGCTTGTGGGAGGAAGAAGGGGGAGGCTGGAGCTCTGACTCTCTCTTTCCTGAGGACTCTGGTGGAGAAGGGAGCTAGAAATGGGCTCTCCCTTTAATAGATAGATGAATGTCAGCCTTTCTCTCTTTACCAAATTCTTATTCTCCTTAATAAATGCTTAAAAGTCTAACTCTTGCTAAAGCTTTTAATTTATTGGCTACCACTCATTAGATATTTTAGACAGAGTAGCTAGAATTTTAGCCTTTACAAGGGCATGTAAAAGTCTTCTTACACATCTTTATAATGGGTACTGAGAGTACCAGGTATGCAAAGGAATTACTGCTGGAAATAACTTCTACCAGTCTACTAAAAGCCTCCAGGCCCATTTTGCTTTCATATTTATTCAAGGTAAACCTTGACTGCCAGGAAGCCACACTCTATACCCAGTAGACTTTCTTATTCCTTGGGCACTAAAAAGAGAAGAGAGAGAGCTGAGTGACAGTGACAAAGTCATTCTCCTCTCTAGGAATCTAAACACTTAGGGGACCAGGCTAGATGATCTCTGAGGTCCCTACCCAGCTCTGAAGCTCTAGGATTATCTGACTTAAATCATGCATGCAAATGTATCACTCTATAACCATAAAAGTATAAATGTTGCATCCCCTTACTGTTTCATTGTTTAGTAAGGAAATAAACCTTCTGTTTAACTATTGGGCGGCTGCTAAAGATACCAAGTGTGATTGTTGTTGCTTGACATCCATCCACTTATGTTGCCAACAGAGTAAACCCCTGGGCCAGATTCCATTTCCAGGGACTGGTTGATTGAGTGGAACATCCAGGTAATCATGCCATGTCCTGGGTGGAAGGTTAATAGTTTGTGCTAATGTGAGGCTCTCTCACTTCTTCCTCAGCATGCCCCCCACCCCCACCTCCAGCACCCTGACTGGCTTTGTTAAAAGCCTGTTTGTGTGGTAGCTGAACCCAGCAACAGGGGCATCTGTTCTCTGAAGTAGGCAGAGGGAAAGGGAATGACAAACTGAAGGTCACAAAGAGGAAACAAGTGGGGGGTTAGGGGGGAACAGGGGAGATGGCAAGGGTCAAAGAGGCCTGGAAGTGTAATCATTCACTTCAGAGTGGCACTGAGGAAACAGGAGAAGCAGGAGAAGCCCCACACTCAGGTAATGGACCAGAACGATTCCCAGGCCCAGAGTGGCTCTGCCTCTCTTTCAACCTCACCTCCCATAATACTCAGACAAGGCAGAAAAATAAATGAGAATGCCCCAGAGGTGAGCAGTTCAAATAAACACAAAAGCACAGAGGGGCCCTGAAGTGAGAGAAGAAAATAGGACAAGGAACATGTTTTGACATCAAACGCAGCACTACTGTCCATCTTGAGCCACAATTACAATTGCCGGCCCCCTTCCCTGTGAAAAAGAATGGGCTAAGGCATGCTTATATTAATAGAGCAGCAGAGATGAATTCTACTTTGTTTTCAGATTTAACAATTACTTTAGCAGATAGGAAATTAATAAAATCTTGGTATTCAACTTAAATACAACTAAGCCCTATATGACTATATGAACTGTCTGGTTCCCTTATATAATTGATATAATTATCTGGTTTAAAGTTTATCTTCCACTATAGTTCTTGTGATAAATTGAATATAATTTACTCTGGAGGTAGTGTGGGAGAAAGAGCATTATATTGAAAATTGGAGGTCCTGAGTTTCAGTCTCATCCCTGTCACTAACTTGCCAAATGCCGTTAAGGTATTTTTCTCAGCCTCAGTGTCCCCATTTGTAAAATGCAGAAGCTGGACTAAATGACCTCTAAGTTATATTCCAAATCTCAAATTCTGTGATCCCTGAAAAGGCACAAAGTGAGGGATTAACTTACCCAAGGTTATATAAGGTTAGTTGTCAGAACCAAGAAATGAACCCACATTTTGAGACTTCTAATCCAGGATTCTTTCTACTGGACAACCCACAACAATTTTTTAAAATGCAGTTATAAAGCATTGATTTATATGCATTGAAATGTCATGGTGGGGGGTGCATCTAGGTGGCTCAGTGGATAAAGCACTGGCCCTGGATTCAGGAGGACCTGAGTTTAAATCTGGCCTCAGACACTTGACACTTGCTAGTTGTATGACCTTGGGCAAGTCACTTAACCCTCATTGCCCCATGAAAAAAAAAAAGAAAAGAAAGAAATGTCATGGGGTCTAGGGGATGAGGAGAACATGCAGAGTTTAGAGAAAATAGTCTCTGCCCTCATGGAGCTCACAGACAAGTAAGGTACCAAGAAACACCAATAATAATAATAATAATGTATAATAACATCACCCAAGAGAATTAGAGAGAGATAAATAACAAAGTCTGATGGAGAAGGGAATGACTTGAGGGAAGGGAATGAGTCATGGAATTCTTCCTGGAGGGGATTACATTCTAGTTAGGCTATAAAGAATGGGTTGGAATACAAGACTCGAATATGTGTTGGTAGGGTATTCCAGACATATGGGACAATAGAAGCAAAGGTACAAAAACAAAAAAGAACAAAAGAAATCTTTGGACATTAAGAAACCATAGTAATCCGGTTTGTTGGTAATATAGAATGTATTTCTGCAAACACAAAGTGGTACCCAGTTGTGTAAGGCCTCTGGGCAAAGGAATTTTATCTATATATTGTAGGTGCTATGATTTATCATAGATTAAACATTCTAGAATCTATGAGGACCAAATTTGCTTGAATAGATGAAGGGAAAAATCAACTGATAAGCACTACTGTGCTAAGTGTTAGGGAGGCCTCAAGAAGCTTATATCCTAATAGGAGAAGATAGCAAATGAGGAGGAGGAGTGGCCAGGGAGAAATGTTTTGGTCTGGGAAGTCACAAGGTTGGAAAGTGGAACCATAAGGCCATGTTGATTGATCCTTTCCAAGAATGATAACATTGATTTGATTATCACTCCCAGGGTTAGAGTTGGAAAGGGGGAAAGGAAAAGAAAGGGTACCCATGAAATTACACGCCAAAGCGTAGTAAACCTGCAATAGTAATAAAGGATTACTCAGAGTGGGAATTGGAATGTTGTGTTGGAGGTGAGGAGGAATAACAGGAAGATATCTGGAAAAGACAGAGAGCTATTTTAATACAATGTTATGAGAGGAAAGGGAAACAGATGAGAAGGATGCCAAAAATGACCCCTTTCTTTCAAAGAATATTGCTACATAATGGTCATACCCTACACCATTTGTAGCAGAGCAGGGAATCCCAGACGGCTTAGTGCCACAGTGGATAGAAACCTGGGCTTGAAGTCAGGAAGACCTGAGTTCAAATCCAGCATCACACACTATGTGACCCTGGGCAAGTCACTTAACCCTGTTTGCCTCAGTTTCCTCATCTGTAAAATGAACTGGAGAAGGAAATGGCAAATAACCCCAGTATCTTTGTCAAGAAAATCTGAAATGGGGTTACAGAGAGACAGAACATGACTGAAAATGGCTCAACAACAACAGGGCATCCCAGTTAGATAACCTAACCTGGTAGGAAGATACCAGGCCAGATTTATTATTCATAACTTTCCTGCTGGCTGTGTAACTGTCATCCTTCTATGGAGGGAAATAGTACTCCAGGAGACAGCATAGCTTTTCTCTTTGTCTGAGACCAATAACTAATATGAGACTTTGAAGTGTGGAGGAGGGTATACTTAACTTGGAATCTGAAATAACCTGATTTCAGATCTTGAGCCTGACATTGACTGTGTGACCCCAGGCAAGCAATTTAGTCACACTGAACCTCAGCTTCCTCATCTACAAAATGGGGATAATAATACCTGCAATACCTACAACACAGATCAGTTAAGATCAAATGGAATGTAAAGCACTTTATAAAAACCTTAAAATCCCACAGAGACAGAGACACAAAGATTGGGAAAGAGAGAAATAGAGATAGAGATTTAGCTACTAACTTCCCAAGCAAGAAGAGAAGTAAAAAGTTGACTCATCATTTACCCTCTTCATTTTGCTGACACCAACATTCCTGCTCTCATGGGAGTAGCTTATCTTCAAGAAGATGTCATCTATCCTTTACTGATATTCAAAATGATTCTTTTTAGGTTATTTACAAATTTGAACATGCGCTAAATCCTGGTGAAGTTAACTGTGTGAACTTGAAGAGTAGAATTTCCTAGTTACACCTCAAAGTCTAGGGAGAGTATGGAACTTCTATTGCCTCCTAGGCCTTAAAGCATGTGGCTATTCATAGCTTTGAAAGGATAAATAATTGACTAGCGCCTCTAGCTATATACGATGTGATGAAAGTCTTATTTTCCCTAGCTCTCTATCTTTGCTTTCTGTAGTCGGTTGACTAACCTTTATTGGAGATAGTGGATGAGGTGGCATATAGAAAGTTCAGGTGTTTTGTGCTCTCCTAAAAGGACTTTTTTCCCTCCCAAAGGTACAAGCTTTAGGACTGACTGGCATCAGTAAATCAAAAATGAGATGGTAAAAAGGATTAAAAATCTAAGCTCCCAAAGGTGTTCATCCCTTTTCTTATTTAAACTAAGAAATGAATTCTTTATCATTCATTTTAGATACAAAGAGAGTTTATTCTAGAAATTTAGTGAAAAAAATGTCAGCTTATATGGCTTTTTAAAAAAGCATTCCAGCCACTTATTTGTAATGCTTTGGACAAAAAAAAATATCTAGTTAACTAAGTGTTTCACTTCTCAACCATTTATTTTGGTTTAGGGCTGGCATAGTTAAGATAAACTAAGAAAGTATTCCATACCACTTTATATAAAATATTTCCCACCCCCCACCAGTTACTCCATAAATCTGCTTCTCAACTTCTTCTTCTTCTTCTTCTTCTTCTTCTTCTTCTTCTTCTTCTTCTTCTTCTTCTTCTTCTTCTTCTTCTTCTTCTTCTTCGTGAGGTAATTGGGGTTAAGTGACTTGCCCAGGGTCACACAGCTAGTAATTGTTAAGTGTCTGAGGCTGAATTTGAACTCATGTCCTCCTGAATCCAGGGCCGGTGCTCTATCTACTTCTCAACTTCTAACAACCTAAATTTCTCACTCCAAGATTACCAAAATCTAAGTGCTAAATCAAAAGATGGCTTCTTAGTCTTCTTTTTTTTAACTTTCTGAAATTTTTGACACTGTCAACCATCCCTTCCTCCCAGAGGTTCTCACCTTCCTTGGCTTTCATGTTTCCATTTTCCTGCCTGGCTGGCCTCTTCATCAAGCATCCTGGATCATCATCCATAACCAGTCTTCTTAGTGAGGGTGTTACAGAAGGCTTCATCTAAGGCTCTTTTTTCTTTCCGTCTTTTTCTCTCACAATGCTCCCAAGGCTTCAACTATTTTTTCTGTAAATCACTTCCAAAGCTATGTAAAAACCTTTAATCTTTGTCTTGATCCCCAGTCCCATACATTGTCCTCTCACGGACATTCTACAGATATATGAATCAATATATTCCATACAACTTATCTCCCCAAACATGTTCCTCTTCCAAACTTCATTTATTTCCATTGAAGACACCAACATCCCACCATTCATCCAAGTTCACACTTTTACAATCACCTACTATTCCTGCTCTCTCACCATACTTCAATCTCCAAGTCTTGAAAGTTCTATTTCCATAACATGTTTTGTATCCATCCCCTCCTCTCCATCCAAATGGTTTTTATCTTGGTTTGAGTCCTCATCACTTCTTACCTAAAGTGCCATGAAAGCATCTTCCCCCCCCACCACCACCCCACTCCCTGCAGGGCAATGAGGATTAAGTGACTTGTCCAGGATCACACAGCTAGTGTCAAGTGTCTGAAGATGGATTTTAACTCAGGTACTCCTGAACCCAAGGCCAGTGCTTTATCTACTGTGCTAACTAGCTGCCCCCCTATGATAGTATCTTAACTGAAATTTCTGGATCCAATTTCTCTTGCCTCCAATCCACTCTCCAAAAAGTTTCCAAAACACATTTAATCATGTAACTCTTCTGCATGACAATCTTCAATGGCTCCCCATTACTTCTAGAATAGAATAAAAAAAATGTGCATCCTGGTATTTGAGACCCCCTGCAATCTTTTCCAATTCTTACTTTCCAGCTTTGTGGCACATGGATAGAGTACTGTACCTGGAGTCAGGAAAACCTGAGTTCAAATCCTGTTCAGACACTAACTAGCTCTGTGATTCTAGGCAAGTCACTTAACCTCTAGCAGCAAAATGGATATAATAATAGCACCTTCCTCCCAGAGATTTTGTGAGGATCCAATGAGATATGTTTAAAGCAGTATATAAATGTTAGTCATATTGTTGTTATTCCTCTTGACAAACTATACATTCTTGACATAATGAGTTACTATCTTTTTCCTAAACTCATTTTCGCCATATTCATAGTCATGGCTATCAGCCACACCTATAATGCCCTTGCCTCAGGGCAATATCTCAGAATTTACCTCTTAGAATTTTTGACTCAATCTTATCCTCTCACAATCCTTCTCTTCTTTCAAAAATCAATTCAGATACCACTTCCCTTATGAAGGTTTCCTCTCCCTGGCTGGCCATGTTCTCTCCCCCATGAATTTCACTTCTTGTATTATATTGTTTTATGTGTATCTTGAAATATACTTGTGATTTCATCAGTGTAAGGACTTCCTTTTAAAGAAATTCCCCCTCCCAACACAAATCTACACCAGTTGTGTCTCAGGCCTGAGATATTAAGAAGTTAAGTGACTTACCCAGAATCATTTGGGAAGTTTGTGTCAGAGATAGGACTTGAATCAAGGGTGTTATTACTCTGCTATAGCATGATGCCTCTATAATTTATTTTGTATACCACTTATCTGTGTACATGCTACATCTGCTCTAATTGAATGTAAGCTTCTTGGCCAAGATCACAAACTGTTTTATTTTGGTCTTTGTATGCCCCGAATCTAGCTCAGCACCTTAGCCATAGCAGTTGCTTAGTAAGTATATGTGAAATTAAATAGAATTTTATATGTGCACATATGTACATGTGTATATATATATATATATTTGTGAGTGTATGAATGATACTAGAGTTAAATATTAAAAACATCAAAGTCGTACTATGGCATTGCTTTTGGAGAGAAACTTATTGGCAACTGTTCTTGCTTCCATTTTCCCTCTTCATTCACTGTTTCTAGGAAGCAGTTTTGAGATTCCTGGTCTATGAACCAGGAGGGTTTATGAACTGATAATGTCTTCAGGGAAAAAGACTCAAAAACATCACTGAGCATTATAGTGTATAGCCAGGAGCTATACATGAACAACAGAGCCGTCAGACAACTTTGGTATGGTGCCTGAAAGTCAATGAAACAACATTTCATGGGAAACAAAGGTGATGAGAGTTCCTGAGGTAAAGAGACAAAGAAACAAGCTCAGTCAGGTCCTACAGGTACAATCAACACAATAGTTAAGTACTCAACTTGGAAAACACTTTAAGCCAAGGACCTTTTTTTCCCCCCATTTTACTCATTCTCTGGGATAGAAATGCCATCTCTTAATAGAAAAGAAAGAGACCTTTAGGAAATGTCATACAGATTCACAAGGTTAGTTTACCTACACCTAGCAACAAATAGACAATTTAGTATAGTCTACAACTACATTACGTGATGAAATGTCTTTTCTAGTTCTTTTCTCTGTATTTCATTTATAGTTAATCAATATCCTGTTAACAAGAGAGAACTACACATTCAGCTCATTGGTTAACTTATTTTACAGTGGAAAAAAATGAAGAATTTAGCTATGCTGGCAACTACTCCTAACTAGTGGTCACTAAGACTGCCAACTTACCAACAGATAAGTTAATCAACAAGCATTTGCTAAATAACTACTTTGTGCCAGGCACTATACTAGGTTCTGGAGATACAGAGATAAGGATGGATCAGATGGAACAATGGAAAGATGGAACAAAATGATATAATAAGGAATGGAAACCAAAAATAAGTGAGATGGTAGGGAGTACCGAGTTGCCCTAAATGGTTTCAAGACAATAGGCCCTGACCAGTTATTTCCCAAGGTACTTAAAGGACTGGAAGATATGATTGCTGAGAAGCTGTCAGAAATCTTTCAAAGAGCACAGAGAACAGGAGAAGTACAACAGACCTGGAAAAACGTAAGAGCCATGGTTTTCAGAAACAAGAATAGGGTTTCTACAACTTATACCAGTGACATTGATTTTGATTCATGGCAAAATTCTAGAACTTATTTTTAAAATAATGACTTGTGTGCATTTCTAAAGAGAAGTGGTAGCCACTTAATGCATCAAAGTCATGTTAGAGTAACTGGATTGGTAGTTCAAGGGAATGAATGTTTTAGGCACTGGAGTATGTATTTCAACAAGGCATTTGACAAATTCTCTCAGTCGATCTTTGTAGATAAGGCAGAAACGTACACTAAATGAGCTAGGTAGATTCAGCACTGGTTGGATAACTGAATCCAATAAATAGTGGGAAACTTGATAACTGTCTTTAAGTATTCAAAGTGCTATCATATGAAATTAAAGCTATCTGTAGCCACATGAAAAAATGTTCTCAATCACTATTGGTTAGAGAAATGCAAACTAAAACAACACTGGCGAATATGACAAAAAAGGAAAATGAAAAATGTTGGAAGGAATGTGGGAAAATTGGAACATTAATGCATTGCTGGTGGAGTTGTGAACTGATTGAACTATTCTGGGAGCAATTTGGAACTATGCCCAAAGGGCTATAAAACTGCATACCCCTTTGACCCAGCAATACCACTAGTAGGTCTATATCTCAAAGAGATCATAAAAAAAGGAAAAAGGACCCACATGTGCAAATATATACATATACATACACACACACACACACATATATATATATATCAGCTTTTTTGTGGTGGCAAAGAATTGGGAATTGAGGGGATACCCATCAATTGGAGAATGACTGAACAAGTTGTGGTATATGAATGTAATGGAATACTATTGTGCTATAAGAAATGGTAAGTAGGTGGATTTCAGAAAAACCTGGGGAAAAACTTACATGAACTGATGCTGAGAAAAGTAAGCAGAACCAGCAGAACATTATACAAAGTAACAGCAATATTGTGTGATGATCAACTACTATGATAGACTTAGCACTTCTCAGCAATACAATTATCCAAGACAATTTCAAAGGACTCATGATGGAACATGCTATCTACATCCAGAGAAAGAGCTATGGAGTCTGAATGAAGATTGAGGCTTACAATTTTCCCTTTTTTTTTCTTTCTTGTGGTTTTTCTTTTTTGTTCTGATTTTTCTTTCTTAACATGACTAATGTAGATATATGTTTAACACATGACCTATATCAGATTACTTGCTATCTTGGGGAGAGGGGAGGAAAGGAAGGGAGAGAGGATAATTTGGAACTCAAAATCTTACAAAAATGAATGTTGAAAACTATTTTTATATGTAATTGGGGGAAAATAAAATACTATTAAGTGAAAAAAAGTTCTATCATAGGAAAAAGATGAGAACTGTTCAGTTTGACCGCAGAGGGTAGAACCAGGAAAAATGGGTGGGAATTGCACTGAGACAAATATTATATTTTTGTTGTAATTTTTTCCATAACTAGAATTGTGTAAAAGTAGAGGTAATGGGTCTCCAATCCTTCGGTGGGTACTTCCATAGGAAGGCTAAATAAATGTCCACATTTCTGAGGTGACAAGGGAGCTATAGTAAGTATTCTTTTTTTAAAGCTTTGTTTGTTTGTTTGTTTTGGCAGGGCAATGAGGGTTAAGTGACTTGTCCAGGGTCACACAGCTAATGTGTCAAGTGTCTGAGGCTGGATTTGAACTCAGGTCCTCCTGAATCCAAGGGCGGTACTCTATCTACTGCAACACCTAGCTGCCTTATAGTAAGTAATCTTAATCAAGTATGAATTGGACTAGATAACCTTTAAATACCTTCCAGATCTGAAATTCTGTAATTTCATGACTTTGTTCCTGGCACCCATCCCCAAAAAGGGATCTCAGAAAATGTTTCTCCTGTTAACAAAGAGAGAACTATACATTCAGCTCATTGATTGACTTATTTTACAGCAGAAAAAAAACTGAAGTATTTAGCTATAATGTCAACTACTCCTAGCTAGTGGACTCTAACACTCTGCCAACCAACTAACCAATCAGTTAATCATCAAGCATTTGTTAAGGAACTACTATGATCCAGGCACTATACTAGGTGCTGGACATACAAAGATAAAAATGGAACAGTCTCTGTTCTAAAAAACTTTACATTTTCTTGAGGGAAAAGACCTATCCATAGATATGGAAATGTAGAATAAATACCAAATAAATGCATGGTTTTTTGGTAGGAGGACACTAGCAAGCAAGTAAATGAAGAGAGGGTTCATGGAGAAGGTGGTGGTTGAAGATCTTGAGGGAAGTAAAGAATTCTTAGAAAAATCAAGGGATAGTACATTCTAGGCATAGGAAGTGGCCGGTGGAAAGGTATGGAGACTGACAACAGAGAGGAATAGCAAGAAAGCCAGTATAAACATATCAGAAAGGGCAGGGCAACAAATAATATATGAGGCTGAAACGGTGAGTTGGGGCCAAGTTGTTAAGGGCTTCAAAAGCCAAAAAGGTGAGCTATATTTGATTATAGAGGCAATAACAAGCTACTGGAATTTATTGGATAAAAAAGTGTATGGTAAAACCTGTGCTCAAGGAAAATCACTTTGGCAGCTATATAGACAATGGATTACAGTGGACAGATTCTTGGAACAGATAGACTAATTAGGAGACTGTTGCAAGTTAGGAGACTTTAGCTCTGAACTAAGGTGATGGCTATTTAAATAATAATAAGAGGATGGATGTAAGACATGTTGTGCTGATAGAAATGACAAGATTTGGCAAGTAATGGGAAATGTAGGAGCAAATAAGTGATGAATCTAGAATAACACTGAAGTAGAAAACATGAGAGCTTGGAAGGATAGTTACAATTTCAATAGAAATAGGTAAAACCAGAAGAAGGGTGAGTTTGGGGAGGGGGAATTAATGAGTTCTGTTTGAGATATGCAAAGTTTGAGATGTCTATGGAATCTCCAGATTGAAATGTCTAATGTGTAGTTGATGATGTAAGACTAGAGATAAAAAGAGAAGATAGGACTATATACATAGATTTGAGAACATTATGAATAGAAGCAAAACTAGGACATGGGTCAGAGTCTTAGAGTACATTCACTGTTAGGAGATATAATATGAATGAAGAGCCAGTAAAGGAGATTGAAGAATGGTCAGAAGGGGTGAAGGAGAACTAGGAAAGAGTAGTGTCATAAAAATCCAGAAAAGAGAAAATGGTCAAATTTTTCTGTTTCTGAAGAGAGGACAAAGAACGATAAAGGGGGAGAAATCAGACTTTAAAATTAAGAAACCAGTGGTAATTTGCTAAGGACCATTTCCAAGTGAACTTAAGGGCATGTGTTTTAGGCATAAGATGTTAGAAAGAACACAGGACTTGGTATCAAATGATCAGGATTTGTATCCTGATTATGGCATTTATTAGCTATGTAACATTGGCCAAAACACTTACGTGCAAGAAGCCTCAATTTCTTCATCTGTAAAATGGAAATAAGAGCTACTGAATTGTTTCCCTCATAACAACCACTAGGTCGTTGTGATAACCAAATAAGATAATGCGACTGTAAGATTCTCTATAAATATACGGAATTGTTATTAGCTAATCACATTTGTTACTCTGGACAAGTGGGTCAGTATGAATGTTTTACTCTCTTAAATGAAGCCTCTGTTGAAGTTTTTGTATGGCTCATGTCAGAGACTCCTTCTTGCTATGAAGAGCCTAGTTATATTTTGATGAATCCTCATTTCTCTAGTTTATTCCTCCCATCCAGATGATCTGAAAATGCAATTATCTAATGTTTCCTCAACATTAGCCAAAAGCTCCCCTAATAAGCATACAGACTCACAAGGCTCAAAACTTGAATATTTTTATTTCTGTATTAATGGAAACAAAGTAGAATCATGTCCTAGTCAATAAAAAGTAGCAACTGCCAGGAATTTATACTTCTACCCCAGCAAGATTATGTCAGGGTTTATTCCTTTATATTGGTACTTCCCTCTATGGTTACTGTCTATCTAGTACTGATTGTTTCCTATAGCTCTTATCTTCAGTTTCTCTTAGAAGGTATAACCATCTATGGCTTCCTGTTGCTGCTCCCTTTTGTTATCCTCAACAAATCTCTTTTCTGAAGATCTCTTTAGCTCCCAACAGCATCATAGGTTATAGATTTAGACCTGAAAGGAACCTTTGAGATCATCGAGCCCGACCCCTTCATTTTACAGATGAGGAAACTACAGCCCAAGTCATACAGTAAATAAATCAGCAAAGTTGGAATGAGAATCCACATTTCCTGACTCCACATCTTAGGCTCTTCCCATTATACCTCATTGCCTCCCTTCTGAAATAATATTTTTGGAAGGATCACTTTGAGAACTAGAACCATCTTTTATTCCTGAAAATTCATTCCATAAGTAGACAAAATACTCAGTTGAATTTCATGGAAAATAACCTCAAATTAATACACTCTCCTACATTAGGAATGCTAGGATTTCTAGAGGATGGCAGAGTATCATTTTTGACAGATAATGGAGGTACAAATGAAATTCATCAAAGAGGTGAGGTCATATAAGATCAAAACACATTAGTATGGATGATGAAGAAATAATGCTTGCCTCTCCTCACCAGGATGTTATGAAGACTAATGTCTGTTTATGAACTGCCTTATCTCAAAACTCTGCTTAAAGAATCAATACCAGGTATTTCATAAGTATTTTAAGGTAATTTTCATCTATTTGTTTCCTTTCAAATTTGGGTTCATCTAAGGTGAAAAATCCCTCTCCTTCTCCCTTCCTCCCAACACACACACACACACACACACACACACACACACACACAGGAAGAACTATAAATATAGAACTGGAAGGGACCTTAGAGAGCATCCTAGTTAAATCTTTTTTTTTCTTTTTTTTTTTTTGGTGAGGCAATTGGGGTTAAGTGACTTGCCCAGAATCACACAACTAGTAAGTGTCAAGTGTCTGAGGCTGTATTTGAACTCAGGTCCTTCTGACTCCAGGGCCAGTGCTCTATCCACTGTGCCACCTAGCTGCTCCCTAGTTAAATCTTTTAATTTTATAAATGAGGAAACTGAGGCAGCAAGTTAAATCATTGCAATTGTTTAATATAATTAATGAGAGAAACAGGACTAGAACCCACATTTTATACTTTCTAGTCCTTACCAAGTTTCCTCTTATCCTGTATTTACTTTTAACTTTCAATTTTGGGAAGAAAATTGTGATTTTTTTTTCCTCTCCATAATTTTTTTTCCTTTTGACAATTGACAGCTATGGCTGGAATCAGGAGCCATTCAAAAGGTTTGGTTATAGATTTGTTATAAGATTTCTCAAAGCCCTTTGTCTAGAGCTCTCCTTGGCACTTATCTTAGTCTATTGTGTATTACATATGAGCGCTTTGAAGCTTTACTGTTCTTGAAATCAGTCTGTTTTGTAACTGCCTTCATATTCCCAGAGCCTAGCACAGTGTCTTGTACTTAGTATATATTAGTAAAAGGTTTGCCAAATTGAACTACATTGACTTGAGTGGCCCAAGGTTATACAGCTGTTTAGTAAGAGAAGAGACTTGAACTCCAGTTTTCTGTTTTTTACTTTAAATGTAGTGCTATTTCAACTTGGACCATTGATATGCCACTTTTGAAAGGCTGCCAACCCTTTCCTTCAATAGGAACCAGTTGTTAACAAAACTACTTCATAATGGGAAGAAACTGAACCTTAGAAAACATCTCTCAGAGAGCCTGGCCTCAATAACACAAGTAACTTACAGTAGTATATCTAGCTGTGCTAATAATAGGATCGATGAAGACTGTTTTCTAGTTCAGGGTTGCTTTATGTTTGGGTAGGCTTTTAAGAAAAAATGGCTTTGAGCATTATCCTTCCTAGAACTATGGATAATAGTAATCAACCTGTTGTAGCTTTGACATGTGCTTTTATTCTTTTTGGCATTCTGGACTTCCATGTTCCATAATAGCTAATGAGACTTTATGAAGACAAGGGCTCTTTGTCTGCTGCTGATGTAAGGTTTTTTAGAAATGGGCACAAATAGAGGTATAACTAGAAAAAATTTTTTTTCTACCTGAGTCAAAAACAATTTGCCACAGAGAAACAATAAAGTGATTCTCCTAAAACACAGTTCTGGTCTTGTCATCCCCCTACTCAATAAACTCTGGTAGATCCCTATCACTTCCAGGATCAAATACAAACTCTTTGTTTGGCATTCAAAATCCTACATAAACAGCCCCCACCCCCACCCCACTCCCTACCATGTGCTCTTTGGTCCAGTGACACTGGTCTCCATACTGTTCCATGTATAAGACACTCTGTCTCCTGGCTTTGGCCATTTTCTCTGGTTATCCCAATGCCTACAATGCTCTCTTCTTAATTCTGCTTACTGAACTCCCTGCCTTCCTTTAAGTCCCAACTAAAATCTCATCTTTTGCAGAAAGTCTTTCCCAACCCCTCTTAATTCCAGTGCCTTTCTTCTCTTAATTATTTCCTTTTTATTCTGTATATAACTTTTGTACACATATGTATGTAGAAATATATCTATATATGTGTGTACATATACAATACATACATTATATACATTATATGTGTGTGTATATATTTTTTTTTCTTGTTTGTTGTCTCCTCCATTAGAGTACCTTGAGGGCAGAGACAGTCTTTAGCCTCTTTTTGCCAGCAGTTGGCACAGTGCCTGGCACATATTATGTGCTAAATGTTTATTGAATGATTGAGTGGAAAAAGAGGTGACCAAAAGCTAGAAGCTCAGAGAATAGTCTAACCATGAGCGTAGGCTCTGGAAGAAGGGGCAGTTCATTACCCAAAGAGTCCAGTATTTCTACTCATGAAGACTTTTTAAGAGGGAAAGAAAGTCATGATGGAGGGTGACCCAGGGCTGAGAGAGGGAATAAGATTGTGCCTTATGATTTAGGCAAATGAAGGATTGCATGATACAGGGACCATGGTGTATAGACCACTGCAGAGAAGTTCCCCCCATCCCAAACCAGTTCCCTTGGGCAAAGCCCTTATCATTTGCTGGAGCTACACTCCTAGGTATGAAACTTGGCTCTGTAAAAATAGATTCATAGGCTACTAGAATGCCAGCATTGAAAGAGACTTCAAATATCATCTAGTTAAACTCATTTATCTAACAGAAGAGGAAACCAAGGCCCATAGAGGGAAGTGACTTGGTCAAGATCACATAGCTAAATTAGAGCAGATTCATGACTAGAACCCAGATCTTCTAACTTTCATTTGTATAGGAGTTGTATAAAAGTGCTTGTATATCCATCTCAGATCTCATTCCATATTGATGTACATGGGTGATTTCTAATCCTAAGACTTACACTATCAGGAAAAAGCTACCCAAGGTTGAGTCATTGATTCAGATAGATCCCAAATCAAAGATTTAATCAAACTCTCCTGAATGAAGTGACACAGTGTAATATTTTCTCATCCTTTTTCTGTGTCAATGTGCTCCCTAAACACTGGGAATAAACGGTGCTATTGTTTCTATAATAAACATAGAGATTTCTCAAAATCTGAATAGTAACCAGCGACAATTCATATTGCACTCTTTAGGTTGCAAAGGACTTTCCAAAGAGTCACAGAACTTCCAAGTTGGAAGAAACCTCAGACATCACCTTATCTAGCGCCCTCTTTTTCAGATGAGGAATTGCCTAGCCAGAGATGTAAAGTAGCCTTACCCAGGATCACAAGCTAGTGGGTGGCAGAGCCTGGACCCAAAATCAGATCTTCAGATATCAAGTCCTATGCAACTATGGCAATTCACATTTTAGAGATGAGGTAACAGAAGCCCAGAGAAGCAAATTGATTTGTCCAATTACAGAAAACAATCCTGCTGGGACAGAGTCTTAGTTGGATTTGAAATAAGAGAACCAGGTTTTGAAACCTAAACTCTGTTTCTGACTCTTATACCCATGTGGCCTTGGGCATATCACTTTACCTATTTGATTCTCAATATCCTCATCTATAAAATGAGCATCTTATACTACATGTTAATTCTAAGGACCCATTACAACTTTTAATACTGTGAATCTTCTAATTTCTGGTCATGCCTTTCAGACTATGCCTGACTCCATTGTCCCAATGGCCCTCACATTCCTTCCTGCATTCCAGGCAAGTGGGTATTTGCTCTCATGTGACCATGCAAATGCTAATAAGGAAATAAAAAGAACAAACTTTCTCAAACACTGTGATGATCCTCCAGAGGAAGGATGCAGGAGATTAAAATCTTGATAACACTGCCGAGAAGCCAAATACAATTAGTTAGATTTCCAATTACCAAAGTAAGTCTTTCTTCGGATCCAAAGAATATTGGAAATAAGATAAAACAATCCAGACAATAGGCTTATCTGTTTGGAGACAGAGATGTCATGGGAAAAGATCCCTTATGTATAACAGTTCCTTTTGGATGATGTTCTCTTTTCTGTGTTGTATCATCTCTTTCTGTGAATGTGTATTGGTTTTCTTGTTGTGGGGTGGTTTTGTTTTGTTTTGTTTTGTTTTTCAGAGAGACAGAGAGACAGAGAGAGAGAAGAAAAGAAAAAATAAGATACAGAAAGTAGAAAAAGGTCAGGAAATGTTCATGAAACTCAAGTAAGTAAGTTGAGCTGTAGGGGCTCCTTTCCCTTCCATCTGTTCCCTGGGAACACCATAACATAAATCTCTGGGGATAAAACCAAGGAAAGATATTAAGAAGGAAAAAAAAACACAAAAAGTGTGCTCAAGAAGAAGCAAAGACCTGTGTAAGTGCCATCAACAAACTAGGACAGAACTCATATGGCATGTAGGAATATGTGACCATGGGTTTGAATAATTTGAAGAGCATCAGATACCATAGAATGAGAAGATTTCAAGGTTGTAAGGGACTTAGAAGTCATCTCAATTAACCAGTACTTGATCAAGAATCCTCTCTGTAATAGCCTCAAGCATTCAATTGAATAACTCCAATAAGAAAGAGCCTATTGGGGCAGCTAGGTGGTGCAGTGGATAGAGAACCAGCCATGGATTCAGGAGGACCTGAATTCTCATCCCACCTCAGACCTTTGATACTTACTAGCTGTGTGACCCTGAGCAAGTCACTAACCCGAATTGCCTCACCAAAAAAAAAAGAAAGAAAGAAAGAAAGAAAGAAAGAAAGAAAGAAAAGAAAGAAAGAAAGAAAGAAAGAAAGAAGAAAGAAAGAAAGAAAGAAAGAAAGAAAGAAAGAAGGAAAGAAAGAAAGAAGGAAAGAAAGAAAGAAAGAAAGAAAGAAAGAAAGAAAGAAAGAAAGAAAGAAAGAAAGAAAGAAAGAAAGAAAGAAAGAAAGAAAGAAAGAAAGAAAGAGCCTATTACCTCCCTAGGAAGTACATTTAGCTTTAACGTACTCTCATTGATAGGAAGTTATGCTTGTTTTGTTTTGTTTCTTAACAGCTAACCTAAATGTACCTCTCTGTAACTTCTTGCCAATTTTTTCCTAATTCTGCCCTTTGAAGTCAAGCAGAATGAGTCTACTCACCCATCAAGATATCAACTTTTCTAACACATAAAGGCAGTTATCATACCCTCATACAAGTATCCTCTTCTTCGGGATCAATATGTATAATTCTTTAATGGAACCTCCAATGCCTTCACCATGAAGTTCAACCTTTTTTTTTTAGAGGAATTTAATTTTATCAGTGTCTTGTTATAAATGTGGCACCAATACTTATAGGAGTGTAGGTCAAGAATTGGAAGGAATCTTAGAAGCCACCTAGTCCAATACCTTCATTTTGCAGATGAGGAAGCTGACAACTGGGAAGATTAAATGACTTTCCCAAGATCACATAGATAGTTTGGATCAAAAGTAGGATTCAAACCTAAGTTCTCTGATTCTTGAGGTACTCTTTTCACTTACCAAACTCCTCCTAAGCATAGTACCTAAAGGGAATCAATAGAACAGTATTATCATTTATCATTTCCAATCTGGACATTATGTCTCTCTTAATGTTACATTCTTTGCCCTTACCGGAGGGCCTACTTTCAATCTACATGGACCAATGTGGCCTTTTAAACATTTTTATCACTCACAGAGTCAGAATCAATTCAATAGTCTCATATTATTTGCCCGCTATTTGCTTAATGCTAGGTTACTAGAATAGTATGAGCTGTAAGACACCTTAGAAATCTAGTCCTGATTCCTCCTTAATTCCTCCTTTTTAAAAAGCCATTCCTTTTTATAGCCTATTTGGCATAACAAAGAATTATAGTAACATAAACCTGGCTGATACATTAGTCTGGATTATTTTGTCTAATTAAACTATTAAAGCCTATTGTCATAACAATACCAGAACATGTTAAGTAGCTACTGTATGTAGAGCCCTATTCTAGATGTAGGGAAAGTTACAAAAATTATTCTACCCAGCTTTCACATAAGCCTGCAGTGTTTTGTTTTTTAGTTCAAATCTATTTGTTTGTTTGTTTTTGTTTATTTATTTATTTATTGTTTTATCTATTTGTTTTTGGTTTTTATTCCTTTCATTTATTTAGAATTTTATTTTTCCCAATTACATGTAAAAAATAATTTTTGATGTCCATTTTTAAAACTGTGTGCCAAATTCTCTCCCTCCCCACACCCCCTTACGAATGCAAGCAATTCAATATAAGTTATGCATGTCATGCAAAACATTTCCATATTAGTCAGGTTGTGAAAGAAAACAGACAAAAAACATAAGAAAAATAAACTAAAAAATTATGCTTCAGTCTATTCAGACACCATCAGTTCTTTCTCTGGAGATGGGTCACATTTTTCATAAGTCCTTCAGAGTTGTCTTGAATCATTGTATTCCTGAGAATAGCTAAGACATTCACAGCTGTTTCTTTGTATATAGTACATTTTATTTTGCATCAGCTCTTGTAAGTCTTTCTAGGTTTTTCTGAAAGCATCCTGCTTGTCATTTGTCATAGCATGATAGTGTTCCATCATAATCTCAATCCACAGTTTGTTCAGTCATTCCCCAGTTGATGGGTGTCTCCTCAATTTTGAATTCTTTGCACCAGAAAAGGGCTGCCATAAATATTTTTGTACATATAGGTCCTTTAACATTTTGTTTCTTATCTCTTTTTGGGTACTGACCTAGTAGTGGTATTACTAAGTCAAAGAGTATGCATGGTTTTATAGACCTTTGACCATAGTTCCAAATTGTTCTACAGAATGTTTGAATCAGTTTACAACTCCACCAACAGTGCCTTAACATCTCATCTTCCCCATATCCCCTATGACATTTGTCATTTTCCTTTGCTGTCATATTATCCAGTCCAACACGTATAAGGTAATACCCCAGAATTGCTCTGACTTGCATCTTTCTAATCCATAGTGAGTCAGAGAACTTTTTTATTTTATGAGGCTATAGAGAGCTTTGATTATTTTATCTGAAAACTCTTCATGTCTTTTGATCATTTATCAATTGGGGAATGGCTCTTATACTAATAAATATGACTTAGTTTTCTATGTGTTTGAGAAACGAGGCCTTTCTCAGTAAAACATGCTTCAAAATTTTTTCAGTTACTATTGCTGACTTTATTTTCCCCCATTCTATTCCCTCCTCATGACATTTATTCTATTCTCTAAATCCTTTTACTCTGCCCCTCCTCAAAAGTATTTAGCTTCTGCCTGCCCCCTCCCCCAATCTGCCCTCCATTCTACACCCCCCCACTCCCCTCCCCTCTTTCTTTCCTGCATGGTAAGATAGATTACTATACCCAATTGAATGTGTTATTCCCTCTTTGAGCCAATTCTGATGAGAGTAAGGTTTACTCACTCCCTAGCACCTCCCCTATCTTTCCCTCTACTGTATAGCTTTTTCTTGTTTCTTTTATGTGAGATACTTTAACCCATTCCACCTCTCTCTTTCCCTTTCTCCCAGTGCATTCCTCTCACCCCTTAATTTTATTTTTTTAAAGATATCATCCCTTCATATTCAACTCATACCTGTCTAAATATACTCCACCCAGCTGCCCTAATAATGAAAGAGTTCTTATAAGTTACAAGCATCATCTTCCCATGTAGGAATGTAAACACTTTAACCTTTTAATATCCCTTATGATTTGTTTTTCCTCTTTACCTTTTCATGCTCCTCTAGAGTCTTATATTTGAAAGTCTCCTGATTATGTGATCACCTGAAAGTAGAAGGGCACTACAAGGAGGCAGAGTAATATTCTATGGTAGCATCTCATGTTATACCTGGTACTTAACAAATGTCTGCTGAAACAATTCTTTTAAGAAGAATAAAAAGCATTAATAAAGATATGAAAGAATACTTTATAAACACCAATAAAAATAGAATAATAATAATGGAAAAGAGGAATAATTCATGTTGATGAGGCTCTGGAAAGATTGGCATAAAGATGCACTGTTGGCATCATTGCAAAGTAGCCATGCTGATACACGATTTTGAATTATGGGAACAAAGTAATTAAAATGCCTCTACCCTTTGACATAGATATACGATTGCTAGCATGTACCTAGTATTGGAAAATTGGACTCTGTCCCTGGAGCCACCCTAGCCTTTGAGAGGCCAGCTTAGGCCTTATCTTTCTCTGTTTCAGGCATCCATAACACTTCTCTGACATCTGCAGCTATGCTCTCTCTCCATACCTCCTTCAGCCCCTTTTCAGGTCCTCTTTGTGTGTTATCATGAAGGGCAATAATAAAAATCTCCAGATGTCTAGGGAAAATGCAAAAGGGAGAAGGTAAAATTTCTAGTATCTGGAATCTTGAATTCCAGAGAAGTTGTGTTCAGTGGAGAAACTACAATTATACTTTTCAACGAGTATATAATAATTGAGCACCTACCATGTATCCACCACTGTGTTAGTATACTACTAGAGCTACAAAGATGTAATAAGGATATAATCCCTGCCTTCAGAATACTTACTGTCAAGCTGGAGAGAAAGAACAAATATTCCCCATGCTACCGATAAAATGGACAAATTGCTTACAAGACCATTATTCTTTGTCTCCTTCACACCATCTATTCCTATAAATATACATACCAGCTTGTGTCAGGTAGAAGCAAGCTCTTTGGGGAAAATCTAACTTGCAGATTCTACCTGAGAGGTCTTTGAAAGAAGTATTATGGACATAATATATGGGAATCTCTAATCAAGAACATTCATCTTCTGCTGTGTTGTTTTGTCAGTGAACTCTTGGTCTCAGGCTATTAGACACATGTCTGTGACTTTTTTCCAACTCAGTGCCAGGTCAAGGATTTTGTATTCTCCAGGTAAAGTTTGAAAATAATGATCTCTATGTGCTATTACCATTTACCAAAGTCATTTTTCTCACTTTAAGTCGTAGGACTTGACATCACAAAATAAACAATGTCCTGTCATTTCTACCTTTGCAACATTCTTCATATATGTTCCCCTTCTCTTTTCTGAATCTGCCACTGCCCTGCTATAGTCCCTCATCACCTCACACCAGGACTATTAGTCTCCCTGGCCAAATGGACAGGAGAACAATGAAGGTGACTGAAGCAAGTACTGAAGCAAGACTGAAGTGCTTAAAGCTTGGTCAGACATCCAAGATGCCAAGGTCATCTACGGCATCCCAGGCCATCACCAGTCATTTTGATTTTTGTCTTGCCACTGGGCTTTGAGGACTAGAAGGGAGGCTGATGATTTTGTGCAACTCTGCCTCACTTAAGTCCAATTCATATGCAAATCAGGACATCACCCTATGGTGTCATTGATCCTCTTTGAAACAAAAAATGAACATCTACTTAGCTGTCAAATTGATCTCCTAACATAAAGGTCTGACCATGTTCAATAAACTCAATGGCTACTTATTATCTCCAAGATCAAATCTAAAATCCTGTGTTTGGCTTTTATAATTTTTTATAATTTTACACCATTTTACCTTTCCACAGTTCCTTAATAAGACTCCATCTCCTGACTCCTGGCATTTTCATTGGCTTACCCCTCTTGAGGAACAAAAGGGGGGAATGTGGTAAAAAGTTTTAACAGTCAGTTAGATAATGGAGAGACGCCAGTTTTTTTTAGGACCACCCTTTGGGGGAGGAGACCAACAGCATGAGCTACGCACAGCAGTACGCCTGCGATGCAGGCCAGATTGCCTGCTGAGCACCCGACTTCCAGGGTGCGAGCTTAAAAGGCAAGGAGAGAATGGAAGTGGGGCCTTTTTTCCTGCTCCGCTGGTCTCCTGGCTGTGCTGCACAGACAGACGCGGACTGGAGTTTGACTTGGCCCGGCTCTCGGTTAACAGCACGCGCTTGACTCGGTCTCTCTCCCCAAAGGTGCGAAATAAACAATGTCCTGTCCTTGGGTTTTGGTGAGTTTTATACAGAATATAGACTAAGCCTAGACTTAAGACGATTTGTATTGTATTTCTACTTTCCTATCCTTCTAATCAACATCACCTTGTGACGACCATACAATAAAAGCTCTATCTAGAAAACCAGAAACTTCTTCCATTTACTAGTCCGGGAGATAAATTAAGGGAAAGGTTAAGTAGGGTAGATTTATGATCTAATATCCAATTTTAATCTCACACCCCCATTCCCAGAACTCTCTCCCTCCTGATCTCTGCCTCCTGCCTCCCTAGCTCCCTTCAAGTTTTAGCTTAAGTACAACCTTCCACAAAATCTTATTCCAGAACTCCTTAACTGTAGTGTCTTCCCTCTGAAATTATCTCCAATTTATACTGTTTATATCTTATTTGAACATACTGGTTTGCATCTTGTCTTCCTAATTAGACTGTGAGCTCTTTGAGAACAGGGATTGTTTTTGATGTTTCTTTGTATTCTCAGAACTTAGTGTGGAGTAAACCCATATCCTGCCTTCATATCAGTATATAGATAATCAAATACCCTAATATCCCAGTTCCTCAATCTACTCTCTTCCCATAATCTCATCTCCACCTTAAATGCAAATAGAAATGGTCATACTTGTCCTCATCATCACCCACAAACTTTCAATTAAATTCAATAACATTTATTAAATGCCACTTAGGTTCCAGACACTGTGCTAGGCACTCAGGATACAAATTAAAAAAATGGAAATACAGTCCCTGCCCTTAAGAAGCTTACAATCTAATGGGGGAAGACAATAACAAATGGAAGCTGAAAAGAAGGGAAGGGGAGATATTAGGGGGACTGTGGGACGCATCAGCCACAAGTAGAAAATAAAAGTTCTGAGCCCTCTATAAATGAAGGCTTTGGGAGGATTGTTCCTCTACCCTCTAGTCCTCCAATCAGAGAGGAGAAGCTGAGAAGGTGCTGAATATCAAAAGCTGAGTTGATTTGAATAGTGATGAGTTTTCAAGTGTTAAGTTTATCTTAGTGGAAGCATAATATTCTTGGAGTCTAAGCCAAGTAGATCCAATGATGAAAAATGAAGGATTTCTACTTTCATCTTTACGAACCCCAGCATTCCTTTATCTGATCATTATCTTTCATCATTTCATGTTTCTCTATGCTTTACAACCCCCAACCCTGTCTTTCCTAGGCCATCACTTATCCATTAGCTATTTTCTCCTATTTTCTTTGTCTAAACCCCATTGTAACTTACTTGGCTCTACACAATCCTCCATCCTCAAATCCCTTGCTGAGGAAATAATGAAACAATGCTGACTGGATCCACATAAATTTATATTATGTAATCTCAACTGGTCCCTCACAACAGCAAGATATTTTGTTTCTCTCTGATTTACTAGTCCACTTTCCACAGCAAATGTTTCAAATTTTCACATCCTTCTTTACATCTCCAACAATAAACCCTCCTTCCTTTTTCTCAGTCAGAGATCATACTTCTAATTCATCAAAATTTAAGACCTTTCATTGACAAGCCCCTTTCCTCCCCTGCTTCTGCATTTTCCTCTTCTTACTCATCCATTGCTTAGGTTCAGTGGGAGACACTGGATCTAAGTTTTAAAGTAAGCCAAGAATGTAGAGGTAAAAGGGAGAAGGGAGAGCACCCCAAGCATTGGGAGTGGCCCATGAAAAAGCATAGAGATAGCAGATAGAATGACATATGTAAAGCAGAGCAAGTAGACTAATGTGGCTGAATTATAGAGTGAATCAAGGGGTGTGAAGTATGAGAAAACTAGAAATGGGGGAAGGGAGTACATTTTGAAGAACTTTAAATGCAAAGCAAAGAAATTTTTATTTGATCCTAGTGGTAAGAGTTTACTGAGAAGAATCTATCAAGGTCAAACCTATTTATAAGTTAAGAAAATCACTTTGGAAGCTATGTAAAAGATGAATTAGAGTGAAGAAAGACATGAAGAAGGGAGATTAATTAGGTTATATCTGTAGTCAAGGTGAAAGGTGATGAAGGCTTGAACTAGGGTGGTGGTTATGTGAGTGGAGAGAAAGGAATGTATGCAAAAGTTGTGAAGGTAGAAATCACAAAATGCTATTTTCTATTTATCTACTTGTGTAATTTCTATCAAAAATTTCTGGGATCTGGTTGGATAGGTAGGGTGAGAGTGAAAGGTCAAGTATAATGACAAGGTTGCAAACTATAGTCACTGGGAAAATGGTGGTACCACTGACATTAATAGGGAAATTCAGAAAAGGGCAAGGTTTGGGGATAAAGATGAGTTCTGTTTTAGACAAACTGAGTTTGAGATATATCTGAGACATCCAGTTAGAAATGTCCAATAGGCAGTTAGACTAGATATATAGATCTGGGAATCTTTTGCATATAGATTGTAACTGACCCCTGGGGGTTGATGAGATCACACTTGGCAATGTTTCTATAATGATATATTTTCACAATTTATGGCAGTAAAGAAATTGAGGAAGTAGAACTGGCACTTAAGAAAGCAAATTTAGCAAGAACAACTGAACCTGACCAAATGCACTCCAGGGAAACCTGTGCTGGAGAAGTTTGAAAACTATGCAAAGGATATGGATAGTATCCTTGCCAATAAAAAAGACAACCCAAAAAGTATTTGCTATTGACCAATATATCAACTTTCTCATCTCCTGTGACATCTTTTTGATAATGAGAATAAGTATTTCTCATATAATTTCTGGGAATCCTAATTCTAACTCTTACTTGAACAGATGAGTCTTGGGTACTAGAGAAAGGCTACAATCTCCCAATTAAGCCTCTGGAGGAACCCCAGAGAAGTCAAGAATGATTTCCTAATGTCATTGCTTTGAGCCCCCTCTATTATACAACTGTATTATATTCTGTTGTTGAGAATCAGTCAGCCAGCCAAAAGGAGCTTTAAAAAGAGACCTGTGGTATGATATAGTAATCACAATAAGAATAGTGGGTAAAGCTCATCTTCCCCAAAATCTATGACATAGTCTCCCACAAGTATATACAAAATACAGGAGAAAGTAGACTTGATTTAGAGAGTATATTTGGCAAAGAAGTAACTCCTGTTTGTTGGAAGTCCTTTTCTCCAATTCATGGAGTACTCAAGAAGTTTCCCTTAGACGTGGTAGAGTTTCTTTCCTAGGTTCTTTATGAATCAACAAATACATATCTAGTCTGCCATTGGCTCCCAATACACAGACTGCGATTAGCTGATTTGGAGACAACATTAGGACACTAATGGGAAGATGAGAGTCCAAAATCCTCTAGACCAGTCAAAGCTCACATGATCCTCCTGTTCCAAAGAGGGAAGGGAGAAAGCAGGAAACCTGGGCCATGATAATGTCCTCTTTCTCCTGGCTCACCACTTGATAGAATTCCCTGATTCCAGCTAATGATGCCTTTCTATAGAATCCAGAGGAAGTGACAAAATCCTTTAGCCAGTTGTAACAGACTTCCTGTCTGGACTCATTTTACTTCATCCATTGGTTTTCTTTTTTTTGGCAAGGCAATTAGGGTTAAGTGACTTGCCCAGGGTCACACAGCTAGTAAGTGTTAAGTGTCTGAGGCCGAATTTGAACTCAGGTCCTCCTGACTCCAGGGCCAGTGCTCTATCCACTGCCACCTACCTGCCCCTATCCATTGGTTTTCAAAGACCTTTTATATTTAATACAAAGCCTCTGATTGAGATTGATTTAGTATCTCATCAATTGCTTTAAAGTGGGGTAGGGTGATTTGGATGGATTCTTCAATTACCCCCAACCTTACGTAAGTATAAATTGACCATATCTTCAAGAAAAATAAGAACAAGGAACAGACAGGATTTCAATGATAATTTTCCACACCTGAACACTTCTTCACAATCAGTCAATTTAATGAACACTGGAGAGAATACAAGAGTCATCTGTGTCTACTAGTTGTGGATTAGAAAATTGCATTTGATACAGAGGAGTAAAAAATATCCTTAAATAATCCCAACAAGGTGTTACTTATGCATATCTTAATATCATTCAAGATATCTTGAGAAATTCAATCACAGAGATAACTTTGTGTATTGATACTTTGTGGTACAAATAAGAACACATTGGCTTTGTTTTTTGGGTTTTTTGGGGGGGGGGCAGTGAGGGTTAGGTGATTTGCCTAGGGTCACACAGCTAGTAAGTGTCAAGTGTCTGAGGCCAGATTTGAACTCAGGTCCTCCTGAATCCAGAGCTGGTGCTTTACCCACTGTGCCACCTAGCTGCCCCCTGTGGTACAAATAAGAAAGAAAATGGGGATACTAGGTACAGACTCAGCAAAGATATTTACTAGGGTGCCCATGTAAAGTCCAAATCAAAGGATATCCAGATGCTCCTGTTTGCAAATTAAATTGTGTTGATTACCAAAGTCTGTGTCACACTATAAGGTCTCACCAGTGATATCCCATGATTATTTTTTTTAAAAGATGGATGTTGTTGTTCAGTCATTTCAGTTGCATCAGACTCTTTGTGACCCCATTTGGGATTTTCTTGACAAAATTACTGGCATGATTTGCCAATTTTTTTCTTCAGATTATTTTGCATATGAGGAAACTGACACAAACAGTTAAGTTACTTGCCCAGGGTCACATACCTAGTTGGTGTCTGAGGCTGGATTTGAACTCAGGTCTTTCTGACTCCTGTCCCAGTGTTCTATACACTACACCATCTAGCTGCCTACTGTGCCACCTAGCTACTTTAAAAGATGGGGTAGGGGAAGCAAAAACAGACACCTGATCAAGATTGCCTACTGACCAAACCATTATTCCTCTTCATATACTCTACATTCCAGGCAAAGTGACCTATTATCTCTTTTTTATTTAAGACATTCCATCTCTGATCTCCATACCCTTGAAAAGGCAGTACCTCATGGCTAGAGTGCACTCTTTTCTCACCTCTGCCTTTTAGAATCAGATGCTACTTGCTACATTATATCCTTCTTGATTCTCTTAGGTGACTCTCTGCCCTCCCCAAATTAATTTATTTTTGCTTTGAATGTATTTTGTTTAATAATTTGCATTTATATTTCCAAACATGCTATTTAAGGAACCAAATATTTTGGATTTTAAAAATAAAATATGAAACTATTCGTGGAAAAAATGTATTTTCTCTTGTGGGTGATGCTTTTTGGTGGAAGTTGTCAATTCTACTTTAATTAAAAGTTTAATGAGAACACCACTGAAAATGAAATATTTCCTTCAGGAAATACTATTGGAAGATTGGTGCATATAGTGATTTGCATGAGGAATAAGGGGGGTGGAATCACTTTGAAATTATGGTTATAATTGAGGAAGGCAGAGAAAGAAGAAAAAAAAAGCCCACATCTGAATTTTCCCAAGATGTATGCTCAAAACTATAGTTGAACAATACATAAATTGGACCCATTATCTAGCCCAGAGTTCTCCATACTTCAGTTCTCTCAACTGTATTCTCTCTCCCCACTTGGGACAGGGGAAAATTATTCCTAAAGCTGTGAAAGATACCAAAAAAATTAACTAATTATGTTGGAAGAGATGAATTCTTAGAATCTGTCTTATGTGGATTCTTTCCAAATGTGTAATGTGTTTACTAAATGTTGATTGATTAATTGTGGTTTATGGAAAAGGATCTCCTGTTGTGTCTTCCCACTTGGTTATTAGCTAAAACTACACTGTGTGGATTTACAGGGTTCACAATTCTGTTGTGTAATGGTGGGAAATGGGGTATGGGTTAGGTAGGGGTTGGGGTTCTTGGGAATTCCTCTTTAAAGAATTATACCCTCTTGCACACAAAAGTAGTTAGAATAAGGTGGTAGTTTATTTAGGAGCAAGGGAAGGGAAGGGTGGGGGGAGGGAAACCATGAAAGAAATCCTTGGACTTTTCATGGGGAGACAGGCACAAAGCACATGGCTCAGAGGTACCAAATCTCCCCGAACAGGAGACTGGAAGGTACTGATGGGGGTGGACCATCTGCCTGTGGAAAGTTCCTTTAGTGAAGGTGGACCATCCCCCACTGGTGGTAGCTGGGGGAATTGGGTGAGGAGTGGAGGACCATCCCCCACTGGTAGTGACTAAAGGAATTGGGTGAGGGGTGGCTACAGATCCCTCTTCAGAAGGAAAAGGCCGCAGCCACACCCAAATTTATCTCCCCAGGGTAAGTGAGACCAGAACGAAGGGTAGGAATCCAAAGCTACCTCAGTCCAATTTGGTTCAGCTTATCTCTCTAGGCGTTATCTGTCCTCTGGTTTAGTTTCTCAAGGAGAAGCTTCCCTGATGTGCCCCAGAGAACTTCTGGGGTGCTCTGCACCCAATGAAAGTTGTCTATGGCAATCCAGAGTAAGAGACTCTGCAATGTCATACTTTAATTCTTAGCTTTTCAGTCAGCCTACGGTATCCCCATACTGTGTTCCTATACTGTGTCATTACTGGGTCCCCAGCACTGTACTGTATGATTTAAGAAATACAAAAAAGCTCAAGATACAATCCCTGACTTCAGGAAACTTATAGTCTCATTGAAGAAAAAGAACTAACATACAAAAGAACAACTAAAGGATAATTAGATACAACTTGATTTGATAATGTTTTCACATTAGTAAAACAGAGATAATATTTGCACTCCCTACCTCCCAGGGTTGTTGGGAGGAGAGAGCTTCATAAAACTTAAAATGCTATAGAAATGTAATTTTTATCATTAACATATGATTAATAAATGATAATAAATACAATAGTTGTTTGGAGGGGGAAAGATGATTGTTGGCTTTTAGAATCTCTAGTTTCTCTCAAAGCCTAGATGAAACATTACCTACATCCTATCTTTTCTGGTCTCCCACTAGTTCCCAACAGTAGTACCTCCCTCCTAAAGTTACCTTGTATTTACTTTGTAAATAATGTGTATGCATTTTATGTGTGCATCTTATTAATCCTAAAGAATGTAAACTCCTTGAGGGAAGGAACTATTTACTTTTTGTCTTTGTATTGTAATAAAATAATGGGATTTGGCAGATGCCCAGGGGTCCCACCTGAGGATAGATTTAGTATTGTTTGAATTGGGTGAGACTGAGAAACTAACTAAGTACCTACTACTGAAATTTATTTTGATTTGGGGACCCAACCTTTGGGCTGAGATTAGAAAGCCTTAGGTCCTCAGGGTCTCTTCTGTGTGGGAGGAGCTGGTGCCCCTCCCCCTCCACTTCAGCTGAGCCAAAAAGCCCCATGGGCTGAGACACCAGGTCAGACAGCTGAGAGAATCTACCCCAGAGATCCCGGGCTCATCCAGGCCGGGCTCTGGTATAGCCAGTGCAGAGGTCCCTGGGCACACATCAGGGGGCATGGGCCCCTGGAGCTCTGGGTATGGTATGCACGAGACACTTGAGAGTCTCCATCCCCACAGCCCGCAGCCCTGGCTGGCAGATTAGCTTGGGGTGTGTGGGGGCACAGGAAGCCCTGAGATTTGAGTGAAGAGAAGGAAGATATATATATATATATATATATATATATATATATATATATATAGAGAGAGAGAGAGAGAGAGAGAGAGAGAGAGAGAGAGAGAGAGAGAGACAGAGACAGAGAGACAGAGAGACAGAGAGATAGAGAGACAGAGAGAGAGAGAGAGAGAGACCTGGGAGTCAGACAGCAAGGGGAAGCTGAAGGACAAGATCAAGGGGGCGGACAAGACAAACGGAACAGAGAAGGATGCAGGAGATTAAGAGGATTGGGGAAGGAGAAGAAGCTAAGAGCAAGAAGGGACAGAGTCCAATACGGAGCAGGGGGGCTTTTCAGTGAGGAGGAGGCTAAAAAAGTTAAGGCGCAGCAGGTAGAAAGAGATCTCTACCAGAATGCAATCAGGTTGTACATTTTATTTCCCTGTATTCTTAATTTTAAATTGGATCTCATAAATAAACTCTACTTTGATTATTTAGTTAAGAGGCTTCTTAATCTTTTGCTTACCAATTTGGGAGCAGGGTGGAGAGTTAATAGCAGTCAGATAGTCAGTCAAAAATCTCCAGATTAGTCATCCACAGATTAGTGCCCCCAAATTAGGCCAGTAAGTCAAAATATTTCTACATTTGAATGGCAACCATGAAAGGATTTACGGCCTAATTATGATTTTTCTAAACCTATAATTTTTCATAAACTTATAATTTTTTATAAATCCTGGTATATAATTTTTCCATATTAGATTAGCTAATTAATTTTTTTTACACTACTTAAGGGTGATTGGATGGAGACCACACCTGTCTGGCCCTGAGTGATGTGTTGTTTGCAGAGGCTGTGTACTACAGACATCAGCAAGAGACCACTCTCAACCAATCAGCTTGAAGGATCTCCCCTTTCAGGGAGGGAGAGAGGAACTGGGAAGTGGACATCACACACAGAAGTGTCCTCTTTTTCTTGAGGAATAGGTGTGTGGTGGCAGACAGAACAGGAGGGCCCCTCTTGGTTGTTTGGACATCAGCTTGGTGGTGAGAGATTTCACATGGGCTGCTAGGAAAAAGAAGTTTTCTTTCTCTCTGGCTACACCAAATAGATCCAAGCTAGGATTTCCATGCTATAAGGAATCTGTTTTTAATCTCTCTCTCTCTCTCTTCACTAACTTATAATATATATTTTAATAAATCCTTAAAAGGCTAAACTCTTGCTGAATTTATCAGTGATTTTAGCCAGCTTCCCCCCCAAAACAATTTAGATTTTAAACAACACAGTATGCTCATAACCTAGCAAAAAAGGGGGCATGTAACAGGTGCTTAATAAATGCTTGTTAATTATCTGGTTTGTGGGTTAGAGCAGGTTTTCTTCAACTTTTTTCCACTCACAATCCCTGTTCACCTGAGAAGTTTTTACACAACCCCAGATTTATAAGTATCTAAAATAAGTATACATAATCTTTTACTGTTACCAATTTTTTCATGACCCCCACATTCAGTCATGTGACCCCATATGGGGTTTTCACCCACAGTTTAAGAAGCTAGGGGTTAGAGAATTCTCAAGAGGCTCTGAAGATAACACCCTCCTCACCCCAAACATTACCATCAGCAGAGACTATTTCCCATGCTTTTAATCATGAAAATTCCCTTTTTTAATTTCAAAAAATGCCATAGATCCACGTATGATAATAATTGGACAATTGAGGAAGAACATACTTGGTGACAGAAAGCTGCTGTTGTAGATCCTCATTGACAGAGAAATGTCTTAACAAACTGTGGTTCATAGTAACAACAAACTGTAAAATCAAACTTTGAAAGCTCCAAGAACTATTGACTATTTGTGATTCTGCAGTACTAATGATGAAACATGCTCTCCATTACAAAGATGTGGTGATGGCTTTAGGATGCTGAAATATATGTGTGTATACACACATATGTATGTATATACCTTTATACATGTGACTCATTCAGCATCCCAAGTCCATATATGTGTATGTGTATATATGTGTGCATGTGTATATTATAAAAATGTATTATTTATATGTGTGTATAAAATCAAGGGGGAAAATTCCCTCAAAGACTATATGCAAATATTTCAAACACACATATTCAGCCATTGAAGAATTTTGTTTTTCTTTATTTTATATATGTATTCATATGTGTGTATATTATGTATATATACATGTACACACACCTATGTATACACACACCTGCATATATTTATATGTGTGTATTATGTATATATACATATGTATGTAGTATATATGTATACATATTTGTGTATATTTGTGTGTTTGTATACAGTAAATGAAGGAATTTGTTTTGCTTGATGGTTCATATTTATTATTAGAAATTTTTTTTTCTTTGTTTCAATGGAGTGAGAGGGAAAAAAAAGTGGGTTTCTGTTATGTTTTTAATAGAGAGACGAGGAAATCCTATAGATGTGAAGTGTTCCATGCACTTTCAGATGAAATCACAGGATTAATAGTTAAACTTAATTATTTTACTTTATTAAAATGAGATCTCTCAGTGAATGGAAGTTATCTGTAAATTTTATAATGAAAAGAGAAAACATCAATAAAATGTTTAAAATATTACTTTGAGCAACAATTAATATGATGGCTACAGAGAAGCATATGAATACTTATAGGAACTGATACAAAGTAAAGTAAGGACTATCAGAAAAACTATATATATATATATATATATATATATATATATATATATATATATATACACACACACACACACACACATATATATCAACTTCAACAATGTAAATAAGAAAAAAACCAGGAAAAAAGATTGAAACTGAATGCTGTAAAATTATAATGAGGGCAAGAGAAGGGAACAAGTATTTATTAAGCAGTTATTCTCTGTGTTAGGCACTGTGCTAAGCCTTTATAAATATGATTTCATTTGATTCTAACAACAACCCTGTTCAGTAGATGCTATTATTATCCCCATTTTACAGTTGAGGGAATTGAAGCAGGCAGAGGTTAAGTGCTTTGCCCAAGTTCAAGTAAATAGACTTTGTATAAAACAAAACTTGAACTCAGATGTTCCTGAATCTAAACCTAGTGTTCTAGCCATTTAGTACCATGCACTTTGACAAAGTATAAAAAGGCATTTCTCCAGTTTCTTTACAAAATATGAGAATATAGGTGTGGAATGCTGCAGAAAATTTCAAATATTTTTCCATGCTTTTGTTAGTTTTACTGAACATTATTTTCCTGTTTAATTCTTTTTCTGTTTTAATAAGAGAAAGTTCTTTTTTTATAATCTTTGCCATGAGGGAAGGCTCTCTGGGAGACAGAGAAAAAGGACACATTTTAAAATATATGTGATATTAAAACCAAAATACATCAACAAAATTTATATTAAAAAGCTTCTGTAAATTCAGTAATACTTTTAAGTGAATTCATATTTTATTAATCACAACTTCATCTAGAAAATAATAATATATAAACTCGAGATATTAATTTGTTCTAAAAAAATGGGGGCAGCTAGGTGGCACAGTCAAGATCAGAGAAGGTAAGCAACTCAGGAGGACCTGAGTTCAAATCTGACTTCAGACACTTGACACTTACTAGCTGTGTGACCCTGGGCAAGTCACTTAACCCTCATTGTCCTGCCCCCCCCCAAAAAAAAAGAAAGAAAGAAAAAGAAAAGAAAATGTTTGCTTATCAAGTTTTGCTCTGCATTTTGTGTATAGACTATTAAGTATGCTAAGCATTTCATTTGCATGAATATTCTATAATAATTGCGGACCATAGGGTAGGATTCACTGTCCTACAAAATTAGGTTCACACTTAACCTGGCACTCAAGGCCCTTCATGATTGGCCCCAACTTACCTTCCTCACCTAACCTCCTACCACCTCTGTTTCATAGGCTTTCCCCTGAATCAACCCTATGCTTTCCTAAGTCCCTGACTTTGTTTATCCTGTTCTATCAGCTTAAGAATTACTCTTCACTCCCCACTTCCCTCTTGCACATATAACAATTCTTGACCAACTCTGAGGTTCTGGGCTCTCATTGTTGAGCTTTGCTTTGTTTTGCCATGTTTCAGTTCTATCCAAGCTACTTCCTAGCTAGCACCACGAGCTTTCCCATCTCACCTCCTCTCTGAGAATAGTAGTCAAATAAAAACTACTACTTCTAGTAAGAACATATCAATCAGGGGCAGCTAGGTGGCGCAGTGGATAAAGCACTGGCCCTGGATTCAAGAGGACCTGAGTTCAAATCAGTCCTCAGACATTTAACACTAGCTGTGTGACCCTGGGCAAGTCACTTAACCCTCATTGTCCCACAAAAAGATAAAAGAACATTTCAATCAATCTCCAATTATATCTCCAACTTCTATTCATTGTTTTCTGTAACAAACATTCCTCCCAGGGAACCATATAGTATTCCCCTATTGGAATATAAGGTTCTTCAGACTTCCAGAAAAGATATTGGCTGGAATGAGAGGCAGGTCACTCAGCAACTGTATATCAATACCAGTAAAACCTTGAAGTTCCCACCAAACTGAACCATGATTAAGAAATCTAATAAAAAGTTATAGTAAGAGATATTCTCTTCTCTAGAAATGCATAAAACCCATGTAGGAAAGGGAACTCCTAAATTAAATGAGCACCAATATGAATGGAAATGACTAGAGTAGAATGCAAATGTCCAGAGGCAGTATGAGCAGAGCCTGAAAAAGCTCCAGGGTGATCAGAAAGCGGCAAAGTTGGGACCTTGGAAACTGTAAGGAGCAAAAACTGGTGATGATCAGCTTGGTACTGACCAGTGCAGCCCATAATGTCCAGATGGGGATAGCCCAGGTTCAAGGGCTCTTGGGTCCCTAAAAGTTTGTTCTGTGACACCAGAGAGTACCCTGAAGATCCCTTGCTTTGAACCTTAAAGATCCACAGTGTGAAACCCAGGGAGGTTAATATAAGAATTCAAGGAACCCAGGCAAGATTAAGAAGAGTTGACCAGTTCATCCAAAACTACAGCAGGGGCAAGAGCCTGACCCTGACACAAAGCCCCAATTAAAAACTCAAAAATTAAAAAAAGATGCCCCAAAAAAAGAAAGAAAAAAACAACAACCATTATCAATGATTATTACAAATCTAGAGATCCTGAAAAGAAGATAGTAACTCTACAATACTTGCAAGCAAAACTTCAAAGGAAGAATGGATTTTACACTAGGGCCTCATCAATACCTGGAAAAAAATGAAGCAAGATATAAGAAATTAAACAAAAGTTCTTGAACAAAAAAATGGAAGAATAAGTAATTTAGAAGAGAACATGAGAAACCTTACCCAAGAAAGAGAATCTCTGAAAGAAAGAATAGGCCAAATAGAAATTAATGACTCTATGAGATAGCAAGAATATTAGAACAAAATCAAAAGATTGAAAAACAAACAAGCTATATTCTATCAAAAATAACTGACCTGGAAAACAATTCAAGAATTCACTTAAGAATTTTTGTACTCTTTGGAACAAGGATTTTTAAAAAGAGAAGTAGGGAATGATTATTGCTATATTTTTTGAAATCATAATAGAAAACTGCCAAGATCTATTAGAACCAGAGGGCAAAAGAAAGATAGAAAGAATGTATAAATCACCTAAATGCAAATTTCAAAGGCAAAGTCCTAGAAATGTGAAATCCCAAATCCAGAGTTCTAATGTTATATGTCATATAAAAATACTATAAGTATTCAGAAAAAAAAAGCAGCTCATTTACCAAGGAACTACATTGAAGATTACACAAGACATGATAGCTTATAATTATAATAATACATAACATTTATATAACACTTTAAGGTTTGCAAAGTGTTTAAATATGTTATCTCATTTGGTCCTCACAATAACCCAATGAGGTAGGTGCTATTATTATTCCCATTTGACAGATGAGGAAACTGAGGCAGACAAAAGTGACTTTCCCAGGTTCATATAGCTAGTAAGTGTCTGAAGTGAAATTTAAACTCAATTCTTCCTCACTCTATATACAATGCTTTACACGCTGTGTCACCTAGCTGCCTCTTAAAATAAAATGAGATTTTTGGATTCTGATATTCCAAAAAGCAAAAGATACAGACCCAGAATCAAGAATAACTTATCCTGCAAGCATGAATATGATCCTACTGGGAAAGAAATGGACATTTATTTGAATAAGAGACTTTGAAGTATTTCTGACAAAAAAAAGGAAAAAAAAAAAACAGCCGAGAAGGAACTTTGAAATGCCACAATAGGAGTCCACTGAAATCTAGAAAAGTACATTTGTGGATTAATTAAAAGGACCTATAGGTTGATATAATACTAACATTCTAATGGGGAAGAAGAAACAAGTGTCCCTTCAGACCCTTAATATTTTCCAAAAGTACTAAAGGAATTAAATTAGAAAAAGAGAGGTCCTACAAAAAGGGTTGATTCTGTTCTGAGGGTTTGAAGAAGGGAAAGAGAAGAGAGGGTAAAAGGAGGAAGACTATAGAATAAAAAAGAAGGGAGTGGAACCTGCTATTTATCATAATTAGGGTGTGTGATAAGAATATACAAATCAGAAGAAGGGATGGAGCAGTGGGCATCAAATGTACTTCATTCTTCATGAAATGGACAGAAGTTTGGTGCAAATACATCAAACTCAGCAGGGAAACAAGCAGGAATAGGGAGGAAGGAGGAGGAAGATAAAAGGAAGAGACTAGTCACAAGCTAAACAAGTTCCCCAAACCTTAAGGGAGGATTAATGGGAGTGGGGAGAGAAAAACAACTAAAATCCAAGGAGGTACCTTAGGTTGCCTCAGACATTAGGGAATAGCTGAACAAATTGTGGTGTGTGAATGTGATGGATCATTGTTATACTCTAAGAAATTATGAAATAGATGAGTTCAAATAATCCTGGGTAGTATAAACTGATGCAAAATGAAGTGAGCAGAAGCAGGGGGACAATTTATACAAGGACAAAAAAAAACTGTAAAGAAAGAAAACTTTGAAAGATATGAGAAAGAACTAATGAAAACAATGACAAGTCATGTCTTCAGACATCCTAGCTTGAAGTATGTATGATATTAATGGGATTTGGGAAAGAGGTTCCACATGTTAATTTCCTCTTGACAATGAGACACAATGGACCCAAAGAAAGCAAGTATTTTATGTCATGGTTACTGTGTGGATTCATTTTACTTGGTTTTTCTTATGTGTTACAAGATTTTGTTTTTGTTTTACTGTTAAAGGAGCAGTGGTATTTCAGGGGAGATAGGAGATTAGCAATAGTGATGTCAAGTAAGAGGGACACTGTAACTTTATTTTTTTAATAAATAGGAGGAAGTTCAGGAGAAAGCAGAAACAGGTTAGTTTTGAAAGGAATGTGTAGAATTCATTTTATGTTCTTTTAAAAAAGCAAGTCATATGAAATGGCGATTCATGATTTCATACAGAATTCTCTGTGTGCTTCTTGTATATGGAAACATCCTTTTCCATGTTTAAGTTCAGAATTTTAAAATTTAATTTAATTAATTTAAATTTAAATTTATTTTAGTGTAAATTCTTTAAAGACAGAGACTGCCTTGGAGGTGCATGGTATAGTACCTGACACATAGTAAGGGTTTAGTAAATGCTTTATTGTAGTCATCCATTTAATTTACTTCACCTGCCATTCTTTCTGAAGTCTTCCTTAATCACTGCAGCCTATTTCCTCTCACTTTCCATGGCACCTTGTATAAATTTTAGGGCCTTACATGACCTTCTAATTTTTATGATAGTTATTTGTGTTCATATCTTATTCTTCTTGTTAAATTATAAGTTCCTTAAGGGCAGGGACTGTATCTTAGGTAGTTAATAAATGTTTGTTCCACAAATAATCAAATGTGATGTTGATGTTGTTGAGTCATTTCACTTCATGTCTGACTTTTCATGACCCTATTTGGGGTTTTCTTGGTGAAGATACTAGAGTGGTTTGCCATTTTCTTCCCCAACTCATGTTACAGATGAGGAAACTGAGGCAAACAGGTCAAAATGACTTGCCCATGGTCAAACAGCTAGTAAGTGGCTGAGGCCAGATTTGAACTCAAGATTAGTCTTCCCCAGTTCAGGCCCCACACTCTATCTACTATGCCAAATGAGACTGGGACTGGGCCTAATAGGAGGCCATGTTGTTAAAAAAGTCCCAAAAGCTAGTGGATCGGGAGATAGAGATTCTAGTCTTGGCCCTTCTACTCACTAAAGTCATTGCCCCCTCTCTTAGCCTGTTTTCTCAACTGTACCATGAGAAGATTTGATTAGATGGTCTCTTAAGTTCCTTCCTAGAGAGGTAGGGGCTATAGAGAAAGGCAGTATACTACAATAGAAGACTGCTGGGTCAGAATGCTACTTTTGGAATCCAGAGAAACCTGGGATCAAAGCTGTCACTTAATAACTATATAATCATTGCCCCTCTGAATCTGTTTCCTTAACCATAAAATCAGGGTTATAATACCTTATAATACTTACTTCATAGACTTTTTTTGTGAGGATTGAAGTGTCAAATATCAATGTTTTGTAAACCTTAGAGTTCTGTGTTGAGTCAGTTATGATTATCCCAGTCATGAGATCTGGTGAGTAAATAATGAGACTTGGATTCTAGTATTATTTCTGGCATGAACTCTTTCTGTAGAAAATCCCTTCACTTAGTTTCTTCATATGTCAAATAAAGGAGTTAGACAAAATGACCGCTGAGGTGCTTCCCAGCACTGCTATTCTATGTTCTCAATTTTTTAGCCTCAGGAACTCTTACACTCTTAGAAATTTGGGGGGAATCACAAATAAGGGTTTTTTTAAAATTTATGTAACTTTATCACTATTTACCACATTAGAAAGTAAGATATTTGAGTATTATTATGAAAATAATCTTGCCCTCTTGGATACATCAGACATTCTCCAAGGAGACCCCAGATTACACTTGGAGAACTGCTATTCTACAGGAAATATTACAAAAACTGAATAGAGAAGAGAAAGGTGATCAAAATAACAGAAGAAAAAGCCCAGAAGTGAGACTGTCTATGTTTAAGAGAGCAATGCAGGAAACAGGGTAGTATGGAAAGAGTATTTACTGGCTCTTCAGAGAACTCAGGTACAAATTCCTCCTTTGACACTACCTTCAACAAGTTATTTAACCTTCCTAAGTCTCATTTTCCTCATGTATAAAATTAGAAGGCCCTCTAAGATCCCTTCCAGATCTCCTATTTCTATAATCCTGTGATGAAATATGAGCCATGTTCAAACAACAGACCAAACTGTCTCATTGATGAGGTGGGGGGTGGCAGGGAACAGCTCCCAAAGGGCATGATAGACAGATTAGCCTTACATCACATTTGCCTTGTAATTCCAAAATGTTGGCACTGGCAACAGCACCTTGGGGAGACTGATGGATTACTACAGATCACCTCTTTTTCAAAAAGACAAATGACTGAAAACAAAGTCTGGGTTAGCAGCAGCTGTTGAATATATGGCATCATCAACCAAGATCTTGAAAAGGATTTTTTCCCCCAGTACACAGTAATTAGTGCCATCATGTCCCCCCAGGGCAAGAATCTTTATATAATGTTCTGCTTTGTAATCTCAAAAACTTTTTTGTTTTGCTTTTTTTTTTTTAAGCCTTAAAAATGTTTCAAATGTTGCTTTCTCAGGTGGGTCTCTTGTACAGGACACAGCTGCCTTGCTGGCTTCAAAAACTGGGAGACTGTTTTCTTTTGTGGAGTTAACCATTGGTTAACCATTGCTTGGGAGGAAGCAAAACCAGGAAGTGAGGAGGAATGTGGCTTGTCTGGAATTCTACATTCCTACAGATCAGAGACACACAAAGGAGCTGCTGTTGTTTTTGGACATGGAGTCAAGGCAGCAATCACCGTGCATTCTGTCCCAAACATTAGACAAAGCTCTTTCCTCATGGTCTTTGATTGTTGAGTCTTTGATGATTGACTTCTTTCTCTTTCATTTGCTTTCATTTCTGTCTTCTGTGTCATGTGACTCATGGGGGAGGGGGTCAGAGAACCATAGAATCATAGTTTTAAGCTGAAAGGGTCCTTAGCAATCCTTTCTTTTACAGAAGAAGAACTAAGGCACAAAGAAGCTCAGTAATTTAATCCAAGTTCACATCTGCTAGTAAGCAGCAGACACAAGATTTCCACTCTCATCCTTTGGCTTCTACTCTTGTACTTTTTTCCACTCTCTTAGTTCTCTTGCATCTTGACTTCTTTCCACCTGCTAATGCTGTGGGAACCTCCTTTTCTCCTAAATAGTCTCCTCTCTTCAGGTTTTCCTGATACTGCTCTTTCCTAGTCCTCTTATCTCTCTAACTGCTCCTTCTCAATCTCCTTTGCTGGATCTTCGTCTAGTTCATGCCCATTAACTTTGGTTCTTCCCAAGCCTCTGTCCTAGGTCCCCTTCTCTTTTAATTCTATGTCACTCTGTGACCCTATCACAGATACGAGAGAGCCACAACCTTGAGAGTTCCAAAAGATCAGGAGAGTTAGTCCCAGAATTCAAGGCAAATTTTGAAACCAGCCAGCCTTGTGAAAAGACCTGAGGTATCCAACCCAGGTGGTTGCTGAAACAAGGATCATCCCACTGGCATTGGGAAATGAACCTGGGGTGGCAAATGCTATGTAGAGACTGCAGTAAGATTGAGCATACTCTCTCCCGGGGACCAAATTGGTACAGGGGAGTTTTTGTCCCTAGGAGAAAATGAGGCCTCAAAGCTAATAGCATTAGAAAAAGTCACACCCATTCCTACTAGAGTACTTCTAGTACCCTGAGGGAAGTGAGAGAGTTGGCCTTAATCTGGCAGAGTGAGTCAAGAAACGTCAAGAAGTAAGTCTAATTCTTTTCCCCCCATTTTACAAAGCAATACTTCCCAGGCTCAGAGAAGGGAAATGTTACATTCATAATACCCAAGGAAGGATACATTTAGAGATGGAAGAGGCCTTAGAAGACAGCATGTCTGTCATCCAACTCTTTAATTTTTGTAGCTAGGGAAACCAAAGCCTAGAGATGCAAAGTGACTTGCCTAGGGTCACCTTGGCATAGTAGCAAGGTTTAGACTTGAACATAGATGTTCTGAATTTAAATTCATTTATTTTTCACTTGGTCAGACTTCTTCCCAAAGAAGTTCATCTTCCTTAATCAGAAAGCTTTCTATAAAGCAACAAGTGACTTCAAAATGCATTTTTTTCCTTCCAATATTCTAATTTCATGCTTAATTTCAGATTCATCCACCATTTTACTGTGGATGAGGTTATTTAACTTTTGGTATTTTTTTTTCCTCTTTTTACCTTCCTACTATTTGGAATTAGATCAGGAGAGGACAAAGCCCAATAAGTTAATACCAACTTAGCAGGGCTCATTTTTCCCTGGCCAGTGTTCAGATGAAACATGCTGTATTTGAGTGAGCTTGAGACTGAAGAGTAATTGTTTCAGAATTTTCTTTTAGCAGGATAAAATACCTCTGGCCTCAGAAACCCTGGGATTTCTCCTCAGACTGTCAAGGCCTGCCTGGCTCTTTCTATCTCGTTCTCTATTCCAGAACACCAGAGCCCTGCTCTGAATGGAGCTTTTTGAATATAAACATGTCCTCCTTCCCCTCTCGTGTACTCCCTAATTCTCTTACCCACCTCCGTTGTGAACTGTATACACCTCCTTTTCTACATGTTCTAACACCTCCCAGGGACAGCCTGTCATCAAGAGAAGATGGATTTATATTATGAAGCTTTAATTTACTGTGGTTCAATTAACAGCCTAGGTGAGGTCACTTCATAGCCCCAGGAGCCCTCTTCTTTTTAAGAACCCAGAAAGGAAAGAAAGAAAGAAGGAGGCAAAACCCTCTGAGTCAGTAAAGGCACCCTATGTGGTAACCCATATTGCAGCATATCCATGTTTAACAAGGCCCCAGCTTGTATTAACCACTCTGACTTTGCCCAACATGCCCTGCTGCCTTTCTCCCAAAATTCCTCATTTATTGGATGATTTCACCTGGAAAAAGGAAAGCCAGAGGGGCAGTTTAATAATAGTCTTAAAGTATAGGGAGGATTACAGGCAGACAGTGAGCAGAAGCTTTCTATGCTACTGAGGACAAGATGGGAAGAAAAAGGTACCTGTATAGTGAGGGTGACAGACTAAATATTGTGACTTTTGGAGGTAAGGTAGTAGATATAGTTCTCTAGAGCCTTTACACAGAACAGATTATCTGTGGCCAAAGGGCAGTTAAAACCTATCCCTGCCTAAAGGGAACAAATTGGGGTGTGGGGGAACCCACTAACTGTAACTCCCCAGCCTGGATTCAAGTCCTTCTCACCTACAGACACTATTATCCCTCCACTGGACCAAAAACTACAACATAGATTATAAAACCCTAAAATTTGGAGTAAAAAAGGGAATTTCCCTCAGTGACTCCCAAGCTGTGGACTTCAGTTCCCAGGAACTGTTGCAAATGATCCTGAAGCCCATATACACATCATCATATATCATCCAAATATGAATTTATGAAGCACATTTAGGAAGTGCCAGCTACTATGTTAACACTAGAGATACAAAGACAAAAATGAGTGTATATATGCCCTCAGGAAGTTTAAATTTTTATTGGAGAAAACAACATGTGCACATATAATTGGTAACTTTATTTTCACCACACCTCTACCAAGTGTCTCTTTAAAGAGACTGGATGCAAGTTTCAGACTCACAAAATCTATACAGAGAAAATAAAAGATAATTCATAGTAGAGGAACTAGCAGTTGGGGATCATGAAAGGCCCTAACTTTGTCAGGCTGTGTTTGACTGAGGTTCGAAGTAAGCTAGGGAGATCTGCAGAGACAGTCCTATGCAGAGGTACAGAGATGGGAACACCATGTGAATAATAGCAAGACTAGTTTGCCTGAACCATAGTAAAGCTTTTTAATCAACAGGTACTTAATTATAGAACTTACCATCACATGAAGGTTTGCTACTTTGTTTTGTTCAATCTCTAAAAGGCAATGAGGCATTGGAATTAGCCCAATCCCTCATTTGACAGATGAGGAATCTGTCATCTCATTAAAATTAGGCAACTTGATCAAAGGACATACAGGTTCATAGGCTCATAGATGTAGAGTTGGAAAGGATGTCAGAGACTATCTAGTCTAACCCCCTCATTTTGCAAATGAGAAACTGAGGCCCAGAGAGTTTAAGTGACATGTCAAAGGTCAGACTATAGGATTTTAATTCAGGTCATCTGACCCAGGCCAAATCTATGTGCTTTTAACTGTGCCATCTCCTCTTAGTGTAACAGAACGAAAATTTGAACTCAAGTATTTTACTATAAATGACTAAGATAATTCCAAATTCCCTGGCTCTACTCAAAGCATTCCAGAGAACTTGACCTTTACTTACCTCTCCCACTTCTCCCCCCATGTACCCTTCACTCCAGATAGACAGGTATATGCCCCACCCTGTAAACAAACCAAGATCATCCTAACAGTCCTTGTACCTGGATATTCTTTTCAATTTTCTCCAGCCACCAAAATCCTACTTACTTTTCAATGGTCATCTCAATGCCCACTTTCCTGACCACCCTAGCTCTCAGTGATTCTCCTCTCCTATCACAGTGATTATGTGTATTATTCATTTGGTACCTAAATATTCTATTTATTAAGTTTTTATTCATTTGAATGTGTCCCTTTCCCCATATTAGGAACAAACTCTTTGAGAGGAAAGACTACGCTAGAGCAATCCAAGTATTATCAGTAATGTGGTGGATGTAGGATGAGGATAATATTATGATAGGATTTTGGAGTTAGAAAGAGATCTTAGAGATCGTCTTCTCTAACCCACTCATTTGACAGAGAGAAAACCTGAGACCCAAAAGATGATTTACTGAAGGTAGTAGTGGAACTAGAAACAGCAGATCTAGGACTAAAACTCAGGATTTCTCAGTCTAAATTCAGTGATCTTTTCCCTACATCACGCTGCCTCATTCAATATTTTTGGAAGGTAAGAAGAAAGGAATTAGCCACAAAGATAGAAGTTAACTTAGTGCCATCTGGTAAATCACCTCCTTTTGTTGAGAAGGAAACTGAGCCCCACAGAGTTGTCCTAGGTCACATTGGGTAATACAGAGGTAGGATTTTCATCCAAATGCTCAGATTTCAGAGCTAGTGCTCATTGCCCTGTGCTACTGTCCCATTCAATGAGTTTGAAAAAAAAAAAAGAACAAAGAGAGGAAGGAGGAAGGAAAGAAGAAATAGAAGGCAAGGAGAGAGAGGGAAAGAAGAGAGGAATGACTAGAGGATGGCAGGAAGGGTCTCTTCAGTCACTGAGAGGGATATGAATACACTTGTTTGGGGATCCCCATATCCCATCTCTTCCCTGCTAACTTTTTCCTCACCATGGGCCTCCCTCTAGCTATTACTTCCTACCTCAAAGAAGTTAAGAGAGCAAGGATTAATTAGCTAAGGCTTGTAAATCACTTTGAAGGTGGAGAGTGCTGTGTAGGTGCAAAGCATTACTATTATTATTACATGGTATAATTAAATGAGGGTAGTCAGATTACTTTTCATCTAATGGGATTTATGAAAGGATAGCATGGAGGCAATATAGGTAATCCCCCCCTCCTTAATGGAAAATCCAGGATTTTAGAAACAGGAAATTTAGGTGAAAAAGATAATCCCTTCAATGTTGTTTAATAGAAGGAAGGGTGGTAGCCACATGGTATTCTTCAAATAAAGATTGTAAATTAGCGAATCAGTTTTAAACATCTGGGATTTCTCAACAGTTCTGTAGGTAATGGAGAGAAAACCCAGAAACATACTGTAAATCCATGCTTGTTTGATGCTTGAGTTTGGGTGAACCAGCAAGAAGGCAAAGTAGTGAAATAGGCAATTTGTCTTTAGGGCTCCCCCTTCTGGTCCCTCTTGCCATTTCCTCAGAGGAAAAAAAAAAGGCAGGAAAATAAAGACATAAATATGATTCTTCCCTTATTTCTTCTTCCTCTACATTTCTGCATTTCCTTCTACATTTTGGACACAAGACCAATACAAAAATGGCTTCTTACTTTGAAAACAATACAATGAAAGAAACAGGAATTGAGGAAGAAAGAAAAGAGAGGGAGAAATGGAAGCAGGAGGCTATTTAATGTGGAAAAAAGTCATGAAGGAGGCAAGGAGTATGGGGCAAGTAGGGTTATATGAACTGATGGAGAGAGAAGCAAATAGAAGCGAGAAAACAATATGCACAGAGACAACAACATAAGTGGAAAGAACAATATTAATAACAAAACTGAAACTGAAGGTTGTAGAATTTTAATGACCAAGTCTGTCAAAGGTGAAAAAATATCCCTTCCTCCTTTCTTTACAGAGAAGAGTAACCATGGATTGGGAATATTTCATGTACTGACAGACTTGGTTAATGCATGTGGCTTACTTTTGCTGAATTGTTTTTTAGTTCTTCTCTTCCTTTTTATTTTTGTTAAGGAAATGGTTGCTAAGTAGGAGGAGGAGGGATATGTTTCAAAATAATAAAATGTTGTCTCCATAGATCCTAAAGCTGCAGGCTAATTTTGTTTGCAAATAACTAAAAAAAAAATCATTGTTTTTTTGACCACAAAATGGTTTGGCATTCCCCTCAGATATTTTCTGTGATACACTGAGCAATATAATCTAGAGGCTAAGTGATACAAATATGGTGGCGTACTAAAGATAATAATAATGAGAATGCTAGGATATGTGTATAGTATATTAGATAAGGCTGATATCCTTCCTGGGGAAGGGACAGTTCTGATGCATTACAAGTAAGAATGAATTGGGGCATTAGAAGCTAAGTGGCAAATGGATAGGGTGCTGGGTTTATGGTCAGGAAGACAAACTTAAATCCTACCTTACATGTGACTTGGAGCAAGTCATTCAACCTTCCTCAGTTTAACTTCCCTTATCAGTAAAATTGGGATATTAATAGCAACTACCTCCCAGAACTGTAAGGATTAAATTAGATTGCATATGTAAATTACTTTGTAAATCTTAACATGCTATTTGAATGCCAGCTATTTGTTATTATTATTATTATAGATAGGAAAGGCAATTGAACAAAGCTTGTAGGCACACTGAAAGACTATATCTGTTACCACAGCAAAAAAAAAAAAAAAAAGACTAGGTAGCTGAACTGTGGGGTCAACAAGACATCAGCTATGATCAGTAATCTTGACGTGGGCAACCTCTCTCCCACAAAGGTACTATCTGAAGCCAGCACAAAGATTGCAGGAGAACTTGGGATTTTGCTCCTAATACTTGAGTCTATTCAATTTATACTTTCAGAACAGAAATTTATCCTGGGGGGGTAGAGGAGATGGAAAAGAAGAAAGGGAGGAATTTAATGAAGCAGAAGAATAAATTTGTGTATGTGTGTCTTTATATGTATATATAAACACATATGTGTGTGTATACACGTGTGTGACACATATATGGCAGGGTATATTGATGAGCTGTCCAAAGTAAGGAACTCAGAAGATGCCAAGAATTGATTGTGATAAATATGTGAGGAGGGTGCATTTTTTTTTATTAAAAAGACAAGTATAATTCATCTATCACAAATGGCCATCCAAGCACCTGAAAACAGAATTAATGATCCCCCTGAGTATTTTCTTCAAAATTATACTTCCACATGGGTGGCCATGGGGAAGCAGGGCTACGTTTAGAGAGCTGAAATGCAAAGAACAGATCTCAAATAAATGGGTGGATAACCAGAGGTGAATGTTTATTGTACTCATTGTAGCAATACATATATGTGGCTTTCATTCCCAAGCTGGGAGTGTCCTTGCAAACATATTAAAGGTCATGATAATAGGATCTTAATGTTAAGAAGTATATAGAATCAATATAATTAAGCTAACAAGGAAACAGTTTGGAAAAAATCTTTTCATGACATTTATCTCTGATGAAGGTCTTATATCCAAGATATACTGTGAACTAGCACAACTAACACCAAAAGCCATTCTTCAATATCCAAGTAATCTAAGATATAAATTAATACTTCTCAAAACACAGTCACAAACTATTAAAACCCACATGAAAGAATGTTCCAAATTAATAAAAGTAAGAAAAATGAAAGTTCAAAACAACTCTGATATTTTACCTCATACCCAACAAATTGATGAAGATAACAAAAGAGGATTGTCATATTGGAAAGATTGGAGAAAGAAAAGCATATTAATAAACTATTGTTGGAAATGTGAATTCTAATGACCATTCTAGAAAGCAATTTGATATTATACTAAGAAAGTGACTAGAATATTCATAGCAAAAGGAGGTCAAAGTATACCAAAATATTTATGGTAGCACTTTTTAAAATATAATAGCCAAAGAAATAAAAATAAAGTAAATGTCCACCATTTAATGGGGTGGCTAAATAAGCTGTGGTACATGAAGTGAAATACTATCTCTATGTAATAAGAAACTATGAATATGATAAATATAGCATGTGAAAGCTTGTAGGGATTAATGATTCAAGTGAAGTAAGCAAAACTAAAATAAACATACAAATGCAAACTATATATATATTATACTATACAATATACGCAATGACTACGACAATGTAAATAGAAAATAAGAACAACAAAAATCAAAACCTAGTAGTGTGGAATTTTAATGATAAATCCTTGACAGCTAGGTGTACAGTGATAAAGCACTGGCCCTGATTCAGGAGGACCTGAGGTCAAATCTGGCTTCAGACACTTCACACACTTACTAGCTGTGTGACCCTGGGCAAGTCACTTAACCCTAATTGCCCTGCAAAACAAAACAAAACAAAACAAAACAAAAAAACTATAATCACTTGAATAGCACTATGGGCTGTACCATTACTCTCTTTTTCAATCCTCCTGCTCTTTAGATAGGAAAATGGTACTTGGGAGGTGGGGGTCTCTTTAGGTCATTCACGGAAAGAAATTGCTTTTCTAAATGAAGAATTACCAAGAAATCACAAAGGTAGGGCCTACGAAAACAGGGAACACCCCTCACCCCCATTTCAGCTCTGCAGGTCAGCAATCAGAATCTTCAAAACTATGTAAGAAAGGAATTCACAATCATCTTTCAAAATCTGAGTCATTGTTTTCAGTGCTACCCATGGATAATCATGTGATCTTGGGCTACATTGAGAGAGGCTGGTTGCCCAGATGAGATCTGTTTGATATCACCACTGGGTACCATATTTTTAATTAAGTGGACTGACAAATGGAAAAGTCTGAGCACCATGCTAGGGAAAGAAGTTTTAGAACTGAAGAGAGAAAACGGTCTTCGAATATTTAAAGGTCTCTCTTATGAGGAAGGGATTAGACTTCTGTTCAGCCTAAGAGGGTGGAACTAATAGCAATGCAAAAACAGATAGATTTCAAGTCAATGTAAGGAAAATTTTCTTAATTTATTAGAATTGTTCAAATGGAATGGGCTGCCTCATTAGATATAGAGTCATCACTGGAAGTCTTCCAGCAAAGGCTAGATAACCTCTTTCTCAGGGATGTCGATGGATTGACATATCTGTTCAGTTGGGCTTGGGTTCAATTTTCTATGTGGATTCTTTCTACTCTGAGACTCCATAATTTGATCCATGTGATACTTCACCAATGTGAGTTTTTAGGGGATTTTTTATGAAATAGATAATTTTGTGTTTTGATATTTGTATTTGGTATTTCCTGTCTTCCCCTTTTATAGCCTTTTTGTTGTCTAGTCATTTTTTAAGTCATTCAAGATTCCATTTAGGTTCTCTTGGCAAAGATACTGAAGTGTTTTTGCCATTTCCTTTTCCAGCTCAATTTACAGATAAGGAAACTGAGGCAAAAAGCATTAAGTGACTTGCCCAGGGTCACACAGCCAGTCAGTGTCTGAGGCCAAATTTGAACTTAAAAAGATTAGTCTCTCTGACTTCAGGCTGTGCACTCTACCCACTGTCCATCATAGCCTCTTACTCACCTTTTAAAGGCATCTAGTTTATTAATACCATCTACATATTCCTTTAAAAATGGTCTCAGAAAAGAATATTATAGATACATTCATATGAAGCTAGTGTGCTATAGAACTGGGTGATAGAGACATGATGGGGAAAGATATTTAAATAAGTATCAGGAGACCTGGGTTCTAATACCAGATATGTTACCTGAATTCAGCTGTTAAACTTATGGCATCACTTGGCTCCCTTGGTCCTTGGTTCTATCATCTCAAAATTGTGAGTATTGAATTAAATAATCACTGAGGTCTTTCACAGCTATAATGAACTAATGAAGATAAAATTCTGAAGACCCAAAAAAGAAGCACTCCAACAAGGACCAAAAATGGGGACTTGTGTCTGAATAGATCGATGTGGATTCAGAACTCAAACTGAGATTTTAGAAAGATATGCACAGAAGATGGAAGCAATGGAAACTAAACAGATGATAAACACAAAAGTAAGGCATAATCCTATAAGAATTAATGCCAAGTCTGTAAAAATTGAATGAACCAAGTCTGGTGGAGGAAGCTAAATGCAAATAAAAGAGGGTGGGGATTTTTTTGTTTTGTTATGTTTTTTACATTTAGTAGGGGAAAAATTGATAAGCCAAGAAAGGATAGAACCATTCAGTTTGGATAGGACAACATATATGAATGACAGAAATAGAAAACAGAACAACTCAAATTTTATTCGCTTCCCGTATTTTCTGCCAAGGTGCATGGACTTCTGGACTGAAAAGGTAAGACACAAAAATGGCTAATAAGGAGCTGCTACCCAATAGAATACTTAATTGTTTCTCATGAATTCAAGTCACCTGGCCCCACTGAACTACACATGTCCAGAGCAGGGTGACTGGATTGCAAAACCAGATTGTTCTCCCTTGCCCCAGATTGGGGACTGAAAGATTTGTTAGATTACTGAGCTACTCAGTGGTATGGAAAAGAGTATGTATGTGTATACACATATGTATGTATGTGTATGTATATCTCCATATGTGTGTGTGTGTGTATGTATCTTTAAGGTTTTCTAACACCTTACAAATATTATCTCCTTTTTATTCTCAAAATCGTAGGAGGTAGGTGCTATTATTATCCCTTTTTTATAGATGAGAAATTAAGGCAAAAAAGAGGATGACTTGCCCAGGATCACACAACTAGAAAGCATCTGAGTCTCTTTTTGAACTCAGATCTTCTTGACTCTAGATCCAGTTTTGAGGAAAATCTAGAATAAAGAAATAGCAGAGATCACAAGGAGCTATAGCAAGATTTAGCAAGAGACTATCATACCAGAGTAATTTGATTTTCTTTGGTTGTTTTGTGTGTTTTTTTGACAGTTATTAGACCAATAAAGTTTAAAGGAATGATGTTAACCCTGATTTAAGCTAAGTACTTTATAAAATATCTCATGCTATTCTTATAAAAAGATGTGGGCTACATGACAATACAAAATAAATGGCTGTTGAAATTGGTTGAATGGTTGAACTTGAGAAGGACACATGAATGATTCAATGTCAAAATGGCAGGAGGTATCTAGTGGAATGGTCAAGGAACCCATGCTTGGCCCTGGGCTATTTACTGGTTTTTGTCATGTTTAAATTCAGGTTTGGACAATATTCTTATCAAGAGCTGGGAGGGATAGCATGTACACTAGATGAGAGGAGTCAGGATCCAAAAAGGATTTCCATGGGATAAAACACTGGACTGCCTCTAGTAAGATGATATTTAAAAGTGATCAATATGAATATTGGGTTCAAGAAATCAATTTCAAAAAAAAATTCGGATGAAAGGAATTGGGTATCATTTTTCATCTTGTCTCCCAAGAGCAAATACAAAAAGTTATGTTTGCTATTCAAGCCCTTCATAACCTAGCCCCCTCTAACCTTTTTTTCCAATCTTCTTATACCTTATTTTCCTGACATTTACTCTTTGATCCAATGACACAGGCATCCTGGCTAATCCATAAAGAAAATTCTCCATCTCTTGGCTCTGAACATTCTCTCTGTCTGTCCCCATATTCCTGGAGTGTTCTAACCCCTCGCTCCAACTACTTACCTCCCTGGCTTCTTTTAAGTCTCAACTAAAAATCTCACTTTTCTATGAGAAACCTTCCCCTACTCCTCTTAATTCTACTGCCTTCCCTTTGTTAATATTTCTTGTTTATCCTGTATATAGCTTGCTTTGTATATGTTTTGCATGTTATCTTTCCCATTAGATTGTAAAGTCTTTGAGGGCAAGGTTGTCTTTTGCCTCTTTTTGCATTTTCACTGCTTAGCACAGTGCCTGGAGCATAATAAGTATTTAAGTAAATGTTTGTTGATTGATTTGGTTATTGCTCTTGCTTGGGAAGACTCTCAGTGATTCCATCACTACTGGAAAAGCATTGATAATTTATTGCATAATGGCTCCTCTCAAACTCCCTGTGACCAAAGGGATCAAAGTTCCCTTCCTTGAGATTTCTACTCCCTTATGTAAATTGCCTCTCACTATAAAAATATAAGTTCCTTAAGAGCAGAGATGTCTCACTTTTGCATTTGTTTTGCCAATAACTAGCATGGTGAACTATGAACAAATAACAGGCACTTAAAATAAATGCTTGTTTGTTCATCCACTCATGTACTGGGTGTATTTATAGCAGTGATTCTTCTTATTTTTTTAATATGTTGGACTAGATGGTCAATGACAGCTCTTCCAACTCTGAAATTCTGTGATCTCTGATCCAGGAGATTATGACAGTCTACAACAGTCTATGAACTGAGATATTCTATTTTAACTGAGGACAAAGCCTCTGTCCAACTGAAGTCAAATAATGGAATATCAGTAGTCAGAATTTCAGGTAAAGAATTTGTGAGGCATAGATGCTTTTGGAACACCCCTGAATTATATCATCATATTGATTCTGACCTTTCTTTCTCTGCTGAATTTTAATACAGAATCAAGGATTCATATTTCAAAGAATTAGGCTTAGAGTAATTTATTCCTAAAGGAGAAAAGGGAGGCAAGGAAAATAGGACCTGGGGTTTAGATAATGACTATATCCAGCATCCAAATATCACCAGGATAATGATTCAACTTCAAGGTATTAACAGTGATAGATGAAATTGTTAAATGCTGAATGACTGTTTTTGTAGAAATCTAAATAGCCTTCTTTCACAGGTAACTGTTGTTTATTTTCCAGTCCCATGCACATTTCAGTCCCCCAAAGTTATCCTTTATAACTGAATACTCAGAAATGTACTTTAGAGCTACAGAAATAAATTACTGTTTTTGTTTTCTCTCATTTAAAATTAACATTCATTCATTTAACTGTCAGCTTTAGCAGTTACTGTGGCAATATATATTGTGTACAATGGGTAATCACATTTCCCTCTAAGTTTCTCATGCTCCAGGTAATTCTGCATGGCATAAACAGCCTTACTATATGCCATTTCATTAAAAGGAAAGACAGAATTTTCTGTCTGACTGATGGAGAAGATTATGTGACTTCATTCTCAAGTAAAAGACAGGTTTAGTGTATTGGCGAAACAAAACAAAACATTAGACTTTAGACAGGAGGACTAGATTTAAATATAGTTTGGGGCAATTAATTTTGTGATGTAGAGTTAGTCACCTAACTCTTGTAATTCTCAGTTTTTTCATCTTTGGATCAGAAATGATAATATCGCACTACCTCCCAGGGTTGTTTGTGAGCACCTAACGAGTATGTGTATGTAAAAGAGCTTTGTAACTGCAAAGATTCTACAAATGTGAGTTTCATGGTACATTTTTTGCCTGCTTTGTGTTTTTTTCCAATGTAGAACTAGAATGAGAGATAATAGTTGGAGAGCCAACAAGCTTTCTATCAAAGAGTGATGATAGATAAGTGGTCAAAGAAATAAAGTTTTAAAAATGAGAATTGCAAAAATATTAACCAATTGCTCCTTACACTAATAAGTGATAACTATTCTTACAATTAGAGAAACACATAACCATACTCTGAGGTTTCATCTCATACCCAGGCAAATTGAGAAAGATTAAAAACTCAGGGGAAATGAGCACATTAAGCATTGTTAGTGGAGTTGTGTACTGTCCAACAACTCTGCAAAGCAACTTGGAACCATGAAAAGAAAGTGACTATAACATCTTTGTGCTCTGATCCAGAAAGGTCCTATCTCTTAAGATAGCTAGATAGATAAACTGGAATTTTATCTACTCATCTATCTACCTGCCCGTTTATTTGTTCATGTTTATTTATTTATTTGTTTATTAATCTAATTATTTATTTATTTATTTATTCATGTATTGAAGTGTCAGATGTCTGTTTGCATGATTGAGGACATTCTTTTTTGGTTTTTTGGTTTTTTTTTCATTTGTTTGTTTTTTGTTTGTTTTTTTTTTAGTGAGGCAATTGGGGTTAAGTGACTTGCCCAGGGTCACACAGCTAGTTAGTGTTAAGTGTCTGAGGCCGAATTTGAACTCAGGTACTCCTGAATCCAGGGCCAGTGCTTTATCCACTGTGCCATCTAGCTGCCCCTAGGACATTCTTTTTGAAGAAAATTTTTATGATATAAAGAAGCAACAGTCTGCCTCTTTGAGACTTGATTAGAAGATTAGAAAGGGTAAAATGTAAAGGGGAATGAATGAATGTCTTTCAGATGCAAAGGAAACATTTTTCACCTTAGAAAGGTTCTGTAACTTGAATAGTTCAATTTTATATGCAGAGCCCAGCAAGTCAATGAACTGGCATGGTTGGCTTCAATACCTCTGTCCCCAGACACTCATAAGACTAAACAGGAGTCAGGGAATGTAATTTAGCTGAGCACCATAAGTAAAAGTGGAGTCCCTCAATAAGTAAAGCTTCCTCTGAATCAGAAACAACTGTAAAGGGGAAGAAAGTAGACCTGCCTCCCCTCCTACTTGGAGGTGACAAACCTCAGGGCTGAGACATTAAGGAGTAAAAGAGAAGAGAAGAAGCTTCTTCCATTCTCAGGTTGAGTGTTATTGTTATTTCTGAGGAGAGTATGGTAACACTAGAGCTGAAAAAAAATAATTCTGTAATACCCAACCAAATCAGAGGCTGTCATTGCAAAGACTGCAACTATACATTGAAAAGTGAGCCTGTTGGGGCAGCTAGATGGTGCACTGGTAAAGCACTGGCCCTGGATTCAGGAGGACCTGAGTTCAAATCTGGCTTTAGACACTTGACACTTACTAGCTGTGTGACCCTGGGCAAGTCACTTAACCATCATTGCCCTGCAAAAAACAAACAAAAAGAGAAAAGTGAGCCTGTGGGGCAGCTAGGTGGCGCAGTGGATAAAGCACCGGCCGGGGATTCAGAAGTACCTGAGTTCAAATCTGGCCTCAGACACTTAACAATTACTAGCTGTGTGACCCTAGGCAAGTCACTTAACCCCAATTGCCTCACAAAAAAAAAAAAAAAGAAAAGTGAGCCTGTCCATTAGATGCTATTCTACAAAGATTCCAGTGTCTAATTGATCTGCCTGTTCCAGTCCACTGCAGTTCAGTGTCCAAATAACCTGTCCAGTCCTAACAACTGCTGAGCAACCTGCTTAACACAGTCTAACAATGAGCCAACCCATCCAGTTATAATGCCATGTCCTTAGAGGAGCTCTGCTGAATCATGGAACAACTCATTGATCACCAATCTTCAGTGAACTCTGAGTTGATCCTCTGGAGAATGAAAGTAGGTAGAGGTCCTACAAGGCCCACGTTTTCAGTTACCTTGATCTTGTGTGCCCTGGTTCATCTGTAAAATGAACTGGAGAAGGAAATAATAAACCATTCCAATATCTTTGCCAAGAAAACACCAAATGGAGTGACAAAGAGTTGGACACTACTGAAATGATTCAACAGCAACACACAGATAATACTAAGTACCTGAAGTTAGATTTGAACACAAGTCTTTCTGACTCCAGACCTAGTTCTCTATCCACCAGCACTGCTCAGCTGTCTCTGTATAGAACTTTCTACATTCCATTGGTTTTTCCTACAAGATCCGTGTAACAGTGGTGCCACCTGGTGTTCAGAAATGTCCAACTTTATGTGACCTTGTCCTTGGGGACAAAGTCCTTGAGATTTTCTTGGCAAAGATCCTGGAGTGGTTCATCATTGCCTTCTCCAGTGTGTCCCCATTTTACAGATGAGGAACTGAGACAAATAGGGGCTAAGTGACTTACTCAGGGTCACACAACTAGTAAATGTCTGAATTTGAATTCAGATCTTCCTAACTCCAGGCCCAGAATTCTATCCACTGAGCCACCTAGGTGTCTCTGGATGATACCACCTAAAGGAGGCCTTTCTGCCATGTCCCTTCCTCCCTCCATACCTCGGCAAGGGGAAAACAACCCACTTTTTTTCCTTGATATTCCCTAAACACTTTGCTAGCATCTCTTCCATTAAGCTTTCTATAATAGTTACTCATGTATATATTTTATCCTCCCCATAAGACCATAAACTCCTAGAAGACAAACATGGTCTTACCAAGAAGACAAAGATGTAGTAGGAAAAACAACTCTTGGAGACTTGAAGTCAGGATATCTGGCTTCCAGTCTGGACTCTCTTTATTAACTATATGACTTCAGGCAAATTGCTTAGCATCTCCAAGCTTGTTTACTTGTCTTTGAAAATATCTACTTCAACATATAGTATCTTATGAGGTAACATGTTTTATATGCATAAAAGATTAACACTTTTCATTACTGGAAGATTATTTAGCATAGAGAGAGAGTTGGCTTTGAAGTTACAAAGACATGAGTTCCAATCAGGCCTCAGATGCTTATTACCTGGGCAAGTCACTTAACTGCTCTCTGCCTTATTTTCCTCCCCTATAAAATTTGGGTAATAACAGCAACCTATTTCACAGGGTTGTTGTGTAAAGCACTTTGCAAAACTTAAAATGCTATGTAAAGAACACTTGATACTTAGAGGCGGCTAGATTATGAAGTAAATATAACATTAGACCTGGAGTCAGGAAGACCTAAGTTCAAATTTAACCTCTGACATTTACTGGATGTGTGACCCTGAGGAAGTTACCCAACTTCCCTCTATCTCAGTTTCTTCCTTTGTAAAATGATGACAATGATAGCATCTATCTTTAAAGGTTGATGCAGGATTTTTTTTTTGAAAGATATTTTGCCTTTTATTTTCTGCAAAACTCTGTAAATAAAACACAAAATCAGACATGATGGGGAGAGGCAGGGTGACCAGGGATTAGAAGGGGATCCCAGACACCAGTGAGGTGAGGGACGCCTGATGGAGGCTGGGGAGGCACTTGACTACAGGTGATGGTCTCTGCTGGGGGGTAGCAGAAGAATATATTAAAGAGATTTATATTTATAGGAAACTGTAGGGTGGGAGAGAACCCTGAAGCCTGGGTCCTGACACCCAGCCTACCCCTGCCAATGTCAGTTGGGCCCATCAGGTTGGGGGCTCCCGGGCAGGGCCAGCCTTGAAAGGTGGGGTGTGGGGGGTGGTGCTCAAGGGCGTAGGCAGTGACTCCCAAGTCCCTTGTGTTCCTGGGGCAGAGAGCAGACAGGGAGCTCAGAAGGCAGTGGCTGGGCCATGCTTCCTGGCCCAAAGATCTGGATGCAGGGCCTCCAGAGACTCCTCCAGCCTTCAGTGATCGGAACTGCCCATCCTCACCACACTGCAGGAGGCTCTGCCAGGCAGCCTCCCATCACACCTCCTTTGTCCTGTTTGGCACAGCCCTCCAGTGGTTAAATACCCTCCAGAGCCGTAAGACAGCTCAGAAGCCACACACCCTGCCACCCGCGTCTGTAGTCCTCATCCTCCAGTTGTTCAAAAAACAAAGCAGGGCCTTCTTTCCGGGCTAAACTTTGAAGCTGGATGGTGACAGCAGCCATCACTTTGCTGTTTCCATGGATGAGAAGGGAACTAAGGGCCCAGAGCCCATCCCTGGTGGAGCCGGGGGTGTAATAAAGATTAATATCACAAGTTTTTTAGCTGAATCATTTGGGAGGGGCCACATGTGGCCCACCCTGAGATTACATATGCTACTGAGGTCAGAAGGATAACTCTCCATGAGCATCTTTTGAAGACCTCCCCTTTTGGGGGAGGAAAGATTGAAGGAGACCTGAAGGGAGTCGAGGCACTTCTGGTAGGCTAAACTCTCGGGCACTTCCAAACGCTGAGTGCTCTCTCTGGCAGTTGACTGAGGTCGCGGTGGAGCATGAGCAACCTTAGACTGATGGGCTGTTCAGGTTGGTGAGTTACCTACTGAAAACCCTAAATTCTTTTGAACCAGCTTTGGCTAAGTTTAGAGTTAAAAGCATCAATCTGTATTTCTATTTTCCATTTCCTTGTCTTTGATTTTTATTAGTTTTACCTTCGTTGTTTAATCAATTCCCAAGTAATAAAATCTGATCCTTTTGTGAACTAAAGCTTAGAGGCTCCTTTCTTATTGCCTGGGAGAAATATCTAAAAAAGAATAGTTCAGAGAGGAGATATTTCCGGACCACCAATATTAAAGCAAGTCACCCAAATAGCTCTCAGTATATCTAATTTTGGCCCTCACAGGGGCCAGCCTAAGTGCCTACAGCACCACAGGCCTGGTCAATCCGAATTCAAGTTCTTCATGAGTAACACCTCTTCAGCTGTCTCTGTGACATAAGCCTCCATGGAAGGATTATTCAAGGCCTCAAAGTGGCTCTAGAATGGAAGATTGTGAGCTGTTCCCCAGGCCCCAGCCAGGCCTCCTGGGCAGCCCATGTCCCTTGTGATGCAGGATTTAATGAGATATTTGTAAAGCTTTTTGCAAACCTCAAAGTGCTGAATAAATGCTAGTTGTTGCTGTTCTTCTTATTATATTATAAAAACTAGCTAGTGTCATGATAGTTTCCAGCCCCAACAGTATGTAGCCCAATAGGGTAGGTAGACTTTCAATAAATGTCAGTAAATTGAATTATATGTTCACCTTCTCTCCATCCTTAACTCTGCCTACCCCCAACCCTAAACAATTATTTGTCACTTGGACTGAGGAAAGGTAGAGGGGGAAAAGGAGAAAAAGAAGATAAAAGAGGAAGGGTTCCAGAGCATTTATATGTTTTTAAAAGTGGGGCATAAAAAAAGTGAGGGATTACCCACAACCAGATAAATGGCCAAAGGAGATGAAGAAATAGTTTTCCTTTCAAAAAATATTTTATTAGTGTCTATATGCATGCCTTAATTTATGTATATATCACTCTTTCCCTACTTGTTCCTTGTAATTAACATGTTAAAAAAGAGAGAGAGAAAACCAGTTCAGCAAAACTAATATATCAAACCATGCCTGACAATATATGAAATAGTTCCCACCTCTGGTCCCTTTCTTCTGTAATGGAAGGGAGGTAAGTACATTTTTTTTCAGTTCTCTTCTCCAGTCAAGCTTGATCATGTTCTTTTTTGTTGCTGTTGTAAATCATTTCACTGTTATAGTTATATTTTATATTCGCTTTCCTGATCTGTTTTATTCCATCTTTGTCATTTAATTTAAGTCTTGCTTCTCTGAATTCTTCATGTTCATTGTTTCTCATGTAATATTCCTCCATATTCATGTAACACAATTTGTTTAGCCATTCCCCAATTGATGGATATCTCCTTGAATATTTTCAAAAGAATAATTACAAACTTGAAATGACCATATAATGATGTGTGCCAACTCGATAGAGAAGAAATGTAAATATAAAAGCAGTCCAATGTTACACCACACACTATGTCATTGGCAAAGATATATTTTTTAAACAATTTGAAGAGTGTAACTATTCATTGTTTTGGATAGACAGTTGAAGATAAGCATATATGTATTAGTACCTTTGTGAAGCTGTCAAATGGTCCGACCTCTCTGGATATCTTTTGGGAATAATGAAGAAACGAATAAACTCCTATATATTCTGATTAGATAATCTGACTAATGAATATATACATGAAGTAAGTCTAAGAGAGAAACAAAAATCCAAAACATACCAAAATAGTCATAGATGTGTTCTAGTGTTAGCAAAGACCTAGGAACAATGCAGGTTCTGATCAACTGAGGAATGGCTGAGGGTACAGGTGAAGGGAGGCCCAAACTATGCTTTATGAATGCAGCAAGAGTAGTATGTACATTGAGAATTTATGAATAGAAAAAAATGGGGGATATTTGCAGGAACAGGTAAATGAAAGAAATAGAACCAAAATAATACGCACAAAATATTATAAATTAATCACAATGACAAGCAAGTGATCAATAAAAAGAAATTAACTTTAGGAATTTGCTTTGCTTCTTTATGTTTAATTTTATATGATTTTTGGGGGTATTTTTTTCCCAATGGGGGAGGTAGGAAGGAGAAAAATAGATTCTTATTATTTCTTAAAAAGTAAAACTTAATTTAAAAAAGAAAGAAAATAAAAGCACTAAGGTAATTATAATATGAATTAGAATATTTTGAAAGGACTGTACTTATTAATTCCAGGTAGACATTACCTGAATAGACAAATTTAGATCACAAGTTTGAGAGCTATTGGCCAAAGCTTAATCTTTCACTCTTAGCTGAGGATTCCCCTGCTCTCTTTCCCAATAAGCCTTCTTTTCAAAGATGTTACCAGTAGCCTTCTTGATAAAGGAGGCCTCCCCCATCAAGCATAGCCTCTGGTAGGCCATCTCCAGATTTTATATGAGTTACTAATTTTATCGTTTATCTCTACTTGCTTACACACAAATTAATTCTTGTCAGTATAAAACACCTGGCATCCACTGTCTATCAGGGGATGTCTGCCATGCAATATGATCTTGGGCAAGCTGCCAAAGTCCCAACATTTATTTCTTTTAATAGTTTATGGATATGTTACCTTACTCTTTCTGGTGTGTTTTTTTTTTCCTATGTGTGTCTGATAATTAAAAAATATGAGCAAAATGTAACTCTCATTCTTTCTTTTTCCTTCCTTCACATTTTAAAAAGCAATAAATATGAGAATTTAAAGGAAAATCCTGAGCCTACTATCATTTCTTCTAAGGATACACTGCAGTGATCAAAATCGTTTCCTTCTTGCTGAGGGCTATAGCTGATGTCCTCTAGGTTCAACAGAGCTAAGACTCTGAAGACATTTCTGGCTGTGTTGGAAAGCAAGTCATATTTTTGAACCCATTAGGAGACAGCACGGTATAGTAGGTAAAGGCCTGGATCTAGGGCAGACATCAGAGTCTTAGTTCCAGCTCTGCAACTCACTGAGCTGTGTAACCTTGGACAAGGTCATAGAACCATTGATTTTGGAGAGTCTATATTACCACTGCTTTAGTTTACAGATAAGAAATTTGAAGACGAGAGGAACTCATAGGTCATCGATTTAGAACGAAAGTGCCATAGAGATCATATAGTGCAACATACTTCCTCTCATTTAAAATTGAGGAAACTAATATTCAAAGAAGTTAGGTAAATTGGCTAAGATCAGTGTTATAGGTAGTAAGATGCATGAGACAAAATGGGAATCACAGTCTACTGATTCCAGATTGAGAGCTTTTTCAATGTCACTAATAACAAGTTACATTTGCATAGCACTATAGGATTGTTTAAGAGTGCTGTTCCTAGTTGAAAGGAACCACTGGCTCAGGGGGTTGGGAAATGAGCATCCTTTCCTACTTAGGAGCCCTAAGCCTGGACTCATACAGATTCAGGTTCAGTTATTAGGAAGCTGGTCCTCTAAAGAAAAGGGTTAGAGTTTTTTGTTTGTTTTGGTTTGGTTTGGTTTTTTGTTTGTCTTGTTGTTGTTGTTCTGACTCTTTACACCTCTACCTCAGAATTAGAACTTGGAGGACCATCTCTTAAAGGTTAAACTTTTAAATTCTCAATGATTGTTTTTTTTTTCAGGGCAATAAGGGTTAAGTGACTTGCCCAGGGTAACCCAGCTAGTAAGTGTCAGTGTCTGAGGTCGGATTTGAACTCAGGTTGTCCTGAATCCAGGGCTGGTGCTTTACCCACTGTACCACCTAGCTGCCCTAAGCTTTTAAATTCTATGGATAACTATAGAGTTACTAGTGCCCAGGGAAAATACAAAGCAGAAGGTGCTATTAAATACTAAGACCAGGTCTCAGACTCACCTGCACAAATACATGCTCTCACTGGCATGTGTGAGTAGTCAACAGTTTTGGGGGTAGGGGAATGTTAATATTCTAATAATAATAAAGTCTAAAAGAGAGTAGTCAGAGGTCCCAAGACATATTTCAGAAGAGTAGGAGCAGAAGCTCTGTCCCCTTTGAGTCTGCTAAAATGTACTAAATGAGTTGACTTTCTTGCTTGGTGGCCAATCTTTTTTTTTTAAGTCCAACGACATTTTTTTTTTTTAGGTGAGGCAATTGGGGTTAAGTGACTTGCCCAGGGTCACACAGCTAGTAAGTGTTAAGTGTCTGAGGCCGATTTTAACTCAGGTACTCCTGACTCCAGGGCCGGTGCTCCTATCCACTACGCCATCTAGCTGCCCTACATTTATTTTAAAAAAAATAATAAACATTTTTATTTGTAGTTTGGGGGTCCCAATTTTTATCCCTCTTTCCCTCCCTCCCCTTTCCTCTCACTGATGTACGATTATGTAAAACATTCCATATTTGTATTTTGCACAAGACAACTGGTTAAAAGAAAAAAAAGAAAGAAAGGGAAAAATAGTATGCTTCAGCCTGTTCCAGCAACATCAGTTCTTCTTTGAGGTGGATAGTATGTTCATCAATATTCCTTGGATAATTGTATGTGAGAGATATTAAGTCATTCACATGTTCTTTGATACGTGGGGTGGGGGGGAGGCGGGAGATAGGAATTTGCACAGGGAGGATAACTGAAGCCTCTGTTGCACTTATCCTTAGTAAGGGACCAGCCCACAGAAAGAGACCAGCACAGGCTCAGCTCCAGGAAACCCCCAGTTTCAGTAGATAAGATGGACAGAGGGGAGAGGGAGGGGTGGATGGGAGAGAGGGTCTTCTGATTATACTCAAAACTTGGTTATACTCACAACTATACTAAAAGTATCTAGAGCAAGTATTTAACATACCATGATCCTCAAGATGATGAACCTCTGGATCATCTCCTTCTATCCTCCTCTCGTCCACATTGTATCAAATGAGAATAATTTTTAAAACGCTTAGCACAATGCCTGGCACATAGGCGCACATAAGAAATTGCTTATTTCCTTCATTCCAAACTCATGATAGATATAAATAAACTGAGGCCAGAGAGGTTAAGTAACTCACCCTAGGTCACAGAAGCAATAAACCATCAGAGATGGTTTTTAATTGCAGGTACTCCTGATCTGTCCAAGATCTGTCAAGATCAGAGAAGGTGAAAGTGACTTGTCCAAGGTCTTACAAATTGGACATGGCGGAGCAAGGATTATGGCCAAGGTGTCCTGACTGTAAGTCTAAATATCTTTCAATTAAACATACCATGCTTCCTCTTTACGCTACCTCTCCTCTCTGTCCTGCACTTTCTCCCATCTGTAAAAAATAGGGATTAGTCTAGAATAGGGGTTCTTAATTTGAGTATGTATCTTGTCTTTTTGTTTTTAAATATATTTGATACTGCATTTCAAAATAATTGGTTTCTGTAATGCTATGTATTTTATTTTCTGCATAAAAAAGTCATTCTGAAAGGGGGTCCATACCCCCACTTCCAAAGGTGTCCTTGACACAAAAAGTTAAAAAAATAAAGTCTGGCCTAGATGATCTTTAATGCTCCTTCCATCTCGAACATTCTATGAAATAAGGTTTCCAAGGGCTAGCAGTTCTGTCTTTGTCTTAAGCACACACTTTTGCAATAGACTCAAAACTAAGTGCTAATTAGTAATCACTAGCTCTTGTCCTTTTGCTTAATAAGGCCTCTCCAAGGGAGAAAATGTTTGAAAAGGGCTCTAAAAGCCCCATGGATCCCTACTCTAAGGAATATTTTTTATCATTTTGTGCCTGATCAGGGAGTTATGTGACAGGAAAAACCTAATTAGCTGTAATTAGAGAATGATGATCTTACTACAGTATCATCCATTGTGATTCCCCCCCCCCTAATACTTTTCTTCAGCTAATCAGGGCAAAGAATGTGTTTTTTACCTGACCAGCCTACCTGCAAATGAGATACTTAAAGCCATCACCCTGAAAGAACAGACCAAAATCTGGTGCAGCATTTGAAGTCAAATCAGTACCCAATACAAACATGACCCCAAATCTAGAACTTTCAAATAGAAACCACAGAAGTAGCTAAGGGCCAAAAGAGGCTGTGACTTTCTGAGATAATAAATTATACTATTTCTTCTTTATGTGAGTCTTAGAAAGTGGAGATACAGCTACATAACATAAACCCTCTTATTCTTTCTTTAAAGCCAAATAGAATTTAAAGCTAAAAGGATGTAAAGGGATTGTCTAGCCCCAAACCCTTTATTTTTCAGAAGAGGAAACAACTTATGTGTCCACAGTAACATAAGTAATAAGTGACAAGGCTGGTATTTGAGCCCAGATTTTCCTTCTTAAAGTTAGTGCATTCCCCCGTAAACTTGAGACCCATGAAATTAATCACTTCTTCTTGTCAATTGTGCTTCCTTTTTCTCCATACTTATAATTTGACAACAGACAAGCACTAGAAAGAGATCTTACCTACTTTTCACATACATATCACAAAAGTTCTTAGTCACTAAACAGCCTTGGAACAGAATAAAGGCTGTTTAGTAGATAGATAGATCGATAGATACAGATATATGCAGTAATATACTACAGATACTAAAAGATAGATATAGATATAGATATATAGATATGCATCTTACCTGGGGGGCCAATAAGACTGGATGGGGAAAGCACTGTGAAATCAATGACCAATACTCAATATTCAAGAAATATTTATAAAACATTAGAGATTCTATTAAGATGGATGAAAAGTAATAAAGTGAAGAGAGATAAAGTTAGATAAGATTTAATCTTTGCCCTGATGAATTTTATAATCTAGTGGTGGTAGAGGATAAGGCAGTACACAAAGTGTTATAACATTAATTCTATTCTATCTACTAAAGAGAAGCACAGAGTATTATAATTGAGGCAGTATGGTATTATAAAAGACTAGACCTGAATTTGGAAACCTGGGTCTAAGTCTGAACTCCAATAATTAGTGTTGTCATCATGGGCAAGTCTCAATCTATATGAGCCTCCAAATATATAAAATGGGAAGAATAATATTGATTTATGGGGTGTAAGGAAAATATATTAAAATACTATGCATATATTGTTGTGATGAGAGTCTGAGGAGAGAGAGAGGAGAGACAGTTTCATGGACCTTGAACAAAGGTTAGGATTTCAACAAAAAGAGAGGATGCCAACTTAAACTGTTTCTATGTCTAGAATATTGATCACTTCCATTCTTCTCCCCTCCTTTCATATTGTTACCACTTAATTTAGACCCTCATCACCTCCTAACCAGATTATGGTCATGTTAAGTAGCAAAAGCATGATTTGAAGCCAAGACCTCTGACTCCAATACAATGTTTTCCACTCTTCCACATTGCCTTACTTAGGGCAAACATGACAACTCCCTCAGTCGGTCATTTAAGGCCCTCCACAATGTGGATCTAATCTACATTTCTAATCTACTTCAGGCTATTTTTATCTTCTCATACTCTATATTCCAATCAAACTAGACTACCCACTAGCTGTCTGTCAAACTCATCTTGTTCTCTTCTTTCTCCATGCCTTCCCAGAGGCCATTTGCTATGCTTGGAATGCCTTCCCTTACAATCTTGCCTTTTGAACAGTCATTTATTAAATAACTATTGAGAACATACTATTAGATAATAGTCATTGAAATCCTTCTCTTCCTTTAAGGCCTAGTTCAAGTGTCATTTCTTTCATCCTCACAGCTAAATGTAATTGATCCCCTCTTCAAGTTTAGTTAGGGTTACCTGTATCTCCTTTGTCCCTCTTCTGGTTCTTTGCAACAATTTCATCTGTATACATGTCATATCCCCCTACCAGTTGACTGTAACCTCTCTAAAGGCAAAGACCATGATGTTTTTTATTCTTTTATTCTTGGCAATAAATTAAGGGATTTTCTAATAGTCAGTACTTAATTATTTGTTGAACCAATTACACACTAAAGCAGCCATCAACTCCATTAACTCAGTTCAACCAGGTAATTCAGAGGAAGTCAGCCAAACCCCTTATTTGACTGCCCTGGACAGTCAATATAGTTGAAATGACCACTTTATTGACTATAGCTGCCTCCCTAGACAAAACACAAATAAATCTAGGCATAAAATATGACATAGGAAAATACAAAACATAAGGAAATTGTGGTAAAAAAATATGAAAGTTTTTTTAACAGTCGGTTAGGATACTGAAAGACGCCAGTTTTTTTTTCTAGTACCACCCTTTCGGGAGGGAGACTGACGGCATGAGCTATGCACGCCAGTCTACCTGCTATGCACATCAGACTGCCTGCTACGCACTCGACTTCCGGGATGCGAGCTTAAAGGCAAGGAGAGAACAGAAGTGGGACTTTTTCCTGCTCTGCTGGTCTCCTGACTGCGCTGCACAGGCTGATGCTGATGAGAGTTCGACTGGGCCGGCTTGTGGTTAGCAGCAGCACGCGCTTGACACGGTCTCTCTCTCTCTCCCCAAAGGTGGCCTTCGGGCTTTTGGTGAGTTTTATAGGAATATAGACTAACCTTAGACTTAAGACAATTTGTATGTATTTCTACTTTCTATCCTTCTAATCAAATCACCTTGTGACTACCTACAATAAAAGCTCTAACTAGAAAATCAGAAGCTTCTTCCATTTTACTAGTCTGGGAGATAAATTAAGGGAAAGGTTAAAGAGGGAGATTTGTGATCTAATATCCAATTTTAAATCTCACAAAATCAATAGATCATTTTTATTAAATACTATCAGTCCTTCATACAGATATTTCCCAGTATTTTTTCCTTTACTAATTTAATATTCAAATCAAACAAAATTTTATTAAGCCACCTACTATTTCAGACCTCATTGCTAAATATTGGGTGAAATACAAAAATTAAAATTGGGTTCCTCATTGCCCCTTACACCAGCTGTGAACTTGGGACCATGCGAAGAATTGTAAAAAAGGGGGTCATATGGATTCCCATCTCTGGCCACCGCCACAAATACACACACTGTTATTCTTTCCTCCTCTAGACCCCATGATTATTAAGTATTAATAAATTAAATTTAATACAATAAAACTTATATTTATATAGCATGTTAACATTTCCAAATTACTTTCTCTATGTATCATATATATATATATACATATATTTGATGCTTCATAATAAAGCTGTGAGTGAGCTGTTGTCATTTTAAATGAGAAACGAGAATATTGAGAATTAGAGAGATCAAAGACAGTGAGTTTTAAAATATAGATCTTGCTGCCTCCAAATCTTAGTTATTTATCCATGTTACTAATCAATCAACAACAATCATTTATTAATCCACCCAATATATGTCAGGCACTGTGCTCAGAAAAGGAATACAAAGACAAAACATGAAAAATTCTCTGAAAGGGGCAGCTAGTGGCGCAGTGGATAGGGGCACCGGCCCTGGAGTCAGGAGTACCTGAGTTCAAATCCCGCCTCAGACACTTAACACTTACTAGCTGTGTGACCCTAGGCAAGTCACTTAACCCCAATTGCTTCACTAAAAAAAAAAAAAAAAAAATTCTCTGAAGGAGCTTCCACCCACCCTGATCAGAAACCATCAAAGAAGAGTAAAAACAAAATTATTGACAGTCTTAGGATACCAAAGATGTCTTCTGGAAGACTTCAAAGTGCACTGAAAGCAGTATTCTATAAAGCCATTTGAGGACACCTCTGCTAATATGTTCCATAAGGACATAATCTCACCAGGTTCTGCCTCATTCAACAATGGAGAAGAGAGAAGTTTTATCACAAAAAAATTTTTTTTAAACCCTAGTTAGTGGGATGGATATCAAAATGTTAATTATCAAGGTTTAAAGTTGAGAAGCCTTCATAGTAAAAAGAGAGAATTTTTGTGATTAAAGAGAAGATAATGAGACCAAAGAAAGAAACTTTCTGTGAAGAGCACTGGGGCTAAGCCATAGAATTTTTTATTTGTCTTCTTTTAATAGATTGGAACTATCCAGACTAGGAGACAAGATGTATTCACAATGATCAATTACAAACCCAAACAGGAAAACGTGATATCTTCGAGTTTAGAACAAAAATGTACATCAGAGGTCATCCATCCCTCTAATTTTATAGATGAGGAAATTTAAGCCCAGAAAGACTGTCACATGGGTGTTGTTGTTGTTGTTTATCCTTCATTTTTTTTTTTTTGTGGGCAATTGGGGTAAGTGACTTGCCCAGGGTCACACAGCTAGTAAGTGGTCAAGTGTCTGAGACCAGATTTGAACTCAGGTCCTCCTGAATCCAGGGCCAGTGCTCTATCCACTGTGCCCACCTAGCTGCCCCCATTTATCCTTCATTCTTGAAGAGGACCAATGACATCATAAGGGTGATATCTTAACTTGCAAGTGATTTAAGTGAGGCAAGGCTGGCAAAGTCATCAGCCTCACCTCTCTCCTCCAGTGTCATTTGAGTTCAGTGCAAGACAGAAATCAGGATGATCCATGATGACCCCAGATGCAGTAGGAGATCTTGGCCTTTTTAAACTAAGTCTTTCCAAGTCTGTTTATCTGAGGCATCCCCCATTCAGTGATTTAAGGATAGGTAAGAGATGAGGAAGACCCTCAGGGTTTTGGCCAAGAAGGAACATTGATATTTATACTCACTCAGAGCCATCAAAGCCCAAACAAGAACCAATGGAGGCTTGGGCTGGAACTTATTATGATTTGCCTAAAGTCACACAGGTAATAAGAAACTGGACCTCCTAACTTCTAAGCCAGAGTTCTTTCCACTGTACACTACCTCATTTTGAGCCAGCAGCAAAATTGTGGGGTGTCAGAAATAGAGTTTAAGAAGTGAGATCACAAATTGAGAAATTGAATGGATCCTTGATGAACTGACAGTGTTTGTGTAGCAAGAAAGGGAAGAGAAGGATCTAACCTGACTGCTCAAAGGCTGTGTTGGGAAGCAATGGAAATAACATAGATAGGCTGAGTTATGTTTGTGGTTGGGTTTTGAATGACAGGCTAAGGAATTGAGACTTGAACGACTAGGTACCATCATTCTTCCAGTCATACAAATTTACAACTTTAGAATCATTTTTTTAATTTTTTCTTACCCTGTACCATTGCAAGATATCTCTTGCAATTATGTTTCAAGTCACATGGCGACTACCCTAATTCAGCTTGTCATTTTTACTGTACCATCACATGCTCTGTGTAATGAGCTCCTAATTGGACTTCCTGCTTCCAGTTTCCACACAGTTCCAAAATAATCTTCCTAGGAGAACAGTGCTGAATATATATAGTAGGCTCTGACCTGACCCAGTCACACCTACTTATCGAGATATATATTCTGAGGGAAGTCAACATAGTAAAAAATTTAACTAGGTTGGTAGGGGGAAAGAAGTTTGTAAAACATGAGATGGGAAGAAAGTCAGGAAAGCAAGGTTGTAAAGAGTAACATATAGATCTGCCTCAAGTCATGTAAACCTGTCTTAACACACATATCTTAACAAGTTAAAACCTTGTCTGAACAATTGTCTGGGCAACTCCTGGGCTGATGCAGCATTTATGGATAAAAGCAATTGCAGGGAGGATACTTGCTCTTCTCAACAAGAGAGACCCTCACCTCCAACAGGGTTTCTGTGAGATCTGGACTGGTGACCAGCCTCAATGTGAGAGAAGAGAGAAAGCCAATGAAAGTATTTCTACTAACCACTACTGAGTCCAATCTTGTATCATGTATCCTTGCCCTATGCCCCCAAACTGTATCTTTATGAGTTAAGAGAATGTTTTTTGCTTGTATTGAGTCAATCATTTTCAAAATCTCAATACCTAAGTTTAGAGGACTTCCTCAGTCTCCTAGAATAATATGTCACTCCTCTAATCAAAAACTTTCAGGCATTCCCTATTTCCTCTAACCTAAAATACAAACTCTTTATCTTCATTTTTAATGCCCCTGACAATCTTGTTCCAGACTATCAATCCAATTTCACATCACTGCCTTTTAAGGGTTCTAAAATCCAGCCAAATTGACCAATGACCAATCCGCTATTCCTTCAGAATTCCATTTCTTGCCTTTGTGTCTTTGCAGAAGCCATCCCATAGAATGGAATGCATTGCCTCTTCTCACTTTTTAGAATCCTTAGCTTCCTTCAAAGCTCAGTTCAGCTGCTACTTTCTCTGCAAAGCTTTCCTTAGGTCCCCTAGCTGTTAGCACTCTCACCTCAAATAATCTCATATTTACTTAACTATTTACAGTAATATCCTCACAAGCAGAGAATTTTGGTTTCTGTATTTGTATTCCCAACATCTAGCATGGAGTCTTACACACAGTAGGTACTTAATAAATATTTGGTGAATTAAATTGAATTGTATTGATCTTCTTTGAGGCTCAGTTCCCTCAAATGCAAAACAATAGGGTTGTAATTGAGTGATTTCTAAGATCCTTTCTAACTCATAGTTCTATTACGCTATATGTTAGGTTGAAAGTGAAATAAACATTTCTAGACTTAAATGTATCTATGATATCATCAATGTGGGTAATCACCCCACCACATAGTGAGTGTGAGTGTGTGTGTGTGTGTGTGTGTGTGTGTGTGTGTGTGTGTTCCACTCCCCAAAATACTGAAGCTTTTCCTCTAGGTCTCTTGATATTGTGTGGGAATCAATGAAGGAGTCATAATATCCAAAACAAGACAAGACAACAAACATTTGGTATTTATTATGTGCCAAGCACCATGCTAAGTAGTGGGGATACAAATGCAAGTCAAAGGAAAGACAGTCCCTTCCCTCTTGTAGCTTACAATCTAACGAAGTTAGATAACATACTGCTGCATGAGAAATAGAAAAGGGGTGAAGAAGTTTGATGAAGGTGTGAACCCTTCCTCAAAATGAAGGCCATAGGGAGAATTCAACAATGGGAGAAGGATTATCAAGGTGTTGAAGTCTGGGAAGTCAGAAGCACATGTGAGAGGGGAATGAAAGTTGGCTAGTCTGAGCCCCTCCTCAAAATGCCCATGATTTAATCTTCATACTCACTGTAAAAATAGCCCTTTTCCAGTATGATCTTTTCAAGTAATACATTTCTTTGATAATAGCTTTTTTATTTCTCCATAATAGTTCTTCTTCAAGACTTTTTCTTTAATCATCCTCACAAAAAACCCTGAAGTGAATAAAAAAATGCATATTATCAAGACTACCTATAATGTGCAGTTGGATAGGTAGTACAAAGAGCTCATCCATTAGTGTCTAAGACAGACGCTACAGATGGACAGTGATCTGCATCCAAAACTGAAAGGGAAGAATAGTGTGATCTGGATTACTTTTAGGAAATGTCCATGTTTCATATGGCACTAAGCTTCTCCTTGAAGGAAAGATCAAATGCATAACATTGAAAATGGGGACTTCTTGTGCCCCTTTCTTCCTTGACAAACCCTAAACTTTAGTAAAAAAAAAAATCTAGTTTCTTTGCTTGGTGTATAGTCCTATCCCTTCAAACTCTGAAGCTTTACTCAGTCTGTATGCATAAAATAGCTTTCTTTTTCCCCAGTTACCACAACATATTGTTTTTATTATCTTAAAACACAACTCAAGCAAATAAATGACTGAGGACTATTTATCAATGGACAATTTATCAATGGACTATTTATCAAAGGATGCTGGCAAATAATTTTCAAAAAAAATTTCAAACTATTAACAACTATATGAAACATTGCTTCACATCAAATAATACAATGAGATTTTCAAATCAAAACATCCTTGAGAAATTTATACCCCCAAATTGACAAAAAACAACAAAAGATAAAAATAGTGTTGGAAGGGCTATTCAAAGATAGGCAACTTGGTATGGGTGGAACTATGGATAATTAGTCTAACCATTTTGGACAGAAATTCAGAACTCTTTTTTTTTAAAGTGATTTTAATGTCCATCCCCTTTAACCTAGAGATCCCATTGCTAGGCATATGCCACAAGGATATCAAAGAAAGAAAGATATATATAAAAATGTTCATAACATAGTTCTTTTTGGTTTTGGTTTTTATAGAAGCAATAAAACTAGAAACAAAGTGTTTGCCCATCAACGTGGAAATGACTGAAGAAATTATGGTACACAAGGGGAAAAGTAACAAGTATTTATTAAGCACCCACCATGTGACAGGCACTGTGCAAATTGCTTTACAAATATTTTCCTTTACATATATGTAATTAAATATTACTGTATTTTTAAAATGACAAATATGAAGAACTGAGACATGAAAAAATTTGCATGAGATGATGTGAACAAACTAAGGAGAGCCAAGAAAATTGTATATGCATATAAAATATGCATACATGCATATTACTACAATAATGTAAATAGGAAAAATAATAAAATAAAATTGTACAGTATGTAATCATAATGACAAAGACGTTTGGCCCTGAAGAATAAATAAGGAAATGCACTTACCTCCTTGCTTTCTTTGCTAATGGGGGGGTGGGGTGGGGAGGCCATGGATAAGGAGTATAGTATAATCAGAAACTGCTGGTGTGTTAGTTGGTTTTACTAAACTTATTTTTTTCTCTTATTTTAAAAAAATGTTCTAAAGTATAGCTAGCTGAGTAGAGGATGGTGGAGGTACATCTTTAGAAATAAATACAAGTCATCAATACAAAAGAAAAAGGAAATAAAACAAACACACCTCAAAAGGTTCCTTATGCCCACCATTTATCTAAAGTAAAATACAGTCTATATGTAGGATTATAGAAGCTAGATCTGAGAAAAACTTTCAGGATCATCTAGTCCAACCCTTTCATTTTACAGATTAGAAAACTGTTGACTTAGTAAAGTAGTGGATCCCCTGGCTCCATATTCAGTCATCTTTGCCTTATCTGTAATCCTCAACATTGAAATGATTGGCACACTTCTTCTTCCATTAACATGCAGAAATCTCTAGACTTGCCTATATATGTTCCTATTGTCTCAGTTACTTTGACCACAGTGCTTTTGAGGTCTGGATCATATGTTCCCATTCTGTGTTAGCTGGTCCCTTAGCTGCCTTCCCACTTTCAGATTGCCTTCCTGCCTGAGGACATACCATTTAAGGCATAGGATACCATGGGTTGGTGCCAATCCATCCAGAAAATAGCCCCAACCACATTATACTGATCCTGAAACAATAGAACACTGAGTCATGGAGGTATTTTATACTAATGAGGACCCAGGAAATAGTCTGCTATTTTCTGTACCTGTACCTAACTGAAACATATACTTTTAATATGGTACTTACTACTTGTTTTGCTGTTAATACTATTCATGGCTGAAACTGGCAAATGCCTTCATGCTCTCACACTTCTCAGGCTTTGGTCACACTGTTCCCTATGACTGGAATCACCTTCCTTTTTTCCTTTACCTGCTGAATTCCTACCTGTCCTTTAAAACCCAACTCAAATGCCACATTCTGCATGAAGCCTTGCTTGATCTACCCAGTAAATAGTATGACCTTGACCTTTAGACTTCACACATTACTTTACTATGCAAGTCATTTATTACTTCATATGTGGTTTTTTAAGTGTTAGCAAGTTTGTTTTAGACCCTAGTAGACATAAGCTCCAAGGCAGCCAGAGAGTATATTTCAATTGAATTTTATGTCTCTTCCAGCATAGAACATGCTACCCTATACACAGCAGGTGTTAAACAGATGATTTTTGTTGTTATACTCTAGTGCTTATTGATAATTCAGCTAGCAAGTGTCAGGGGACCTAGGAATTCTAGAAGATTCCAAATACTTCTTTCTCCTTATTCCTCTCCTTGTGATTGAAATTGAGGGAATGGTCCTAACCAGACAGCGTGTGAAGATTCAGATTTATCTATATTATGTCCCCTAACACCAAAGAAACAGTAAAAATGAGAGAATTCTGAGATTCACCATCTCATAATTGGCTGGGGAAGGGAAGGACTTCCCACCAGGGCCAGGATACCCTCCAAGTGAAGCAAGGTCATTCATTCATTCACTCAATCATTCATTCATTCAATAAACATTTATCAAACAAAATTGAGCACAGATCACTGTTCTGATATAACACTGGAGGGCAGCTGGGTGGTTCAGTAGATAAAGTGCTAGGCCTGGAGTCAGGAAACTGAGTTCATATCCATCCTCAAATATTTATTAACTGTGTGACTCTGGGCAAATCACTTAATCCTGTCTGCCTCAGTTTCCTCATTGGTCAAATGAACTGGAGGAGGAGATGACAAACCACTCCAGCATCCTTGCCAAGAATACAGAAATGGGGTCATGAAGAGTCTGACAATTGAAATGGCTAAACAAGAAAAAGCTCTTCATAGAGGAAGGAAATAAGATAAAGGTAATTTTATTGCTCCAATTCTGAGGGAGACTAAACTTATGATTTCTTTGGCAGAAGAAACTTTAAATGAGAACACTATATATAGCATTGCAGATGGATACTTGCTCTGCAAGTTAAAGTATTAGAGTTACTTGGGGTATTCGGATGTTTAATAACTTGACCAAGGTCACAAGGTCAGTACAGGTCAAAGGAAAGACTTCAACCTAATATTTTTCTGACTCTAAGAAGGGATCTTTATCCAGTTAGCCAAATAGCATTTATTAAGTACTTACTATGTGTAAGCACTGAGGATAGTCTAATAGTGGAAATAACATGCAAACAGCTCTTAGAAACAGGATGTATAAAAGATAAATTGGCAATAATCCCAGAAGGAAGACACTAAAACATTAAGAAGGACAAGGAAGGATTTCAACAGAAGGTGAGACCTTAGCTGAGACTTGAGGGAAACCAGGGAAGCTAGGAAGTAGAGATATCCACTATGCCACAACCCTTCCCTTATACCATAGTACACAATAAATTCTCTACTGAGATTCCAAACAAAGCGCTACGTGGAGTCCAAGGAGGAAGATTCAATTCAATTCAACAAGCATTTTTACTTGCGTAGTATGTGGCAAGCCTTGTGCTAAGCCAGATAGAGAGGTAAAAGTGAAGCCGTTCTTGGCATTAGTCATGTCCAATTAAAAATAAAAGGGAAAAAAAGACTTCAATCTGCATTCTGAGTCTATCATTTCTCTATGTAAAGGTGCATAGCATGTTTCATCATGAATTCTTTGGATTTGTGATTGGTCATAGTGCTGACCAGAGTTCTTAAGTCTTTTGAAGTTGTTTACCTTTACAATATTTTTATTATTGGATATATTATTCTGATTGTTCTGCTCTCTTCAGTTTGCATCAGTTGATACAAGTTTTCCCATAATTTTTCCTGAAACTATCCCTTTCTTAAAACACAATGATATTCCCTCATTTTCATATAGCATAACTTGGTCACTCCTCCAATTGATGGATACCCCTCAGGTTTTTAATTCTTTGCCACCACAAAAAGTGCTGCTATAAATATTTTTGTACATACAGGACCTTTTCCTCTTTCTTTTATCTCTTTGGTGTATAGACTTAGAAGAGCTGACATTGAGTCAAAGAGTAAACACAGTTTAATAGTTTGAGGATATAGTTCCAGATTCTTTTCCATATTGGCAATACAAGTTCACAATGCTACATTAAAGTATCTGTTTTCCTACAACCCCTCCAGCATGTGTCATTTCCTTTTTTCATCAACTTTGTCAATCTTATGGGTGTGAGGTGGTACCTGAGAGTTGTTTTAATTTGCATTTCTATAATTATTAGTGATTAAGATCATTTTTATATGACTATTAATAGTTTAGATTTTTTTTTCCTCTGAAAACTGCCTACTATTATCCTTTAACCATTTATCATTTGGGAAATGGCTGAGTCTCTTTTTATTTTACTTGGCTGGTCCTCAGGAAGCAGATACTGAACAGTCTTTTTGCTAAGACCATAATTGAAGCCTTTCTATTACAGGAGAACCTAACCTTGCAGCCTGCTGGCATAGCCTTTGAGAACTGGAGGGTTACTTCAATACTAAGATGTTATATTGAGGCAAAATTCTTGAGAATTGAGTTCTTTTCATTGACCTGTGCATGCCCATCTTGGAAAGAACAAGGATATCAATGCAAGATAAAAATTCTCATCCTAATGCTAAAAGACAGAGCTAATAGTCAATAGTAGCTTGGCACAGTTTAAAATAATAGCAACAACGATTCTGTTCTCAGCATTAAAAATTTTGATTTCAATTCCTGGTTCTACCACTGGCTACTTGCTTGATCTTGAACTTCTTAAGCTCTTTCCATATATGGAAAATGAAAGAGTTGGAGTACATCCAAGGTTTCTTCCAGCTTCAACCCTTTTTTAAAACTGAACTTTCAGATATTGCAAACATTTGAGCTAATTACACTCAAGTTGATTTTTTAAAATGTAGACCTATGATTTCATGAATGTGGACAACTGCATTTTCTGATGTTAGTCCTAGAGAATTGACTGGGGTTCTACAAAGGTGAACTTGCCCATATCCATATATCTCCAGTGTGGCAGAAGCCAGATTTGAATCTAGATCTTTTTGTCTCTGATGCTGGTGCTTTATCCACCACAACATATTCCCTTTCTAATGAGCTCTCTTGGTTTGAACAATATTTAAACAAGTACAATGAAAACATTCTTCAAACACTATGATACCAGGGATAATAGTAAATATACAATACCTGGTTGACAAAAAAAAAAAAGGATAGTTAACATATACTAATGGAAGCAGCCAAATTGCTCTTAAAAAAAAAGGCAGACAAGCCCCCAAACATGTTGGAGACGATGAAATCATATGCTCTCTAAGCTTTAAGTGTGATCAGCATGTTTGATATTACAGAATGAAACAGTTACCTGGCTCTTAGCCCTCCCTCAGACCGTTGTTTGTGGTTTAAGGAATAAGTAAAGTTGATTATCTGCTAAAAGACAGCTTTGTTCTGAACCAGATGTCTCATTTCCCCCTCCCCCCCACCATCCATTTGTCAGAATTGCAGGTAAGACAGGCAGACTGGAAAAAAAGAGCCATCATTTGGAATAACTTCCAAAGAACAGTTCAGTGTCAAGTAATTATTTAACCAAAATCACTTAATAGCACATTCACTTTTCTGTCTGAAATGTATATGTGGTGTTGTGGGTTTTTTTACAGACAGGGCAAAACTAGTCTATCTTTGAAGATACTTGTCACTTTTTTACACAGTGCCTTTGCTACCCTCACACCTTTAAAACAGAATAATAATAGATTCTCGAAGCTGAGACTTTAGAGATCATCTAAGCCAGCCCCCTAATTTTACAGCTGAAGAAACAGAGGGCTGGAGAGGTGAAGTAATACACCAAAGGGACACAGCTAATGAATGGAATGGTTGGTATTTGAAACAAGACCTTCTCATAATAGGTCCATTGATTTTGTCACTGTTTCATGAAAACTCTCATGTCCTCCCTCTGAATCTTCCCTTTGCCAGTTCCTTCAACCAATCTGTGACATGGTCTCAAGGCCCTTTACCATTCTGATTGCTATTCCTTTGAACTGTTGATTGTCCTTCTTAAACCGCAAGTCACCAGGATGGAACCTAGTAGTCAAGATATGGTCTGACTAGAGCCGAGTACAGAAATACCTTCTTATTTCTGAATGCTATGCCTGAAGGTCATATTAGCTTGTGGTCACACAATACTTCTATCTCATATTTAATTTCTGGTCCACCAAAATCCCCAGATCTTTTTTAAAATTTTTTTTTTAATTTTAGTGAGGCAATTGGGATTAAGTGACTTGCCCAGGGTCACACAGCTAGTAAGTGTTAAGTGTCTGAGGCCAGATTTGAACTCAGGTACTCCTGACTCCAGGGCCAGTGCTCTATCCACTGTACCACCTAGCTGCCCCCCCAGATCTTTTTCAGACAAATTGTTGTAGAGCCATGCCACTCCACTTATATATGTGTAGAACTGATTTTTTTTAAACCCGTGAAAGATTTTATATTTAGCCCTATTAAATTTCATCTTATTAGAGTCATCCCAGGCCTCTAATCTAGAAAGGTCTTTCTGTTTCCTGGCTCTATAATTCAGCAGGTAGTCTATCTCCTCCCTGGCTTTATGTCATCAGCAAATTTGATAAGATGAAAAAATAAACTTTCCCTTGTTCCTACCAAGGCATACTAACTATACTGGGAGCTGTTCAGTCCCTGTAGTTAGGTATTTCTGGTTCTATTTGCCTCCCCTCATGTATCTATAAGAGGAAAATTAACTCAAGGGCCCATTACCTTTGGTAGTTTTACTTCTGCTTTCTATCTGGTATTTTGAGATAGAATGATACACAGTATAGAAATGGCATGACCCTAAGAGTCTCATAGGATAGAATCATATCATAGTTTCAAGACAGAAACCAGCTTGGTGACATGGCACAAATCTTTGAACTATTCACTCTCCCTAGGAAGCTCTATAAGCCTATGCCTTGCTGATCTGCATAGTAGAGAAATCTCCACTCAAAAGTTCCTATACTAATGAAATCCCAGGCCTGAACTAAATCTCTCCTCTAATCACCCCCCCCCAAAAAAAACCAAGCTGTTAGTAACGGAAAAGTTATCATTATTAACTGGAATCCAATCAAGTCCAATATCAAGTTTAGTGTACATAGAGAAATATTCATAGGGAAGGGGAAATCGGGTAATGTTTTGAAGATGCAGGGCACATAGTATAGCAGATGGGAAAACAGACCAAATGATTGAAAGAGCTGCAGATCACCTCAAGGATCTCCCAGCCAAGGATGGAAAATACAGAAAACTATGAAAATGTAGAAACCTTTTTCCTTGAGACAGTAAAGCAATTCAGAAAACTAACTGATTTTTAAAAGCCAAGCCAAATAATATAATGATATAAAAAGCCAATTACCAAAAAAAGACCCACACCGCTTTCTTCACATTTAAACTTTTGCCCATTTATTAGCTTGAAACAGTTTCTCTGAGAATCTCTGAAATAGTCAACTTTCTTCATTCATTAAATAGAATGTGAGCTCCTTGAGGGACTGCCTTTTTTTTTGTTTTTGTATCTGCTGGACCTAGTACAACACCTGGCACATAGTAGGTGCTTAATAAATGTTTACTTATAATTGATTGCTTGAATGATGAGGGATTACTGAAATGCCTATGCTGAAGCAATGGTGTCAATTCCTCGGGTACTGATTGACAAAAAAAAATAATTGAAAAGTGTACATTTGTCCATGAGATATGAAAAGTTATTTATCAGACCTGATAGTTCTGAAGCAGACTGAAAAGTTTGATTCTTATTGCAAGAGAATCTCAACTTCAACCTTCATGGATTCCATATCACTACTTAATACACAGCCTCCATTTCAAGGAAACAAAAACCAGGGATTTAGATATGTAACCCTCCCCTGTTTTCTTTACCTCCTCTCATGCCCAAGGCAAAAATTGACTCAAAAATGAAGGGCTTGCTCAAGTACTTAAAGAAATTTTCCCCTAGATTTTCTTAAAGCTCCCTTTTGGGAACCAAACTGCAGCTTCTATCTGGTTACAAGCATGAACAGAACTAGAGACAGCAATTTAAAGATTTTTTGCAAACCCAGTCATTGCTTAGCCAAGGGACTTTGCTTAACAGTACAGTCACCCCTGCTTATTGTGCAGGAGGAAATGCAACCATGGGCTAAGCCAGATTCTTTTAGATATGAAAGCCACTTTAAGGATTGGAATGACGCCACCTGCTGGAGACTTACTGTAGGAAAGCTCCACCAGGAGGAGAAGGCACCTGAGGGCAAGACATGTGGCTTTTCTTTGGCATCAGGAAGTGATGTTTGCATGTGGGAGGAAGAGAGGGGGTTAGGCTGGTGCTCTCAGTCTCTTTTGTGAGGACTCTGGTGGAGAGCGGAGCTAAAGATGCACTCTCCCTTTGATAGATAGATGACTCTCGGCCTCTCTCTCTCTTCACCAAATTCTTATTCTCCTTAATAAATGTGTAAAAGTGTAAACTCTTGCTAAAGCTTATAATTTATTGGAAACCACTCAGATATTTTAGACAGTATAGCTAGAATTTTAGCCCCTTACACTGCTCAATCAGAAAATGAAATAAATGTACATGTACATAGTGTTTATATTTATGAGATGTTTTCACTTAATTGAAAATAAAAACAGAATAGGATGATGGAAAAACAGCATGATGTTGCCAATAGAAGTCTGTATATGGGGAGCGGCTAGGTGGCACTGTGGATAGAGCACTGTCCCTGGATTCAGGAGTACCTGAGTTCAAATCCCACCTCAGACACTTGACACTTACTAGCTGTGTGACCCTAGGCAAGTCACTTAACCCCCATTGCCCTGAAAAAAAAAAAAAAAAGAAGTCTGTATATGAAATCAAGAAGTCCTAATTGGTGAAAATCGATGTAAAAGATCTTAGTTAGCAATCCAATTCAATTTGATAGGCACCTAATACTTGTGCAAAGCACTGACTGGTTGGGGGTGGGTGTTGCTGGAACTTGTTCCTACTCTTAGAAATTTACCAAAGGGAAAAGAAGCTACACTAAAGCTAAGAGGAAAAGGACTGACCCTGGAGTCAGAGGTCCTGGGTTCTTGCATTGCCTGAAACCTTGCGCTGACAGTTGGGTTGAATAGCTTCGGAGGTCCTTGCCAGCTGTACATCTATGATCATATAATCCTAATATTGTGTACAACCAAAGGCTTAATGATTAGCTACTAAAGAATTGCTGAGGGGGCAGCTAGGTGGCACAGTAGATAAAGTAATGGCCTTGGATTCAGGAGGACCTGAGTTCAAATCCAGCCTCAGACACTTGACACTAGCTGTGTGACCCTGGGCAAGTCACTTAAGTCTCACTGCCCTGCAAAAAACAAACAAAAAAGAATTGCTGAGTATCAGTGACCTAGATGATCTGCAACAAAACAATGGGTTCTTTGTGTTTTATAAACAAATTAATCCAATCATAAATTGGACTGCAGAGAGGATTAGCTCAAGGTTTTCCAGGTCCTGCAGTTCTAGAGTTGAGTAGCTGTGGGCCATGTGTTCTCCAAACATGTATCTCACTACCATCATATCTGTATGCATTTTTCCCACAGGTACTGTTTGTTTCTGAAAAAGTATACCTTACTTTTGATGAGGAGGGGGATATTTCATAGTTATTGTTTTTACTATGCCTTCTTAGTGTGTCAAAATAATGGAACTCAGGGGTTCACCTGGAGATTGATCTAAACTGATTGAATTGGGGAAGAGCTACTGACTGGCATACTAGATTGTAAGCACATCTGGCTGGTACTTAAGGGTACTTAATGATTTGAATGACACTAGCCAATCAGCTTGAAGAACCTCCCATTTCTGGGAGGGGAACATGAAGCAGGAAGCAGATGCTGGGGATAGTCTTCTTCTTTTGGCTGGAGAGATCGGTGTGGTGGCAGGACTTCACAGGGGAGTTTTAGGAAGGCAAGGATTTCAGGCTATAAGAAATCTGTTCTCAATCTTTCTCTTTCTTTTACTATCTTTCAATAAACCCTTAAAAAACCTAAACTCATTTATCAGTGATTTTAGTCAGTTTCCCCCCAAAACTGGGGGGACAGATTAGAACCCACATTTAGAATTTTAAATTACACATTAGCAAATGCCTTTGCTAAGAGCCAGTGGGTCTATCAGATGACTACTAATGGGAAGCTCACCTATTAGGATTTAGAACCCAAAGTAGTTGCCACTCTCTGAGACCTGACATGAATATAAATGTGTTAGTGGAGGGGAGAGCAAAGAAAGGGTGTAACACAAAGGGATTATACTAGATTCTATTTATTATTTCATTTAACTTCACTAAAAAGAACTCAAAGTTGAGTTGTTTGTTGTTATTATTGTTGCTTGTCCTTCATTCTTTTTTGTTGTTTTTATTTATTTATTTAGCATTTACCCCAAGTTACATGTAAAAAATAAATTTTTTCACATTGATTTTTTAAAACGTTGTGTTCCAAATTTTCTTCCTCCCTCCCTCTCCACACTAAAAAAATCAACCAATTCAATATAAGTTATACATGTGCATGTGCAATCATGTAAAACATCTCTACATTAGTCAGGCTGTGAAAAAAAACAGACAAAATACCTTTAGGAAGAGGAACTAACAAAAAAAAATATGCTTCAATCTGTAGTCAGATACCATCAGTTCTTTATCTATAGATGGACTGCATTTTTCATAAGTCCTTCTGATAGCATCCTGCTCATCATTTCTTTCACAGTTACTATTGCTAACTGTATTGCCCTCCATCTTATTCCCTCCCCTTGATATTTACTCTATTTTCTATCTTCTTTCACACTATCCCCCCCTCCAAAGTGTTTTACTTTTTACTGTCCCCTCCTCCAATTTGCCCTTGTCCTTCATTCTTGGAGTGGACCAATGACATCAGGAGGGTAGAACCCGAGAACTAGAGAGAAGTCTTACACCAAGAAAATGGAAGTGCTGCTTAAAGAAATTTGTTTTTAAATCCAACTAGTCAGAAACTAATGGATAATCAAAGAAGAGATTCCATTGAACTGGACAAGTATCTATTGAGCTCCTATTATGTACAAGGCACTGTTTTAGGCAAGGTGACTACTTTTGTGACTGATCACAAAAAATTAAACTTGGAAGAAATTAAACAAGTCATCTAGCCCAGGTACAATGACCAAGACCCAGTCAAGTGACCTGCCCAATATCTCAGGGTTTGTAAGGGGCACGGCCAGGATTCAGGCCCAAGTCCTCTACTTCCAAATCAAATACCGCTTCCTCTATATACCACTTCCACTTAGCCTCTGCTTAACACTTCCAAAGACGATGATCCTTCATTATATTTTATTAATAAGAATAACAAATATTGATCTAGCACCTTAAGGTTTACAGGATGTTCTCCTCACAAGGATACTGAGGACGACAATAGAAATGGGGGTTTGATTCAGGATTTCATTAGTATGAGGAACTTTGGGGGGAATTAATGTCCCCCAACAATGCAGGTGGACCACTTCTCTGAACCTTATAGTCTTAGAGGCTTGCTTAGAGCACTGAGGGATTAGGTAACTTCCTCAGGGTCACATGGCCAGTATGTGCCAGAGGCAGGACATGAACATAGGTCTTTATGGCTCTTGAATTTGGCTTTCTATTCACCATGTCTGCTGCCTCAAAGAAAAAAATACGAAAATTATTATTCCCTTTTTACAGATGGTTAAGTTGAAATTCAGAGAGATTGTGAGTTCCCCCTGTTCCTGCTTCTAGGAAATGTTAGAGCTAGGATCCAAACCCACACCTCTCCTCATTACAAGTCCAGTCCATTATTCCCTGCTGCCTCTCAGGCCCATAACAGCAGCTGGTATTTATACAATGTTTTATGGCCTGCAAAGCATTTTTACATATGCTGTCTCATTTGATCCTGCCACTAGACACATGAGGGAAGCAGGGATGGATTTACGTTATTTTTTTGATCCCCAAGTAATGGAAATCCAAGCAAAGACACATCTCTCTCCTGACTGCAGTGAGCAAACATAGCACAGTAAGAACTCACAAAGTCTTTTATGGATTCTCTGTGTGAAACATTCAGCAGACTACTGAGAGTTTCTGAGGATGCCCAGGGCTACTCCATTCCCTTAGACTACTCTTTTAGGCACCACTTTGGGCTTCTTTACACAAGCCTCTTGCTCAGCTTGATTGTAAACCCTCTCAGATCAAGTGTATATGCCTGTGTTGGGTATGGCCTCTGCAAACACAGGCACAGACAGACACAAGGGAAGTGTCTTTCATTTTAGCACCAGGAGGCAATTAAAAAAGAAAGTCACCTACAGCATATGAAATGGAACAGCAAGAGAAAAATATGTGAAAGAGGTTTTGTCTCCCTCCCAATGTAAGGACAAGACACAAAATCATGGGAAATAATTACTGAGAACCAAAGCCCCAGCACAGTCTCTCTGGAATCATAAACAAGAGGACAATGTAATATATAATTAATCATACCTGAGCTTGTGTCTGATATTTTGGGGAAGCCCAAAGAAGAGAATACCCTACTGAAAAATCAACTCTCACCTCTCTTCAGTAATGAACAGATCAGAAAAGTAGAAACATGTTATCTAAACAACAATTTGCGTTTGCCTTTGGAAGTTGTTTCATTTATACAATTCCATAAGAACGTGTTTGATCTAAGAATTCCCTCCTCACAAGGTAAATAACCAACAAACAATCAACAAGTATTTATTAAATTCTTACTATGTGGGTTGAGGTGCTAAGGGCAGGGGATAGAGAAAAAAACAGCAAAAACAACCCCTGCCCTCAAAGAGCTTACATTCTAATGATAAAGCCAAGGAGGTATGCTAGTGCCAGATTGAAAAGGGCCTGGAATGGAAAAAATAAATAAAGGAGTTAAACTCTATACAGTTGATATTGGGAATCATTGGAGCATTTAGAGCTTAGGGGTGACACAAGAAGAGTTAGAGTATACTTGAAAAAGACAAATTTGGTACTTTCATAGAGAATAGGCTAGTCTCTTGCCCTCCCTGGACCTCAGGAGAGGGAAGTGAAAGTCAAAATGAGAAAACCTGTTAGGAGACTTTTTCAGTAGCTCAGGTAGGGAGTAAAATAGGGACATTCATATTTGCCCTGCCTATTGTGAGGATCAAATGAAATAACATACATAGAAGTGCAGCACAAAGTATTAGATACTAGGTAAATTTAAGCTAGTGATATTATTGTACGTCCACTTACTTTGAACAAGGTTTCTAATTTGGGTCTCCTAACTAAACCTTTGCCTTGATTTTGACAGTCGATATTTGACAGATGGGGCAGTTAGGTGGCACAGTGAATAAAACACCTGACTTGGAATCAGGAAGACTCATCATAGTGAGTTAAATCTGGTTTCAAACACTTACTTGCCATGTGACCCTGCACAAGTCACTTAAACCTGTTTGCCTCAGTTTCTTCATTTGTAAAATGAGCTGGAGAAGGAAATGGCAAACCACTCCAGTATCTTTGCCAAAATAAAACCCTCAAATGGGGTCATGGAGTGTTTGAAACAACTAAACAGCAAAATAATTGACAGATGGCCACTCTCTTCCAACTTCTTTTGTGAAAGTGATAAGGTCATCTCTCACAGTAAATATCTACCTAATGATTCTATGAAAATAGAAAATCTGAGTCTAAAATGTTTGTGCCAACAAAATGGCACATAACAAAAAAAAGTCATAGCTGAGTAACTTAAAAATTAATCAAAGGTACTGATTATTCTACTCACTTAATGGGAAGAAGAAACTGAATTTTGTTTCCACCTTACTCCGAATGCTGATGCAAACAGATATGTGCACAGAAACATGGATCAGTTTTTGTAGCATTTTTGCTACTGGGATTATGACTGATTTTTAAATGAGAAAAACTAGCATTGAAGCATTCAGCTTCTATTTTTTTTCCTGCAAAAATTCTAGAACTCTTTTTTAAAAGCATGAGAAAAAGAACTTTTAGCTTACCAACTCTGTGTCCCTTTAACCTTGTCCTGAAGGAGAGGACTCAGAGAATGTTATCGGAGTTCCTGACAGCACAGACTTATCATTATTTAATATCCCACTTATAGATGTGTGAACTGCTTTGAAAAAGCAAAAACTGGCATAAAAATGAAATTTCTGCAATAGTTGAGACCCAAACTAAATCATTCTCTGGACTGTGGAGGTGACCCTGGGATCTCCAAGACTGAAATAATGGAATAGAGGTCCTGTCTCTAGGTTCTTAACTAGTAATGCTGGCACCTGGCAAAAGTACTACCCAACCAGCCCCACCACCCCACCCCGAAAAAAATAGACAAAGTAGCATGAAAAGCATCTTTTAAGGAGCAAATTTAGAGACACCTCTGGTCTTGGCCCCTAAGTCCAGTGAAGGGACTGATCTGGAAGGGATGAGAACACTGACTGGGCCATTGGGAAGCTCAGGAGTGGTTTAGGAAATAAGTGAAAGGAATTCTATTTTTCTTTGTTTTATTGATGACTTTTGTTTTTATATCAAAATAATCATACATTACTCTATCCAATAAGCCTGTCCTTATAAGATAGAAGAAAAAATCAGTTAAGAAAAACCAACCACCATATCGACCACATCTGACAGTATATGTTATATTCCCAAAAAGGAGAGAGATGTATTTTTTTAACCTCTTCTTAGATTTGGAAAGGATTAAAGTAAAAGTAGGTATGATACTATGAACCACAATTGTATAAGGGAAGTCACCCAAGGAGGAATGGGGAAACTCTCAAGAAAGAAATTCTGAAGACACCAAGGGAAATGAATTTTAATGAGGAAAAAAGATACAAGTTGACTGAAGAGATTAATGTGTATGCATAGGGAATTTGCCAAACAACTTTGGGTTTTGGGAAAGTATGAATAGAAAATAGAAAGGCAAGTAACAAAGGATGAAATAAGAACATGATAGTGTCCTATAAAGTATCAGGAGTGCTAAAGTTCAGGAAGAGTTGATGAAGGAAGTTAAGGTCAACAATATTATAACTGGGAGGTAAGGTTGGGGTTTTAAAAATGGGGCTGTTGCTGAATGGAAGAGAAAAAAAAGGATAAACAAGGATGTAGAACCATTGCCTGGGGTAGATAGGATGGTGATCAGATAACTAATAACACCTAGAGAAAGCCCAGTTGCTCCTATTATTTTCTGCATCATTTTCAATGGAAATCACAGAACAAAAATTATTCTGGGAGGTGATACTCAACATAACTAAAGAGAGATAAAGAATTACTGGTAATTATTGATGAATTGAAGTAACTGGGCTCAGGAGAATTATTTCCTTAGGAACTTAAAGAATTAGCAAGTGTGGTTGTTAAGCTACTATTAGTGATATTCAAAAACATCATGGAAAACTGGAGAGGTACCACAGGAGTAGAGAAGAGAAAATGTCCCAATTTAAAAAAAAAAGTGTGTGTGTGTGTGTGTGTGTGTGTGTGTGTGAGAATAGAATCTGAAAATTATAAGCCAATGAGCTTGGGAAAATTCTAGAACAAATGATTAAAGAAATGTTTAGTGAACATCTAGCAAAAGGAACAGTGATTACAAAAACTCAGCATGACTTCAAATCATGCCAACCTCATTTTATTTTTTGACAGGGTTACTGAATCGATTGTTGAGGGCATGTTTTGGAGCATGTGAATCCCATTGGAAATCTGGTGAAACTTATGGATAAACCTAGTCTCAGACTGATATTTTAAAATGAATATAATATAATATTGAAATATGGTTATCAATTAATTCATTTGTTTCAGTCATATCTGACTCTTTGTGACTCCATTTGGAATTTCCTTGGTAAAGATACTGGAGTGGTTTGCCATTTCCTTCTCCAGCTCATTTTACAGATGAGAAAACTGAGGAAAACAGGGTTATGTGACTTACCCAAGGTCACACAGATAGTAAGTTGCTGAGGCCAGATCTGAATTCAGATTTTTCTGACTCCAGGTCTAGTGTGCCATCCAATGTACTACCTAGCTGCCCTTTTCTTAAAATAGAGGAATCAAAATATTTTTTTAAGTTCATAGACCCCATGTTTAGAACCCTTGCTATAGATATAATTCACCTGAATTTTAGTAAGACACCTCCCAATGTCATGGTCCTCTTTGAAAACGAAGGACATATGGGGCGGCTAGGTGGCGCAGTGGATAAAACACCGGCCCTGGATTCAGGAGTATCTGAGTTCAAATCGGGCCTCAGACACTTGACACTTAATAGCTGTGTGACCCTGGGCAAGTCACTTAACCCCCACTGCTTCACAAGATAAAAAAAGACAATGAAGGACATATAACAAAAAGAACAATGTTGGGCAGCTAAGTGGCACAGTGGATAGAATACTGTCCCTGCAGTCAGATGGTTCTTAGTTGAAATCCTGCCTCAGACACTTGATACTTAATAGCTGTGTGACCCTGGGCAAGTCACTTAACCCCTATTGCCTCAAACATCCAGAGCCGTCTCCAATCATCTTGATGTATATCTTGCCACTGGACCCAGATATTTCCGGAGGAGAGAGCAAGGCTAGTGACTTTGAACAGCCCTCCCTCACTTAAATCTAATCCACTGCAAGTCATGACATCACCTGCAGGTGTCATGGTCCTCTTTGAAAACAAAGGACAAACAATAACAACAACGATAGGAAAATCTGTTACTATTCTTGTAGAAACATAGAAAGAGATGATGACTAGACAGAAATATAATTTGATTTTATAACTGGTTGAATGGCCAGACTCAAATAGTAGTTAATGTTTCCATGTCAGCTGGACAGGTGATCTACAGTAGAATACCCCAGTGCTTGGTCTTCTATTGATTAACATTTTTTATCACCATCTTGGATAAATGGATAGATGGCATGATCTTCAAACCTGAAAGTGCTATAATCTTGGGAGAGGTAGCTCATATATGGGGTGACAGAGTCATGACCTAAAAAGATCTTTCCAGGCTACAGACCTGGACTGAACTGCACAGGATAGAGTCAGAAAATCACTTTCACAAGTACAGGATGGAGGATGCATAGTTAAACAATGTTGGAAAGGCTTTGAAGGTTTTAGTGGACTTATACTTAACATGAGTCCCCAAAAAAGCTAATGCATTTTTGGTTGTATGAGGAAAAGAATAGCTTCCACATCTAAGGAGGTAAGGGTCCCACTGTACTCTGCCTTAATCAAGAGCATCATGTTTAGTTCTGGAAAACAGAGTTTAAGGATATTGACAATCTGGATGACAAGCAGGGGCCAGGGGCAACCAGTATAATACAGGGCCATGTCATATGAACATCAATTGAAGGAATTGGGGCTATTTAACCTATAAAAGAGAAAAATAATCTCTGAGTATTTCTATCATGTGGAAGAGACAGTAGTATTATTCTCCATAGCCCCAGAAGTCAGAACCAAGGACAAGAGGTGGAAGTTTACAAGTGGCAAATTTAGGCTTGTTGAGAGGAAAATTTTAACAATTGGAGCTGTTCAAAAGTGAAAGAAGTTGCCTTAAGAGGTACTGGGTCCTTCCCTCATTGAGAGTCTTCCAGCAAATACCATGTGAGCAATCATTTATCAGGTATATGCTAGCAGAAATTCCTTTCAAGTGTGGTTTGGTCGCCATGGTCTCTAAGGATTTTTCTAACTCTAAAATTCAGTGATTTTATGATTCTGCCATTCTCTGAGCTGTGGACAAGGTTAGTCATTACAACTATATAGTTTGGGGCTTTGTTTTATCTAATTTCCATTATCATTTCTGTAGTCTTTGTGGATGTTGCTGAGGGAACCTATTTTAGCCAATTATTCTTAATAACTATTGCCGCCTTCATTGCTTCTACCTGCAAAGTACTATTATTTTCAAATTAAGTGCCATGGGACAAAACCTAGACCATGCTCAAACTAATTATAGTAAGGTCCTAGTGACAGACTGTGTCCTTGTCCTAAGGCCAGCATATTGAAAGACTCATAGCTGGAAATTGCAAATAAAGCATGTGGTTGGCACCATGTAAATTCAGCTATTACCAATGTAGCATCCTAAGAGGTCTTTTAGTACTCAATGACCACCTGTTGGATATTATAGAGAGAGAATATTTATTCAGGTATAATTTTGACTTAAGAGTACCTTCTATCTCTGAGAACTCATGATCATAGACACTTTTTCTGTTGTCTGCCTCTTGTTGTCTTCCCTGCTCCTTGAGGGTGGGAACTCTCTTTTGCCTTTTTTTTTTTTTTCGTAACCTCACCACTAAGCACAGTATCTGGAAATAGTAGTGCTTAATAAATTTTTATTGACTAACTTGAGGGTAGGGAATGTTTTTGTCTTTATATCTCCAGCATTTATCACAGTGCCTGGCACATAAAATGTTTTAAAATACTGGTTGACTTGATTTGACCTCATTTTAAGGATGAAGGAAACAAAGTCCAGAAATGGAAAGTGACTTGCCAAAGGTCACACAGGTAATAAGTAATAAAACTGGGATTCAAACTCAAGTTATCTGACTCCAGAATCAGTGGTCTTCCTACTATGGATTATACTAGATGATTGGTGAGGTCTCTCCCCACTCTCAAGTTCAATAATTCCATGAAGCTTTTGATAATATTCCTCTTCTTTCTCTATATTTTTTCTTTTTTTCTTATTTGATGGAATGATGTGTATGGGGAGGTGAAGAATACTCCCATCTCTCATTCTCTACTGCCTTTATAGAAACAGGTCATAGGTAGCAAAATCTAATTATCTACACCCAAATAGAGTGGGAGCTTGGAGGAACTGGAAATTTGGAATATACCTCTCATTCTCTTGATCAATATATTCCAGACTACATGCATGTGCCCTCTTTTTCTCTCATTTCATGGTCCTCCATCTCTCCTTTTCCAGCTTAGATATACATTCACATGGCAGTAGAGAGAGTAGTATAGATTTTGGATAGGGTCCAAGTTGAACATCTGAGCTGAACACCACAATCTTGCGGCTTCCAGACCTTAAAGACTGGCATCTGAGTGTTGAGCTCTTGGTGAGATCCAATTCAACTCCATTTTCTCAAGGTGAATGTGTTTTAGAACATCATCTTGGAATTTAGATTTCCCACATTCACAGAAGATACTTTGATAGATTTGCTTATACATTAAGCTAATACTTCCCTGAAGTAATTAATAAGCTTTTTTTCTTTTGCTTTTGGGCATAGGTAGTGAACATTCCACCTGTTTTTTCAAAGAGATCTGTATGTATAAGGTTTATTTTCAATCAATTTATAATTGAATTAATCAATCACCAAACATATATTAAGCATCTACTATATGCCAGACACTGGCATGAGTGGACTGGTAAATGTTTGACAACCAGCTCTCTGAAACAAAAAGTCTAATCTGCATTAATAACATTTTCTCCAACACTTTAAGTTTAGGAAATGAAAAAAACAATAAATCAAGTCCTAATCTATACTGTTTGCCAATCTTATAAATGCTCACGCTGAAAATTTAATAATCAGCTTAACTGAACTGACTCCAGCACACCCTTGGGTACCAAGGATATAAAAACAAAAATAAAACAGTACCTGCCCTCAAGGAGCTTACATTCTATTGGAGGTGACAATATGTATACATAGTATATAAAAATATGTACAACATAAATACAAGGTAATTTGGGTGGCAGGGAGAGGCAGGAAAAAATAGAAGTGGCCAAAAAAGAAGTTCCATCAGATTTACTATCAATGATACTATCAAAGATGACTCAGGGTAGAGTTGGAGGGGTCAGCCACAACTGATAAGTGAAAATGTCCTTTTTTAAGATTTAGTATACTAAATCTTTTAGATCAACCTAATACATGTAGACTCCATGAAGTTTTAAAAAGCATTTATTAAGGAGGCAGCTAGGTGGTGCAGTGGATAAAGCATTGGCTCCGGATGCAGGAGAACCTGAGTTCAAATCCAGCCTCAGATACTTGACACTTACTAGCTGTGTGACCCTGGGCAATTCACTTAACCCTCATTGACCCACCAAAAAAACCCCAACATTTATTAAGCTTTTACTGTGTTCCAAGAACAATGCTAAGCAGTAGTATACAAATACAAATATGAGACGGTCCCTACCTTCATATTCTAATCATGAAGACAACACAAATAGAGTTGTTCCTAGAGAAGTATTTTTTATTTGGAAAGATATAGGGATGGTGAGTTGCGCTATTGGATAACAGATGATGTACTCTTTCCAGTAACGATGGCAGTACTGGCACAGTCTCTAGTTTGGAGGGTGTAGACATACAGGATGTGGAGTGAAGCAAGCATTGCTGAGGTCAGCCTACACATCATAGGCCATGTGAGGTTCACAGAACTGGGCAATACAGGCCCTAGGGAGTACAGTTCAGAGTTTAAAGTGCTGTTTTCTATGTCTATGTCCTTTCTTCTGTCCTTATTCCATTTCATATCATTGAACTTAAACAAGTCAGGATGGAATTGTTTTAATTTCATGTTCTGTCTTTTTCTCACTCCTATTCTTTTAGATTTATACTTCTATTTATCTTTGTTCTAACAGGTAAATGCCATGACATACAAAGATAGCTAATTTAGTAATGAATGGCTCCCACATGGATAACAAGTTATTTCCTGTCTGTATAAACTCCTGTGGAAGAGAAATTGTTTTCATTCCGTGTGTTTGTATCTCCAGCACCTAGCAAAATGCCTGGCACATAATAAGGACTTAACAAATACTTGTTGATTGATTATTTTTAAAAAATCAATTTCTTGTGGGATTTCATTTAGCACTCCACCATATTCAATTCTTTCCAATTCTTTCTCAAAGAATATATAGATAATGATAAAGTTTCCAGGTACTCTGAAAGTTTCTCATCTCTTTTATTCCTCATACACATTTCTTTCCATTCCTGCCTGTTCCCATATTTTTATTGAAGTCTTTGAGTATCCAAGGACATGTTGATTTAATTTGAAGGTTCTTATCAAATAAACTATATAATTTCTCTATCTCTTTATTCTGTACAACAGATGCTGCTTCATAAACTGTAATTATTTTGTGAGGTTTTTGCAAATATTTATCATAAACATTGCAATAAGAGATTACCATATGTCCCATGAAATGGTGCTTCATGAACACCAAAATTTCATAGTAGAACTGTTACTGTGATTTAAAAAGGGTGTGTGTGTGGGGGGGGGGAATCTTACCATTATTTGATTTTGTCAGCCCTCTTCTGAGCTGAGGTTGTAGCTACTTTGTAAGCTTCCTTTAGCTTCTTTCCCAGCTTAGAGATCTATTGATTATGAATATTTTCAGTCTTTCCATCCTCAGAGATTCCAAATCATAAATTGATAGGCTAGCATGGCTCACACCTAATCATCAACAGGTTGGATGTAAAGGTTGTGGCATTATTTGTGAAAGAATTGTACATTATTCATGTTGGAATTGCATACCTGTACCAGGGAAGTAACATGTTGACTCTGCTAAAAGTTTTATTCTAGTCTTATTGTCCTAACATGCCAATCAGTATGCCATAGGTCTTGTTGAGGATGGTAAGGTATAATTCTATATTTTTTGATACCAGCCAAAGCTGATGTTTCCTGCCATTCACATCTTTATTCCTCTGTGGGTGATCCTTACCTTTAGTACCCAGTTTGTAGTGTTCCATGTTCCATAGCCATATATCAAAAAACTATTGGTACTTTTTTTAATGGGTCTTTATTTTAGAAAGAAACTTGAGGTCATTAAAAGAACTTTGCTGTTCTCCAAAGGCACACCAACCTGACTTTCTGTTTCTGTATATCTATGTATATGCATGCATGCATATCTATATGCATGTATGTGTGCACATGTGCGTGCACATATATGTATACATACATGCATCGCACATATATATAATTACATGATATAAAGAGATATGTGTAGGCATAGATATTGGTATAAATATATTTCTATATCAATATTTACATACACATACCATAGATAGATATTGTGTATTCTAAAATTTATTGCTATAGGCAAGTTTTGGATAAGTATATTAATTTATCAATATTGTACCAGTAAAGGGAATGACCAGCATGCCAGTTAACAAGAGCATGAGAAAAGCCCCCAAGAGACCCATGTGTTTCACCAAAGAAAAAGTATGTGCAGAGAGATAGCATGTATCCCCAAGTGGGGAGAGAGAGAGGCAGAGATAAAGAGACAAAGACAGAGACCATATTGTCCCAGAGGGCCAAGAGAGACCAAGAAGACACCCCAGAAGCCAATAGGAGTCAGCTTCCAAGGGTTTTTATCCTCTTTTTATAGAGGTGGGTCATTATACATTGATCAAAGATAATTAGGTCATTATACATCAAGCATTATTCAAATCTATTAGCTGACCAGACATGAAAGTGGGCTAAAGAACTCTAGCTATGACATCAGGTAACTCAACTTCTTGGTAGGAAAAGGAATGTTAAACTTATTCTCCACCCCCACCCAAGGATAAAGCCCATTATCTAGGTGTGGTTTAATCCCTTCAGTCCTTCAGCAATCTAGAAAAAAGAATATATTTCTATTCCTTTTGTTCCCTAGGATTTGTCCTACACTAATTTTATGAAGTCTCAAGGAGATTTTCTGGAGTTGGTGAAAGAAAAAGATTGATCCCTGGTCCCCCAAGAAATCTATTATTAATAATTTTCTCACAACATATAGATTGAAAATATGACAAACTTTATAGATTAGATTGTATTTCAAAATATGTTTATCTATGGCAAAATGTTAATGCTCAGTGGATTTCACAGAAATTACTTAACATACAGACTGCCCCCCACTTATATCTTATGAACTTAGGTAATATTAATTAAACTTTTTAAAATACAAAGTTGGGACAGCTGGGTGGCACAGTGGATAAAGCACTGGCCCTGGATTCCAGAGGACCCAAGTTCAAATCCCGGATCAGACACTTAAAGCTTATTAGCTGTGTGACTTTGGGTAAGTCACTTAACCTTCATTGCCAGGCCAAAAACAACAACAAAAGCAACAACAACAAAAGTTAAGTCTCTACAACATCCTTCCTATATTGGTATCTCATTGTTGTAGTGTTATGGGAATGCAGTGGTGATGTGGGATGGAATTTGGGGTCAAATTGATCATGAGTCCTCCCAAAAGAATTACAAGACTTAGTGATTCAGTTTCCCAAGTTTTATTGTAATACTGTGGGTGACCACAGGAAGAGAACCAGAATAGTGGAAAGGTATCTCTCAAATTAGGAAAGACAGTTATATTTATAGTATGGATAAATTGGTTATCGGTCTCATTATAAGAATCTCCATCTTAGGGAGGTACAGGGGAGGGCCTGTCCTACTCATTATAATATTCTCCACCTAGGGATGTTATAAGGGAGGGCTTATCCTAATTTGGAGTTCCTGGGGTCCTAAGCCAACCCCCGAGGCAGGTACCTTTTTCTGTGGAGGTGTGTTTGGAGATGTGGATGTGTAAACCCATCTTAAGGTTTATCTGAGAACAAATTTGGCCTTTTCTACACAAGTCTCTTTCTGATTCCCATGACTAGTTTCAAAATATCTCCATTTTTCATTAGAATTTCTATACCCTTGTCTTTTATCTTATTGTTATTTGACCTGACCCATTTTTATGGGTATTGATCACTGTGGGTACAAGAACCTAGTATAAGTTATCCATTATGTAACGATTGGAATGATGCCACCTGCTGGAGACTTACTCTAGAAGAGTTCCGCCCATGAAGTGTAGGTCTTTGAGGGCAAGACCAGTAGTCTTTTCTTTGGCGTCAGGAAGTGACATTGGCTAGTGGGAGGAAGAAGGAAGAGACTGGCGCTCTGTCTCGGACTTTTTCCTGGGGACTCTGGTGGAGAAGGGAGCTAGAAATGTGCTCTCCCTTTAATAGATAGATGAATGTATGCCTTTCTCTCTTTCTTTACCAAATTCTTATTCTCCTTAATAAATGCTTAAAAGCCTAACTCTTACTAGAGCTTATAATTGATTGGTGACCATTCATTAGATATTTTAGACAGACTAGCTAGAATTTTTTTTTTTTTGCAGGGCAATGGGGGTTAAGTGACTTGCCCAAGGTCACACAGCCAGTAAGTGTCTGAGGCTGGATTTGAACTCAGGTACTCCTGAATCCAGGGCCGGTGCTTCATCCACTATACCACCTAGCTGCCCCTAGAATTTTAGCCCTTAACAATTAACTGGGGTCTGACTCCCTTTTAGAGCTAATATCTGAATTAGAGCTTGGATCTTAGGTTTTTCTATTAACCCCTTTTTGCCTCCTACATCAGTGGGACACCAAGAAACCTAACAATCCCAATCCCCCAAGACCAAGGAAAAAGTAGCTCTCTCTTCCACCTCAGGCATGAGGTGTAGCAGGACATGACCCCAGTAGGCAAATAAGCAATACTAAGGTCTGCAAGAGGATATGCAGGATATGGTTGGATGCTGCATATCCTACTGATACCCTATTATCAAAGATCCTCTCTTAGTTATCTGGCCCCAGTCTTTGCATTTCCCCTTACCTTATAATTCCCTTCCCTTTCTTTGTTTTGAAAAGATACAAAAGACCAGTCTTCTCTTACTACAGTGGGACAGTCACCAAAGTGATCTGTTCCCTGGCCATATATTCCTCTCTTAATAAATCTCTTTTTATTTTACAAGATTTGTGATGAGCCTCCAATTCTTTGAGTGAGCTAGCACCCCGCCCCCCCCATCCAAACAGTAGGAAGGTAAGCCTTGGTTCTCAAAGGCTATGCCAGCAAAGTATGAGCTCTGCAGGTTCTGCTAGTGCTTCTAACACCTGGGATAATTACCTGAGATACTGGGTTGATCATGTTTGTTATAGTGTCTTTGTATTGATGCTGTGATATGTTTTTCCATTTGTCAAGTATACTACAGCTAATTTTCCAAGAGAATGAAAACTTTCTAACCCCAGGGAGGAATGTAGTGGTTCATTGAAGACCTGTTCTCTGGGTAAAGAGAAGGTCCATAGAATTTGGCTATGTGGGTCCCTGGAGGATATAAGCTTTAAAGAAATGTTGTTATTTTTCTTCTAGAGAAGAAGCTATTGTAAAATGTGGTGTTGGTGGAGGAGGTGAAAAGGAGTTAACAGATAACCTATTAACTGTAGCTAAAAAGGTTATCAATAGTACCTAAAAGTGTTAACAGAGAAACTAAGGTATGTGTTTTTACCAACAGTACTGTAACCAAGAGGGTTCAATTCCCTATCAACCAACACTATCAACAGAAACAGTAACTAAGGACCATTGACCATTAATAGCCATTAATATTCCTAGATGACAGGATGGATACCTAGAAACCAGATCTTAAGTAAAGAGATATCATCAACGCCAAGACCCTCTGGGTCTGACAAGTTTAAGTACGTCTTTAGGAACATGCGCAGAAAGGGCCAAATGTGTCCTTAGGTTCACCTTATGACATATAAATATCAAAAACACACCTCCAAGACAAAAGGTACCCACCTTGGAAGACGTCTTAGGACCCTAGGAAGTCCAAATTAGGATAAGACCTCCCATGAACCTCCCACAAGGAGGAGATTAAGATAATGAGGAGATAACCTACTTTTTCCCACTATAAATATAATCATTCTTGTTCCCCCTATTTGAGACACACCTCCCTGGTGGTCTCCCTGTGGTCATTGACAGTATTGCAATAAAACTTGGGAAACTGAGTCACTGAGTCTTGAAATTCTTTGGGACGCCTCATGATCAATTTGATTAATTAAACCCACCCCCCACATCAGAATCATAACCCACAGAAGGAATGAGAAAGCTCAGAATGTGATTAGGGAAAAGAGTTCAAGAAGACAATTGAAGAGAGGTGATGAGAGAAAAGAGTAATGGAGAATGGACTAGAGGCTGCTGGCAGCCTCTGCTACTGATGCCACCATCACTTATATTTGCTGGACCCCTGAGTAGTGTAGCCAGAGGAGACTCTTGTAGAACTTATCTCTCCAGAAAATCTGATAAGAGTTAGTAGCTCTGCCTCTCACCATCCCACACCCAATTCTACACCTCCCAGTTTTAAACTGTGAACATATATCAAAAAGTTTTCCTGTTTTTTTTAAATTACATTTACTTTTCTGTTTTCATCAGTACTAATGCTGACTTGTACCTTCTCTGATCTTTGTGGTTCATTGCAGTGAAGGAGAAGCCAGAGAAAATGGGGGAGAGAAAGGAATTATGATAGCAACAAATACAGACAAAAGTGAAGGGGACTCTTTAAATTGTTAGGGGGAGGAGTCTTCACTCGGGGGCCCAGGAGCTGTTTGACAATCTTGTTGATATTGATTTTCTATTTTTATAAACCTCCCAAAGTAGAGTAATCATGGATCCCAACCTTCTCCACTAAGAGACAGAAATAGCAGTAACTAGGTGTTGGAAAATATGTGGTCATACTACCTTTTCCATATTACTCTTCTCCAAGTGGAGAAATTCCCCTGTAGGAGATAGAACTAACTGAGCTAACTGGTGGGAGGAGAGGGAGAGTGGCTAGACAAGGCCAGTGATATGCAATATCCAAGGAAGACAAATAAAGGAGGAAGTATACCTCTCTTCTCTAGCAGTTGAACTTTTCCAGCTTATACAAACAACCTTCACAGTTACCTGGCTATACAGAGAACATGGCCATCCCCTAAATGAGTAATAGAGCAACAGAGTGGAATTGGCTTTAAATATGAAATCTGACTCACAGGTGAAATATTCCATATGTGTCATCTCCCCCATTAGAATTAGAAAAATCCTTGAGAGCAGGGTCTATTTTGCTATTCTATTTATATCCTCTGCTTTGTGCATGGTAAGTACTTACTAAATGCTTCTTTCACTCATATCATCTGGTCTAATCATCCTGGGTTTTTTTTGTTTTGTTTTTTTTTTTTCAGGCAATAGGGGTTAAGTGATTTGCCCAGGATCACACAGCTAGTAAGTGTCAAGTGTCTGAGGCCAGATTTGAACTCAGGTACTCCTGAATCCAGGGCCGGTGCTTTAACCACTGCACCATCTAGCTGCCCCTAATCATCCTGTTTTACACAAGAAAAATCATACCCAGGAGCTTTGTGGACTAGCTCAAGGTCACACAGAGATAGTTAGGCAAGAGGTGAGACCAGGACCTATGTCTTCTAATTTCAGTGCTCTTCTCACTACACCTACAAGCCTCAACTCCCACAATTCAGGGTGGAGGGGTATAAGGGTTAATTGTCACCCCTGAGCTCCACTTTTGCTGTGGAACTTAGATGAGTATGATTATCTCAAAATCAATTTTATTCTTGCTGCTTTGATCTTGAAATAATGACTTGGATGCTTCTCTCAGCATTGCTAGGCCACCTGGAGAGTCACCCCAAAGCCAAGACAAGTCACCCAAGGGTAAGGACAAAATTCTGTAAGCACTCTCCATTTTTGATTATACCACCCTAGGGAGTTTTTGACACAGGAGAGCAAGCTGGCAGAATGTGATGATAAATCAAAGCCCAGACGCTTTTATTGGAATCCTTTAAATTGTTTTATCTGTTTCTACAATACACGAGTGAGAGAAGCATATAAAACTTTTAAAAGCAGAGCCATAAATAAATGTCATTTATCTTTCCTCTGAAACCATTAAGGAAGAAGCTCCTTCACTCCCTTGCTTCCTTTAGTAAAACAGCTGCGAGAGGGTTATCTATAGCGATTATTTATCATTTCAACTCCACTTAACATCCAGCTCAGGTGGTCTTTAGATTTTCAAAATGTTCATCTCAGAAGAATTCATCATAAGCTATCTCATACACCAAACATGGCTTAAATTACCTTTAGGAACAATCTATTTCCTTTTTGGATTGGTTTTAAGCACACACACACACACACACACACACACACACACACACACACTTGTGTGTGTGCGCGCACGTGTGTGTGTGTGTGTGTGTATTCAATTCAACTCTACTATTTATTAGGTGTCAACTGTATATCAAGCATTGAGGGAAATATAAAACTTAGTAATTGAGTATGGAATCATTTATCTGTCAGACTTATGGGCAGTGGAGAGGGAGGGAAGGAGGGATAAAAATTGGAACCCAAAGCTATAAATAAAAATGTTTGTTAATTTTTTAAAAATTAAAAATTAAAATTATATTAATAAAATATGCATAAATAAACAAATAGAGAGGCAGCATTGCTGGTACAGTTTTCCATTAAAAAAAAAGAAATATAAAATTTAGGTAAATATGGTACCTTCCCTCACGGAATTTATAGTGAAGTAGGGAATAATTATGCAAATACAGACCACTGTGATATACAATATTATGAGATAAGTGCATTAGAAGGTTATAAGCAAAAGGTTACTATGCAAGGTCTAAGTGGGTAGAGATTCTATGCTGACTGGAGGGATCTGACAAGAAGTATAGATTTAAAGCTAGAAGGAAACTGTGGACCCAAAGTTTAAGGAATTTACCCAAAGACATATAGATGGTGAGTGAGATAACCAGGGTTGGAACTCAGGTCTGCTGACTCCAAAGCCAGGATACTTTTCCAATGGACCACAGGATGAGGTAGCATTTGAGTTGGCCTAATAGATAAAGCTGAATGCCCTGGCCTTTCAATTTTTCTGCCTCCTTAATTTCCATATCCTCCATCTCAACCCTGAATAAGCCACAGAGATAGACCCATCAGAAGTATCTCAATCAATTAATAAACATTTATTAAATGCCTACTTTGTTCCAGATACTGTGCTAAGCACTGAGGAAACAAAAAGAAGCAAAAGATAGTCCCTGCTCTCAAGGACCATATAATCTAATGGGAGAGACAACATGTAAACAAATGCATCCAAAGAAAGATACATACATTTTAAAAGGTACATAAATGATAAATGGGAAATTATTAATAAGGGGAAGACAGTAGAATTAAGAAGGCTTGGGTAAAGTTATCTGTAAAATATGGGATTTTACTTGGGAATTAAAAGAAGTCAGGGAAGTCAGTAGGCAGAGTTGAGGAGGGAGAACATTTAAGCAGAGGGGAAAGTGTTCAGAATCAAGAGATAGAGTGTCTTGCTCCTGGAAAAGCCAAGAGACCAGTGTCATTAGGTCAAAGAGTATGTGATAGGGATTAAGGTCTGAGAAAACTGGAGAGATAGGAAGGGGCCAGATTATTAAGAGATGTAAATGCCAAACACAGTATTTTGTATTTGATCCTGGAAACTACAGAAAGCCACTTGAATTTATTGCATAGGAAAGTAACATGGTCAAATCTGTGCTTTAGTTGGTGGCTGAATGAAAGACAGATTGAAGTAGGGAGAGATGTGAGGGAGGCAGACCCACCAGCATGTTATTACAAGAGTCCAGGTGTGAGGTGATGAGAGTCAGCTCTAGGGTGGTAGTGGTGGCAGAGGAGAGCAGGTGGCATAGGCAAGAGATGTTGCAAAGGTGAAATTGACAGGCTTTAGCAACAGATTGAAAATGAAAGTGTGAGAGAGATGAGGAGTCAGTAATGATTTCTAAGTTTCTAGCCTGAAAGACTGAGAGAATAGTGTTGTACTCTACAGTAATAGGAAAGGCAAGAGTTGGGGATACCTTGGGGGAAAGATGAGTTCTGTTTTGGACACATTGAGATTGTCTGCTGGACATCCAGTTGGAGATTAAGACTAAAGGTCATCAGAGAGATTGGGGCAGAGTGGGTAGATTTGAGAATCATCAGCAAAGAAATGGTAATTAAATCCATGGGAGCTGACGAAATCAAGTGAAGGAGAAAAGAGCAGTGCCCAGGCTAGTCTGAGGGACACCTAAAGATAGGGGGCATGGTCTGGAAAAGGATCTGGCAACAGAGCCTGAGAGGCATGATCAAATAGGTAAGAAGAAAATCAGGAGAGGATAGTGTCCCCAAAACCTTGAAAATATCAAGGAGGTCAGGGTGATCAACAGTGTTTAAGACTTCAGAGAGGTTAAGGAGAATGAGGATTGAGAAATGGCCATTGGGTTTGATGACTATCTGTCATGGTGAGACCACATCTGGAGTACTACATTCAGTTATGGGAACCACATTTTAGAAAGGACATTGATTCTGGATAGTACCCAGAGGAAGACAACCAGAATGGTGAAGGACCTTGAGCCTGTAACATATGACGATTGATTGAAGTAACATATAATGCTTAGCTTGAGGAAGAGAAAACTCAGTGGGGATATGACATCTGTCTTCAGCCTTGAAGGGTCCCAGAAGGCAGAACCAGGAGAATAAAAAGTTAATCTCCTTGTGGGTAGGCATTATCTCTCTTTTGTATTAATATTCTCAGGTACCTAGTGCATTAGGCTCATCCATGACACATACTAGGCATTTAATAAATTCTTGGTATTTGATTGAAATTGAAATGAGGTAAATTAAAACTTCAGGCGAAGTAAAATTTGCTGTCTTGGAAGGAAATGGGTTCCCCTTTATTGGCTATCTTTAGCAAAGGCTGTATAATCACTTATCAGGTAAGGTATAGTAGTATATTACATTTTGCTAAAGGATCAGACTAGATGGATACTGAGGAACTCACATCCTGTGATTCTGTGCTCTGAAATTCCTTTCTCTGATTACAACAGCCTAATTTATCTTCTCTTGGCCCTATGATCCAAGCAAATTTTTCTCTCATCTTTCTCCTCCTCTTCACTGCCAAATTTCTGGGAAGAATAAAATAGACCACATTCACTACCTACATTTTCTTACCAACCTTTCATTCCTCAACTAATTAAAATGTGGCTTTCTACTATACCACTTTACAAAAATATCTCTCTCAAAAAATTGTTTATGGCTTTTTAATTGGAACATCTATTTCTTTCCATCAGTCCTCATCTCTTTGTCCTCTGTTATACAGTAGTTGACACTCCTAAACATCTTTGAGTTTTTTCTGGATAACCACTTCCCCCTGGGCTCCCAGGACACTGCTTTTATGACACTGCTTTTTCTACCTGTTTGACAACCCCGTCTTAGTCTCCTTCAGTGATTTTATGTTCTCCGACTATTCCCTGGATAGGTATATTCCCTGGAACTCTATCCTTAGCTCCATTCTTTTCTCTTCTCTCTATACTTTCCTCATTAGTGTTTTCAATTACTTAATTATTCCTCCTCTAACAAGGATTTTTAACAGAGTCCATAGTTATAAAAATATTTTTCTACTCAATATAATTGGTCTTCTTTTAATCTTATATATTTTAAGTATTAAAAAACATATTCAGAGAAGAGGTCCATAAGCTTCACTAGACTGTCAAAAGAGTCCATGAAAAAAAAATAGAATATGTTCTACACAGAGGATGTCACAAGATAAATATGTAGTTTTAATCTTTTTCCTGAGTTCCAATATTTCCACCTAGGTGTCCTCAAACTCAACATGTCTTTAATTGAATTAATTATTTTTCCCTTTAAAACCTTCCTCTGCTTCAAATTTCCCTCTTGCTTTTAATGGTACCACTATCCTCTCAAGTCATCTAGGGTCAAAACATTAAAGCTCTCTTTAATTCTTCTCATTCCCCCATCTCCCACATCCAATGAGTTGCTAAATTCTGTTGATTTTTCTTTATCAATATCTTTCATGCAAATCCCCTCTACTTTGTTCAATCAACTCCAATGATTCCTTATTGCCTCTTGGAAAACCTCAATAATCTGGCAATTTCTATCTGTCTAGTTTTACATCTTATAACTCTACCCCCTTCAGTCCTAGGACACTGGCCTCCTTGATGTTCTCCAAACACAAAACTCCATCTCCCAACTCTAGGCATTTTCACTGACTACCCTCCCCCCCCTCCCCACCATTGATTGAATGCCTTTCCTTCTCATCTCCATCTCCCACCCTCCTTGGCTTCTTTTAAATATCAGCTAAAGTCCCATCTTCTACAAGAAGCTTCTCCCAATCCATCTTAAACTTAGTGCCTTTCCTCTGAGATTATCTCTAATTTATGCTACATACATCCTGTTTGTACATCTTGGTGCATGTTGTCTCTCCCATCGGACTGTGAACTTCTTGAGAACAAGGGCTGTTTTTTGTATTTCTTTGTATCTCCAGTGCCTAGCACATACTTGGCATTTAATAAATGATTGTTGACTACTAGGGACACTACCTTTGTTTAGGCTTTTATCACTTCCTCCTAGATTATGAGGATTACTTTCTTTTTCTTTTTTCTTCCTTTTTTTTTTTTTTTTGGTGAGGGAATTGGGGTTAAGTGACTTGCCCAGGGTCACACAGCTAATAAGTGTTAAGTTTCTGAAGCAAATTTGAACTTCCTGAATCCAGGGCCAGTGCTCTATCCACTACGACACCTACCTGCCCCTGAGGATTACTTTCTAACTGACTGTTCTCTCTACTTATAGTAGAAAAGATAGTAAGAGAGGAAAGAAAGATAAGGAGAATTGGTAAGAAGAGGAAGGAAAGAAGGAAGGAAGAGAGGGAGGGGGGAAGGAAGGAAGAGGGGGAGGGGGGAAAGAAGGAAGAGGGGGAGGGGGGAAAGAAGGAAGAAGGGGAGGGGGGAAGGGAGGAAGAGAGGGAAGGAGGGAGTGTGGGGGCCAAATTTAATATAGGGAGAGTTAATTGAGTGGCTCACCATAATATTGGGGTCCCAGAAATAATAAGGGACCTCTAGGTTCAAAACTTTCTCCCCTCCAAAGTGCCTTTTTAGATATTTCTCCCAGGCCAATAAGAAAGGAGCCTAACGGCCTCTTTTCCACAAATGAATCAGGTTTTAATAATAGGAATAAAATAAACAGCAAAGGTGAAATTAATAAAATCAAAGACAAGGGAATAGGGAAAAAGAAATACAGATAATCCCCCTAACTCTAACCTAAGTCTGTACAATCCCCAAACTCACTTCTAATTCAGCTAACTCAAAAGAGCAGGGCTCCTATGTTAACTCACCACCTGGGGTCCATAGCTTCAATGAAAAACAGCTTTGCAGCCAGGGCCTGCAGAACAAAACTGCTAAGAAAGAAAATCTTTCTGCCCGCTCCTGCAGCTCACACCACCAGAAAGAAAGTGACTCCAGAAAAAGACAGTGCTCCCCTCAGTGAGCATTTATTCTCCCTCCCCCAAAAGGGGAGTTCCTTCAAACTGCCTGTGGAAAGTGGTTTCTCCTGTTGACATCAGCACCATACTGTCACTCAGGGCAGGCCAGGTGTGGTCCATCCCAATCAGTCTCCCAAATTCCAATAATCTTAACACAGGAGAAAAGAAGAAAGGAGGGGAGGATAAAAAAGACAGGAGAGAGGAAATGCAGAGAGGATGAATTAGGAAGGGATGAGAGAAAGGAGGAGAACAGAAGAAATGAAAACAGAGAAGGAAATATGAAGTTACTATCTCCAATGCTTAGCACAGTGCCTGGCACTGAATGAATAAATGAAGTTAGGGGAAATATGAGAAGGGAAAAGAAAGGAGGAAGAAAAAGAGGAAAGCAGAATAGAATTCTTTTTTTTTATAGATTACCCTAGAAAACTCCAGGGGGAGGGGAGTGAGTGGAATATAACAATTCCTTATTCTAATCTCCCCTTGGGTATTTATCCTTGATGGTATAAACTGCATACAAACACTAACCATTCAAACTCTTGCCCTCTTTGTGGAAGACTCTTCACATGGCAAATAGAGCATGCCAGTAAAGTAAAGTTGAAGCCTCAATAGATTTCTATGCACTAGATGAAGTGTTGGAAACCTAGGATTTTAAACAGCAGGAAGCAACAAAGGACAACAAAGGACAACGTATTCCATAGTTTTTTTTCTGTGGGAGCAACAGGTTTAGGAAGCTAGTTGATTACATGGACTTTCTATGGGATTTTTATGGGTGTCTGAGGTAGGAAGATTCATTGCATATAACAATTAAAGACAAAGATCAGATACTTTTATTACTGGTACACAAGACTTTTAGTGCTTGAAAGAGATCATTTAGTGGAATTGCCTGATTTTACAGAGAACAACATTGAGGTCTAGGGAAAGGGAGTGACCTACCCACTGTTTAGTTTTAATACACTTCACAACTTGGTGTCCCCACTTACCTTTTAAACCTTATTATATATTACTCTCTTCTAGTACTCTATTGTCCAAGGGCTTACTTACTGTTTCTTAGTCATGAGGTTTCATTTCCCAGTACTGCACATTTATACTGGTTCTTCCCAATGCTTGAAACATACTCTCATGTCATGTTCTCCTCCTTGGAATCCCTTGTTTCCCTCAAAATTCTTCCTATGTGTCTCCTGCTACATGAAGCTTTTCTTTCCTGATCTCCCCAGCTATTAGTTGCACTCCCTGCACACAGACACATACACACACAGTTACTTTATCATCATTTTGTACATGTATGGTACTTCTCCAAGACATTTTATTTAGCAAAAGGGATAGTGAAAAAGACAATTGTATGAGGAGCACAGATAAAAACACTTGAGTAACACAACCTCTTAGATACAAGTATTTAAGGAGAGAGAGAGATACTCAACTTGAGAAGACCTGAGTGAAAGCATGCCTCTGAAAGACTCAAGTACTCATTCAAAGTGGGAATGGCTGCAATGCATATTTGTGCATCGGCTCATTTACATATAATTTGTTTTCAGGGGTTTGGAGGGTATAGATCAGAAACTTTAAATTTTTTAAAAATGCTTGAGGACTATGAGAAAATTATATTTTGTGTCATAGGGATTGAGGTTTGGAATTCTGGTTTCTGAGTCTAATTTAGAGATGGGCACTCCTTATGAGAAGGCCTTGGACTAAGTTCAAACTTGTTTCTTGTTCTAGTCCCCCCATTTACCACCCCTTTCTAGTTCATATAGTAAGTAGCAACAATAGCAGGAAATATGATTTCATAGGGGAACCTAGAAGTCACTTACAGAACATCCCATAGATTAAGGGGCATAACAGTTACTTGCAATTCTGTCTCATAAATTAACTAAAACCAAATCCTTAGATTATGTAAAAAATCAGGGGAAGCCACCTAGATTTTACTGTTAGGGGCCCTCAGTCCTGCTAACTGCCTATGGTCTCTAAGCCTCAGATAAATTCTAGACATGTACAGTAAGACCAGCAGATCATAAGGCATTGAGGATACCTTTGAAATGATATGGATGTGTCAATGAACTGACCCTAAAATGGCATGAATAGGAGTTAGTCTGTACCCCACCAGAACCTTATAAAATGAGATCCCCAAACTCCTGCCTGTCCCCTCAACTACTCCTGTCTCTACTTATGGGTCCATTACTACCCAAGTTGTTTCAACTCTTCTCCATGTTACTTTAGTGATTCTGTGCCTCCTTCCTCTCATTCTTTTCTTCATGCTCCTTCGTGACTCCCTCTACCACCCTATTCTCTGTCCTCATACCATTTGCCTCTGTGCTCTCTGTGCCTTATTGAAATGTGACTTAAAGCATTACTCCCTATATTGTTGTGATTGTAGTCTTTCCTGGTGAGTATCCTAAGAACTTTACCATTTCCTTACTCACAATTAATAATTCCCTAAGCAATTTACTGACCATTTACAATGCAAAGACAGATGAGAGGACAGAAAGTCAGAGATCAGGAAAAGAAGGAAACACTTTAGCCATCTGAAAAAGGAGAAGGAAAGAGGATAAAGAGGAGAGGAAGGGGAGGGAGGGAGGGAGGGAGAGAGAGAGAGAGAGAGAGAGAGAGAGAGAGAGAGAGAGAGAGAGAGAGAGAGAGAGAGAGAGAGAGAGAGAGAGAGAGAGAGAGAGAGAGAGAGAGAGGAGTGCCTCCTATTGCTGGGAAGAAATAGAGTGGAAGAGAATCAGAAAATTAGAGCAGCTGTCTCAGGATAAGCCCGATGACTGCTCCCTGTCAGGCTCTACCTAATTGCTACTAAGAACTCATTGAAGAAAGGAGAATGCTACTGTGGAAAGAACTGTCTGGGATTATCTATACTGCTGTTAAGTGCCATCTACATCTTGAGATTTACCTAAGGACAGACAGACCCTGTAGCTGGTGTGGAATCTGTTTTAAAGCTGATGAGAACTCATTAATGAAAACAGAATTTTTCTGCCATGTAAAGAGCTGGCTGGGTTTGTCAGTGCTGCTCTTTAGCACCACCTACAGATTGAAATAAGTAAACTCCTTAGGGTCCAGATTCTAGATGTGTGCTTTTTTTTTGGTTCTCTGGCTTAAGAGAAAATAGTCACTTAAATAGCTTCAGCCCCTAACCAAGGACACGGACCTGGAAATCTACAGAACCATGTATTAGCTTTCTGTTTCACTAAAAGACTGCAAGGCTGCTGCTTTACTAAAAGAATCAGAGCATTGTGTCCGTGACCCAAGAGTAGCAGGAAAGAAACTTAGGTCAGCTGGAGAATCTCATTAAATTGCAGTATGGATTATTCCATATGAGAGACTAGACTTGAAGTACAGAATCGTGAGTTTCCCTGAGCATATAGGTTTCCATGTGCAGGTGTTTCACTGCTAGGTTTCTGCAAGGAAAGAGGGAGGGAAGGGAATACACATTCATAAGCACGCAGGATTACTCCTAGGACCCTGAGACGTGAATTGTAACAACATGGATTATGGTCATCTACCTTCAAACATGCCTACCCACCAAGACCAGCAGTGTAAGGGCAGTTTAATCTGAGTTAAACTATCCGGAGAGAGTAAAAGGAAGTATAAATACCACGTCTGATGCCAGGGCTACACTACCAGTATGAGTTACTGGTGCCACACACATTCTACATATATATTTTGTATATATGTAAAAGTGTGTTGTCTCCCCAATAGAATATAAGTTCCTTGGAAGAATTGAATGTCTTCATTCTTATCTTTGTATCCCCGGTGCCTATTACATAGAACATGCTCCATAAATTAATGCTGGGTTGATTATCCAGTCACAAAAGTAGTGAGCAGTATAATTGGGATGGCTGCCCTAGTCTTCTGACAAAAATCCTATACTATCCATATAGCACAGCAAGGAAAAAGCTACATGAGCTGTGCCAGTAAAGAGAAAGCAAGTGATGATGGGGATGATAATGATGATGTCAGGTTTAGTCTAGTTGCCATCTATTGTGATCAATGGTAACTAAATTGGCTCCAAATTCCCATTACCACAGCAAGATCTCACTGGCAGCAGCAACACCAAGCCTGTGAAGACAGTGACTCACAGAACCAAATGCCAATTTCACTAGCCTTCCTTTAGTTGCCTTTTTGCAACACTACTAATCAGTGATAATAAGGATATGATTGGGTAGGACCTGGAAACAAAGTGTAAGGAAGGGAGGGGTCCTATTGACACCTCAGCTGATGTAGTCACAAAGGCTTCAATAAATAGACAAGGTATTAATATTTTATTATACTGGCTGCAGATATCTCTACTCACTGTTCTCTCTTTCTGGTCTGAACTCCTCTCTGATTGAGCCAAGAAGGCAGCAGCATGACTGCCTGAAAAAGGTAATTAGCCACATCTGTGGGGGCAATACATGAGTAAGTCCTGAGGAGCTGAAGGCAGTTGAGCCTCAGAGCAGGTCAAGTTTGAGATTTAAATACTGTTAAGTTGAAAACCGAGGTGACACCTCTGAGGTGGTCTCCCCAAGGTAGCCATAGATTTGAAAGGGAGATTGTAGCCCAGTTAAAGATATTGCATTCAGTGGGGAGTAGGAACACTCCAGAGAGACTAACAAAGAGAGATAATCCCCTGAGGTAGGAAGCAACTACAAGGAATGTGATCCCTAGTAATCTGGCCATGGAAAGGAGCAGATCTTAGAAGGCCACAGTAAATTCTCTATGCAAAAGTAAGGAGGACTTGAAATTCCAAGATTTGGAAATGTATCATATACATGTGCTCATTACCATTTTACTCAAAAAATTGTTCACATTCTTCCTGTAGATACTATTTACACAAAGATTCACCATCATTAGACTTAGGGTCACAGTGCTCCAAGTCTGTGATTTCCCTCTGTTATTCACAGCCAGAATATCTTCTTGAATGATTGAATCATATTCAGTTTTTCCAGTTCTGTTTTTCTATACTAAAGGTGGAGTCAGCTGGAACTTTCAAAACATTTGACCAAGAAAACTGGGCATGACCTAACAGTCTCTAAAGAATAATGTAAGAAAGAAAAGTAACATTGGAGCCTTCTGTTATTTTAACCCAGGTGTCTTCAGGGAGTTAAAATAATAGGTCTATTCCACTTAGGTCTAGTCTATCATGGAAAAGAAATACAATGTCTAGTTTTGTTTTGTTTTTAAGAGAACTACAGAGAAGAATAAGTTACCCCCAGAATCAGAAACCAGTTAGTTATGTTCCAATCTTTGGGCCAAGCCTCAGTGTTTAATCACAGCATGCACCAGTTTTATACAATTATGCAACTGATTCCCCTCCAAAATCTTATGGATTCCTCTTGCTAGCATGATATAATGGAAAGATCACTAGATCAAAAGTAGGATACAATGGGTTCAAATCTAGCTCTACCCAGAATGATTTTAGTCAACTCCTTTTATCTTTCTACTACTGTTTCCTCTTCTGTACAATGGGAATAAGAAGACGTACTCATGCAGGCAACAGGGCCTAATGGATGGAGAGCTGGCTAGGAAGCCAAGAAAACTTGTAATCAAACCCTACCTCTGATACATACCAGTGTTGTGACTCTGGGCAAGTCACTAAAGCTCTCAGCGCAGGAGCCCAGAGGTGCCAAACCCAAATAGAAATAGATCCTTAGAGATGCATATTGACTTAGAAAAACTACAAGTTAGCTTTATCTATGGTGTATTATATTTTTATTTATTTTGTTAAACATTTCTGTACATTTTAATATGGTTCATGACACACAGCCCCACCAAGTCTGACACCTCTGCTCTAAACAACTCTCTAAGACTATAAATTGAAAAGATGTTAACGTGCATTGGAAGAAGAAGCCTCCTCACCCAGGAGTTTCCTATAACATTGAAATCACAGATCCAGGCAGCTATAATGATTCCTGCTATTAGAATCATAGATTTAGAAGTGGAAGGAATCTCAAATGGGATCTAGTCCAAACAATTATGTTACGGATAAGAGAAATTAAGTTACCTAAAGTTGTCAAAGATTCACTATATCAATGCATGGTAATGATCTATGTGTTAGTGAATTTTCCCAAGATTCCATTCGCACAAAGAGCCTGAGTAGGGTGATGGTTTATAAAAAAAAATGCTTCAAATATTTGTCAAATGCCTACTCTGTAAGTATATCATTTCAGACAATGAAAGTGACATGTATGTTCTTTTCTAGCCTCACATTTTTGCCATTCTAGCAGTCAATATAAATAAACTTAAGCTTCTATTCCTAGAAGGATTCTGAGCTGGCTCATGAAAGACAACAACAACTACAAAAACACAGTAACCCTGGAAAATAACAAGGTGTCAAGGACTTTATTAAGTATCTGCCAGAATGTTGTCAACTTCCCTAAAGGATGACAGAATTACAGGCTATCTCCATTTTGTATTCTTCTTTCCCACCTCCAGATCTGGTGTTCTTTTCTTGTCATTTGTTTCTCTTCAACAAGAAGATATTTGTAAACAATTAAATTAGAATCACAGAGGTAGTATGATGAAGTGCAGAGGTATCAATGTCAATCTTTCAGACTGCAAAACTGCAGCTTTAACTAGATTAAAATTCAATTGGATAATATTTTAAAAATTTTTAAAATGCCAACACACATAATGTTAATTGTGCTTTTCTAGCTCAATATGACCAATTAAGTTTGTCACCATTGCTTTAGTACCTAGCTTCTTAAACTGTGGGTCTTGACCCCACATGGGGGTCACATAACTAAATGTGGGGGTCATGAAAAATTTGGAAATAGTAAAAATTATATACCTATTTTATGTAACTATATACCTGGTGTCATGCAAAAACTTCTCAAGCAAAAAGGAACTCCCATGTGGAAAAGTTTAGAAGCTCTGCCTTAGGAGATAACATGATGGTCTTAGAATTAGGATGACTTGATTTCAAATCATGCCTCTGTCATTTACTAACTCTGTGACCTTGGCCAACTCACTAAAATCTTTATGCCTCAAGCTCTTCATAGGACTACATGTGGAATGATGCTGTTGACTTGGGACAAGCAATACTTTTGAAACAGTTTGATTTTGTGATAGCAGTGGTCATGTAATTGTGCTTCTATTGATTCTGGTCTAAGAACATCTGACTTTGACCACATGAAACCAATTTGAACTGGTTTCTCCACCTTTAGCTAGCCCTCTAATCAGTTAAGGGTGAGACTATGTGCATGTGCAAATTTCAATGAATTCTTCTATTGTATATTTAAATCTCTGGATTTTTAGAATGACTACTATTCCAAGAAAACATGCAAAAGTTGTAGCTCTTAAATAGCACTCTTCAGTGACATCTGTTAGTACACCATCTATTGGTGTGAAGTCAGACATTTCAAAGATCTTCCAAACCTACAATGAAAAGATCATTAATGCCAAAGAGCAAAGAAAACTGTATTTAGAAATAAAACAAACCAAGAATATACAAACTGTCACTGTAAAATGTCCTGATTAATCCTCAGAAAACAAGTAAAGGCCTTCAGGGGGATCTAGAAACTGGAAGGAATATGTTTGATTCCTCTACAATGTGGTGCAGGCTTCTTGAAGTTGGAAGAACTTCAAGAAGCACATTAAAAAGAATTCAAAGTTTCTCATAGGAAAGACATTACAAAGACTGGAGTACTGAAGACTGGGGGCAAGGCCATTTTGTATTACTGAAACTCATTTTTTTTCTTTCAGCATTACACAAAAACTGTTGTGAAAAGTCCAGGTGAGCCTGTAATATCTGGATGTACAGCCAAGCTCAGTGATATAATAAAGAACTGGACACAGAGTAAGATTTGAACTGAACTCTAGCTCAAATCCTGATGGCTATTTACTAGCTATGTAACTGTCTCAACTTGAGTTTCATCTATAAAATTGATATGATAGCACCTACCTCACAGAATTGCTGTGAGCATCCAATGAGATGACAGATGTCAAGCACTTTCCAAACTTTAACATGCTATATAAATGCTAGGAATTATTATTCATTAGACTGTAAAAGATCTATAAAAAGTTTGGTGGGAATTTGTTATTTCTATTTGGCCTGGAGGTCTGGTCCCCACTGAGAAAATGATGGACTCTAAAAAATAAATTGATATACTGAGAAGCAGATAAGCTTCAATGGCCTGGAAATTCATCTAATTTAAATTTCATTAAATCCCAGGTTGTATAACCAAGGCAAGATTTTTTTTTTTAATGCACAATTTGTCCAAAGGATAGGTATAGAAACTTGACTTGAGATTCCATTGCTATGGGGACCTTCTGGATGAGAAAAGACTTGCTATAAATGTACATCAGTACCTTCTTTATAAGTTTTAGTCTTAGAAAGTTGCCTAGAACATTGTGAGATTAAATGACTTGACCAGGGTCGCACAGCTAGTATATTTTAGAGGTGGGTCACATTGTCAAAGGTATACTTATTACATAATTCAATGTGTTTTCATGATAATTAAATAATATGTCAAAGCCTTGCAAACTCAATGTCAAATTGTATAAGACAAAGAATTTCAACAAAAAGGAGAACATTACATTTTTAAATTTTTTTTTAGGATGAAAATCTTTGTAAGGTTTATTGAACAAATTTTGCCCCAAGTAATTTGCCCACAACTATACTTTCATGGATAGATTATGATCAATACAGGTAGAATGATTTTCCAATCTGAGATCCTCAGTATGACAAAAAAGTCAGAGGTCCTTTTGATATTTAAATCAATGTGAATTATCTTTAGGAAACATAAGAGAAATAGGAAAATTGAGTTCTCTCCCCTTCCTCCAGGAAACTGATTGCACGACTTTGGTGAGGCACTTTAGTATCTCTCTGCCTCAATTTCCCTCTCTGTAACTTGATGGAGGCAGAGCATGCAACTTCTAGGATCCTTCCCTGCTCTATAGCTCAGAATAATGTTTCATTTTCCTCTGATTTAATAACCATAAAACTCATTGTAAACATAGATTTATATAGGTTAAATAAATGTTTTTGGGAAATGATGTAACTAGGGGGCAGATAGGGTTGTCAGAAACAGAAACGTTAGCACTGGGTTATATTGCTATAATTAAGGCTGAGATGACACTCTAATTATAAATACCCATTCAACAGTCCTGGAACTCAGCCAAAAAGAAAGAAAACGCTTCCCAAACTTCTACCTGGCATATGGCATTAGTCTCAAGAACATAACACTTCTGCCAACGTCGCAAACATTTTATTCAGTCCATTTGTTCGATGTGGAGAAACCTTCTGAAGCTTTGGCCCTGACTTTGTACAGTGTTTGCACAGCACACCACAGTAGCATCAAAGGATTGATATTAGTCCATGGTGTAACTGATTACCTTCAAAATCATGCATAATTAGTCATCTGGGAGCTGAGGACAGGATAGATGATTCACTGAACTTGTGTACTTAAATACCTCTCCTCTCTAAACGATTCACATCTCTCCTCAGGTAAACAGAAATTTCACAGCATTAATCATTTTAAGAGACTGCATTTGTCTCATCCTGCTGTCAATAGACAAAATAAAGAAGGCCATGCCATCCTAGTGGCAGATTTTCATAGCAGAGGCCTATCTTTGGACTTAGGCGGGCAGTTGCCTAGCACTAAGAGGTACTCTTAAATTCTGGCTTAAATACTAACTTGCTTTGTATAACTGTGGACAAGTCACTTTGCTTTTTTGCTGCTCAGTTTCTGAATCTGTTGTTGTTGTTTGTCCTTCGTTCTCGAAGAGGACCATGACATCAGGGTGATGTCATGATGTACCCTGAATTGGATTTAAGTGAGGGAGGGCTGTGCAAGGTCACCATCCTAATTCTCTCTTCCTCCCACTTCAGAGCCAATGCTCTATCCACTGCACCATCTTACTGCCACTTCTGAATCTATAATGTAAGGACAGTAGTAGACCTGTATGTGCACCTTGCAATATTATTGTGACCATTTTTGTAAGGTAAACTATTCATCCTCTTTGACCCAGAGATCACACTGCTTGGTATATACCTCATGTAGGTCAAAAACAAAATAGTCATAGTTGCAATTTGTTATGGTAGTGAAGAATTATGAATATGATGATTCAGAGAAGTAAAGGAAGACAAATCAACTGATGGAAGATAAACAAAACCAGAAAAACAATAGACAGAATGACAACATTGTAAATGGAAGTAACAACCAAAATGAATGCTAAGTAATTACGGTGACCAAACTTGACCCTGGTGGAGATTTAAAAAAAAAAAAGTTCTTTCTCTCTCTTCATTGAGTAGGAGAAGGGGAAGGGTATATTTGGAAATGAATATAATATAAAAGAAAAAGATATTAATAAAAAGGAGAGACATTTATAAAAAAATAATAATAATGCCTGGTTACAATGTTACTTTCAGTCTCAAATGTGACATCTTGTCCACAACCTCCACATCAGTTCTCAGACGTTTCCACATAATGTCAGTGTGGTGCAAATCCCCTTCTCCCTCCTCTTTCCAACTTCCCTTTATGTGTTGTCTTCCTCCATTAGATCGTAAGCTCATTGAGGGCAAGGACTGCCTTGCTTGCTTATATTTGTATCCAAGCCCTTAGTACAGTGCTCTGCACAATGTATTGAATAAGTTCTTTAGCTATTTATCTTATCTGTCTGTTTATCTATTTATCTGTCAGTCTAATGTACACAAAATACTTTATGAGGGGCAGCTAGGTGGCACAGTGGATAGAGCACTGGCCCTGGATTCAGGAGGACCTGAGTTCAAATCTAGCCTCAGACACTTGTGTGACCCTGGGTAAGTCACTTAACTCCAATTGCCTCACCCCCCTCAAAAAAAAAAAAAACAACCTTTATGAATGTTTGCTATAATTATCAGGCACTTCACAGATCACCATCTTTGAGCCTGGAACACAATTAAGTTGGAGGAGCCACATGCCAGAAAAGAATACCACATCACCTATACCACTAGATTGTTTGAAAAGAAAAAGGCAGACCCAGAGTCTTGTCATTGGGCAATATTAACACCCAGGGGCTTTGGTGTGGTTTTCTCCCCTCCTTGATGATTAAATGAGGAAGGAATTAGGACTTTGAAAAAATATAAGCTTGGAAGAACAGGTTAATATTGAACTGTCAAAGATAATGGCATTTGTCCCAGACAGCTAATTAAAATCCTCTGATACAGAAAACAAGTCTGGATGTTACTGTGTAGGCTGATGCCTTCTGTTTAATGGTCATCCTTAAAGTGCAGGGCATTACTAATGAAATGAAGACTTCACCTTCCTGGGGCACAGCTCTTCATCAAGGACTAAATCAATGCCCTTCGCCCAAGACCTCACCTAGCACCTTGTTCCCCACTGCTCTGATGTAACATTGACATTGTGTATTATCATTATCAAGGGATTTCATGTTCTAATGACAACAGCTGAGATTTATATAGAGCTAAAAGGTGCTTTACATACATTATAGGACTGTAGATTTAGAGCTGGGAGGGATCTTAATAATCACATCATCTACCCCCATTTTACAAAGGAGGCAATTGAGGCCTAGAGAGGCCTCAATTGATTTGGCAAAGGTCATGCATGGAAGCAGTAAGGAGAACTGAGATTTGAATCCATATCCTCTAACTCCAAATTCACCACTCATTCCACTATTGTATACCTTCCACTATTATGAGGTCTTATTTGCATGTTGGAACCAATTTTGGGGGGCTTAGCACAAAAATATTAGTACATTTATTTTATAGATGAAAAATATGAGGGCAGCTAGGTGGCACAGAGGATAAAGCACCAGCCCTGGATTCAGGAGGACCTGAGCTAAAATCCGGCCTCAGACACTTGACACTTACTAGCTGTGTGACTCTGGGCAAGTCACTTGACCCTCATTGCCCCACCAAAAAAAAAAAAAAAAAAGAAGAAAGGAAGGAAGGACGGAAGGATGGAAGGAAGGAAGGAAGGAAGGAAGGAAGGAAGGAAGGAAGGAAGGAAGGAAGGAAGGAAGGAAGGAAGGAAGGAAGGAAGGAAGGAAGGAAGAAAAAGAAAAAAAAAAGAAAAACATGAGACTCAGAAAACTTAAGTATTTTTTTCAGTCACACAGTTAAGTGTCAGAAGGAGAATTCCAAACCCAGACATTCCTGATTCCAGGTGTTCAGTTCTCTCCCCTACACCCATCCAGCCCTACTTAATGATAAGCTCCCAAGGGCAAGAACAAAATCTTATGCACTGCATCCCCCTCTGCATTCTACACAGCATCTGTTTAACAAATGGTTGTTATTGTTGTAGTCTATATTTTGGGGTCAGGATACCTGGGTCCAAAGCCCCATTTTGAATCTGAGCTTAGGTCAGTTATGTAAACACTCAAAATCTATATCTATAAAATGAAAATGACAATACCCAAGGTATTTTCTCTTAGCCAGTGCTGAAGAACAAATAAGATCACATTTTCCAGTAGAATATTGGCTGGGGACGGGGGATTGTTTGTTTGGTGTTGGGGGATTTATATTCTCATATCCTAGAATAATAACTGGCACATGGCAAAAACTTTTAATAAATGCTAAATTGAATTAAATCTAATTGAATGCTTATAAAGCATTTTGCAAGTCTTAAAGCCTATTAATTCCTCTTTCCATTGAAATCCTACTAACTTTGCTCTTACCAAAAAAAGGATAGAATACTTGATTTTCTAAGTGTCAAATGCAAAGCACTGATACTAGCTGTGTGACCCTAGTCAAATCATTTAACATCTCTCAGCTTCAGTTTTCTTCCTTATAAAATGGGGATAATGATGGCATTTTCCTCAGGAGGCTTTTATGTGACTCAAATGAGTAAACATATTAAAAGTGTCTTTGCAAACCTTAAAAGTACTATATAAATGATAGCTTTCATTGTTGTTATTATTGCTGTTATTCAGGTAATAAACATATACACATCAAAAGATAATTAAAATTTGAAGAAAAACAACAACCTCAACAAAATTGCTTGATGTAGACTTGGAGGCCCTAGCATCATGAAAAAGACTAAAGAAAGAAAAAAAAGTGAGGATGGGAGGATTCAAGAGAGCTTGGAAAGGGACTGTCACTCTGCTGGCCAGGTTAGCCCTGGTTTTGCTCTTTGTAAAATGAGTCTCAGTAAATACAGTATCAGTAATGGGAACTCCTGACTTCCAAGCCCAGACTTAACCTGCCCTCTTGGAATTTGCCAGGAGCGAAACAGGAGCACTGAGGAAATGTAGTTCATTACTGAGCCACAGACAGCTGTGCCTTCTTTTTTTCTCACTAGCCTTCCTCAAAAAAGAAAAGGAGAGATGGCCTCATAAGAAAAGAACTTTGGTTTGTCTGTCCCTGCATCAGAAGTGATGCTTCTGGTTTCACTTCCTGTGTAGGGTTCAATGGCCCAGGAAGAATTAATTGTTCATCTAGGCCAGGTTAGGTGAGGTCAGGTCAGGTCAGTGATGGTGTTACCACTCCTTCCTTTCTAATGTTTCTTTATGTGGTCAACTGAAGCTGACCTGTTGGGAAACCTTTATGCAATAGGTTCCTGAACCATTTGGGGGTCTGTAAGACATACTCACAAGGACCAACTGTGATACAGTCCTTCTGGATAGACTGGTTGTAATGGATTTTTTTTTTCAAGGCAATTGCAGTTAAGTGACTTGCCCAGGGTCACACAGCTAGTAAGTGTCAAGTGGCTGAGGCTGGATTTGAACTCAGGTCTTCCTGAATCCAGGGCCAGTGCTCTATCCACTGTGCTACCTAGCTGCCCCAGCTGTAAACAACGATGAAGGTTTTACCTTCCTACAGGAGGTAAAGAAGTAAAACAATCTCCTGGCCTAGAAGATGCCAGAAGTCTGTGTGTGTGTGTGTGTGTGTGTGTGTGTGTGTGTGTGTGTGTGTGTAGAGAGAGAGAGAGAGAGAGAGAGAGAGAGAGAGAGAGAGAGAGAGAGAGAGAGAGAGAGAATCTGCCACTAGAATTTCAGGATAGGATATTTGTACAAGGAATTTTCTCCCCTAAAGGTTTTTGTCTATTTAATAGTATCATAACACTAAAGTTGGCCAGGAATCCCATAATCATCTAATCCAGAGCCTTTATTTTATATATTCAGGAGCTGAATGAGCATTTATTAAGTATCTCCAAAATTAACTTATATTTACTCAGCATGTATTTTGTACATTGTTAAATGTGTAGCATGTGTCCTCCAATTGGGGGTTCTTAAGCTGGGGTCAATGAACTTGTTTTTTAAAACAATATTCTGATAACTGTATTTAGATATAGGTGGCAGCTAGGTGGCACTGTAGATAGAGCATTTGACTTGGAGTCAAGAAGTCCTGAGTTCAAATATGGCATCAGACACTTACTAACTCTGTGACTTTGGACAAGTCACTTTACCACTCAGTGCCTCAGTTTTGTCATGTATAAAATGGGAATGATAATAGCACCTATTCCCCAGGTTAAGTCATGATAAAATATTTATAAATTGCTTTGTAAACTTCAAAGCACTATATAAATACTAGGTGTTATTAATAGGCATAGTAATATAATTGGTTTCCTTTGTAATCATATGTATGTTATTTTATGCATTTAAAATATTATGGTGAGAAAGGATCCATAGGGTTGACTAGATAACAAAAGGAGTTCATGACACAAGGCTAAGGAACACTGTTCTCAATAGAAGTAAATTCCTCAAGGACAGGGACTCTTTCTTTGAATTTGTAATCTCATAGTCTAGAACAGTGCTTGGCACATGGTAGGCGCTTATAGATTCTAGTTGATTGATCAGTGTGGATTATTATTGCTCTTGTTGGTAGTGAATTGTTCTTGATTACTGGTGCATTGCAGAATTAAAAGGTTTTTATTTCCAAAATCTAGAGTGTTTTCTCTGGCAACCCACCAACTCAAATAATTCAGAATTAAGAGTTCAAAGGAATGCATGTGATTTGAATTTCCCCCGGGTTACTTTCATGCAACTCTTTGGGCTTCCGGGATGTACTTAAAAGATCAATGGATTTGGTATAAGAAAACCTGGGCCAAGGCCCTTACAAGCTACATGACCCTGTGATGAGTAGCTTGATGTAATGAAGAGAACATTGATTTTGAAATCAGGTCAAGTTTGAATCTCAGATCTACTACCCACTGGCTCCATTATCTTGGGTAAGACATATCTTTAGGCCTCAGTTTCCTGATCTATAAAATTAAGGGAGTCAAAATGATAATATCTAGCAGTTATATAGTACTTCTAAGTCTACGTAGCACTTTACATATATTATCTCACTTGATCCTCGCAACAACCTTCAGAGGTAGTGGCTATTATTATCTCCATTTTACAGATGAAAAAACTGATATTGAGAGAGGTTATGTGATTTGCCTAGGGTCCCAGCAGCTAATAAGTAACTGTCTTCCTATGAAGACTCAAGTCTTCCTAAATTAAGGTCTAGTGCTCTAGACACATTGTGGCACCTGGCAATAGGAGAATATATAATCTACACATTTCTTCTAGTTCTACCACATCTGAGTTGTGAATTTATTTCTGCAGTGTGAGCCTCGGGGCCCTCATCTGGTGATAAGGATATTTGTACTACCTACCCAATGGATTTGTTTTGACTAAAGTGCTTTTTAAATCTCAAGTGCTATGGAAGTATGTTATTGTAACTCTATATAGATGTACATGCTGCTCTGTTTGGAGGCAGTGAATGAACCATGATGGAAAGAATGCTGGATTGAGAGTCCATAGGCTCTTTAATTCTGGTTCTGACACTTAGTATTAATGGGATATTAAGCAAATCACTTCTTCCTCTTTTCTAGTAAAGAAATATACTTATCTAGCTCTGACGTCTATCCTGATTTCCAGTCTTGCACCTCCAACTGCCTATTAGACATCTTGAATTGAATGTTTTATAGACATCTCAAACTCAAAATGGCCCAAACCAGTCATTGTCTTTCTCCCCCCAAAATCTTATCTCTTCTCAACATCCCTCTTCACCATCCTCACAGTCACTCCTCACTCTCTCATTCCACCCTAATATCCAATCTGTTTCCAAGTCCTGTCAATTCAAACTTCATAACATTTCTCAGATACATCCACTTCTCTCCTTTCATGTGGCTACCACCCTGGTACAGACTCTCATTGCCTCACACCTGGAATATTGCAATAGCCTGCTGGTTGATCTCTCTGCCCCCAAATTTCCCCCTCTCCTGTCCATCCTCCACTTTTTGTTGTTATGCAATCATTTATTTCTGTCTGACCCTTTGTGACCCCAGGGACCATAGCACACCAGGCCCTTCTATCCTCCACTATCTCTCAAAGTCTGTTCAAGTTCATGTTTGTTGTTTCCATGACACTATCTATCCATCTCACCCTCTGCCATCCCCTTTTCCTTTTGCCTTCAACCTTTCCTAACATCAGAGTCTTTTTCAATGAGTCCTATCATCACCTTATATGGCCAAAGTATTTAAACTTCAGCTTCAGAATTTGACTTTCCAGTAAACTGCCTGAATTAATTTCTTTAAGTATTGACTGATTTGACTTCCTTGCTGTCCAAGGAATTCTCAAATTGATCTCTCTAAAGTGCAGTTGTACCATGTCATCCTCACTATTCAGTAAACTCTAGTGGCTCCCTATTACCTTCAGGATCAAATAGAAAATCCTTTGTTTGTCTTTTAAAGTCCTTCATGACCTGGCCACTTCTTCTGTTCTTGCCAGCTTTCTTAAAACTTCCTCTCCTCCACACATTCTATGACTCTATGACACTGGCTTTTTTGCTATTTCTTGTACATGACACCCCATCTTTTGACCTTTCTCTTGTTGTTCTCCCTACCTGGAGGCTATCCTCATTTCTGCCTGGCTTCCCTAGCTTCCTTCAAATCTCATCTAAAATCCCACCTTCTGAAAGAAGCCTTTCCCAAACCTTAATCCTAATGTCTTCCCTTTGAAATTATCTCCAATTTATCCTGTAAGTGTTTTGCATTAGACATAGTTGTTTGCTTAGCACAGTACTTGGCATATAGTAATTGACTTACTAAATGCTTGTTTATATATTGATTGTTTCTTCAACTGTAAAATGAGGGGATTTATTTAGATAGCCTGTCTATTTTTCTCCAGCTCTAAAGCTATTATCATAATTCTAATTGTATTTTAAAATATATAGTAATAACTATGGAAAAACAAACTTTTAGAATTACCTGGGATATTATCAGGTACCACTGATTATTAATAGTGTACACACAGGTGTATGGAAGCAACGAAAGGAGAGAATGGATGAAAATTACTTGAAAACTATGAAGAGTTAGATAAACATAAGAAATTGTTGTACTGTTTCTATGCATATCACAACAATAATCTTTTTAAGACATAGAAAAGCCACATAGATTATGTGATTTTAAATACTATTCTCTTTCTTATAGGACTTTGATTGTAAGTCCTTGAGGGCTTCTTTGAACCTTGAGATGAATGAAAAGCCCAAAAGACAGAGTTTCTGAGTAATTAATAATCAATTTATTAATTAGGCTAACAAATAATACATTGATGGTCAGTGGTCTCTCTTGGTAACCAAAGACAAAACCCTGGAGATCCCTGAATGCTCCAATACCTTTGGAAAAGGAGGCTTTCCTGACAGGTAAAAAGCAACCTTGATTGTTGAAAAATTAATGAGGAAGTGGGACAAATGTCTCCAGTTCCTCCTGCTGAGAATGTGACTTGATCATGACACTCAGGTGCCTCTAGCAATCTGGACAAAGGAATCCATCTCTACTCAGATCACTCCTTAGTTTCCTCCTTCTTAACCTGGGTCACCCTAAATTCTAATGGAGGATCTGCTAAGGCATACTTCCTAATAGCAAGAATTCACCTAGATTAGATTCTGTTTGTAAGGTCTTCTGGTTGGTGGGGAACCACTCAAGATCACAGAGCATGTACCCAGAGGATTTGGGTAATCTCATCTATCAGAAATGTCCTTCAGAGACTGACTGACTGACCTGCAAAGACTAGTCTCTGTTTTGTTTTTGTTTTTGTTGTTTTTTTTTTTTTTAGTGAGGCAATTGGGGATAAGTGACTTGCCCAGGGTCACACAGCTAGTAAGTGTTAAGTGTCTGAGGCTGGATTTGAACCCAGGTCCTCCTGACTCCAGGGCCAGTGCTCTATCCACTGTGCCACCTAGCTGCCCCAAGGGCTAGTCTCTGAATTAGGAAATAAAGGAGGGAAAACTTCAATCCTAATTTAATCATTGGTTATTAATGTAATAGAAAAGAGTCATTTCTCTCAACCCTAAGTTGATGTAACACCAAAAGTCAGTATATTCAATAAAAGGTTTAGATCAGAGAGTTGTTTTATTGAGTTGTAGCCTGAGACATAAAGCGATCTATACATTTCAGAGCTCCACAGCCTAAGAAATAAAGGAGGGCCACCAGAAAGTCCACCAATCAATCAAGAGAGACAGCAACAAGCATTTATTAAGCACTTCCTATGGGCTAGGCATTGTGCCAGGCACCGGAGACATGAAAAGAAAGAATGAAACAATTCTTACACACAATAATCTTACATTCTAATGATGAATAATAACAATACCAACAAGAATAACAAGCATTTTTATTAGGTGCTTACTATATGAAGCATTGTGCTAAGTGCTAGGAAGACAAACACAAGCAAAAAGTCCTCAAAGAGCTTACATTCTAATGGGAGGAAACAATGAAGAAAAGTAAGGTAAAAAGTAGAGAGGGGAGGGGCAGCATGTGACAGAGGAAGTCTGGAGGAATGAGATGTGGTTTCAGAGGAACAAGACATGGCTGACCAGAGCACCCTCTTTAAATGAAGACTCTAAACGGAAGGAGCCATCCAATCAGGAAGAGGACAAAGGGGAAGACAGCAAAGTCATATATAAGTTTATGCAGAATTAATACAAAGAGAATAAATAAAAACAAGTGCAAACTAGTTAAATACAAGAAAGTCTGATAGATCAGGGATGAGTGATTAAGGGGATCTGGAAAAACTTGTGTTAGGAAATAGTGGTTGAACTGCATCTTGAAAGAAGAGAGGGATTGTATGATGTGGAGGTGAGGAAAGAGTGGGAGACGGTGCAAAAATATAGAGAACAGAAATGGGTGAGGAAGAGGCAGAAAGCCATGACATATGAAGACTGGTTGAGGAGAAGGAAAGATTTGGTAGTCATAATTGTGTTCAAGTATTTGCAGAAGAAAGATTAGACTGGTTTTGTTTGACCTCAGAAGACAAAAATAGGTAAAAATGAGAAAGTAATCTCCTTGAGGGCAGAGATTGTTTAATTTTAATTTATGTTCCTAGTTGCTATCACAGTGCCTAACATAGGGCAACCTCCTAATAAATACTTAGTGATTTTTTTTAATACAAAGCATTTATAGAGAAAGGGGAAAGGGACTCTTTATGACCCCATTTAGGGTTTTCTTGGCAAAGATACTAAAATGGCTTTCCATTTCCTTCTCCAGCTTATGAAGAAACTGAAGTAAACAAGGATAACTGATTTGCCCAGGGTCACACAGCTACTTGAGTGTATGAGACCAGATTTGAACTCATGAAGATGAGTCTTCCTGACACCAGGCCCAGCAATTTGAGAAGAGGAAAATTTAGCTTTTGTGTGAGGAAAAAACTTCCTAATAATTCGAATTCTGTCAAAGGTCTTCAAGCAACAAGAGAATGATCATCTTTAGGTTTGCCATAATGGGGATTTTTTTTTTGTCTGGTAAAAAGGGCCATGAAAATCCTTTCTAGCTCTGAAATTCTATAACACTGTGAACCACGTGAAAGACAAAGTTTAGAAGCAGACAAGACTGAGAGAGAACCTGGTGGGAGAATAATGTGCAAGGGCAGGTTAAAAGTTTCAGGATTAATTAGCAAGAAAAGGAGATGTTCATCATCTCCCCTTAACCTCGATCTTTATACTAGCTTATCTTTTTCTGTTGACAGTACCAAGAGCCTCCCGGCCACTCAGGTTTAAAACCTCAAGGTTACCTTTGACTCTTTCCTCTTCCTCACACTCCATATCCAATCAGTTGCTTAACCCAGTCATTTCTATTTCTGCAATATATCCTGCTGTCATTACCTCACTATCTCCCTCATTAACACTATGTGGATTATTCTTATACCCTAGTAACTGAGCTATCTGGTTATACAAATGTTTTCTTCTTCAATCCGTTTTACCAAATCAATCTTCCTAAAGCATTCTACCGACCATGTCACTTCCCTGCTCAGCGTTTTTCGATGCTTTCCCATTGCTGTCTTTAGCCCATCCCTTAAAGTCCCTCCACTATCTGCCTCTAATTTCCCTTTCCGGCCTTCTTTCACACTGTTTTCCCCTCATGCCTTTGTATGCCAGACAAACTAGACTAGAAACCATTCCTCAATCTTATCCCTCTTCCTTCTCCAACATTCATTTATCGAAGTCCAAACATTTATTTATCAAGTTCCTGCAACTCACACTTTCATCTCTATCTGCTAAAGTCTTCTCTTCCTTCAAGGCCCAGCTCTGGTGCTATCTCACTTATGAAAACTTCCCTGAATTTACCACCTAAAATGGTCTCTCCATCTTCAAATATCCCTAGATCAATTTATTCAAAGCTTTCCTTTGCCACCATCACATTGTACTGGTATTAAACATATTTGTATATTAGCCGGATCCATTCACCTCCACAACTCCATCTCTTTCTATTAAGCCAAAGGTCCTTAATCTTTTTTGTGTGTCATGGACCTCTTCAGCAATATGGTGAAGCCTATGAACCCCTTCTCAAAATAATGTTTTTAAATGTATTAAATAAAATACCAAGGATTATAACAATTTATATTGAAACAATATTATCAAAATATTTTAATATGGACATCACATTAAGAAACCATATATTAGATTGTAAGCTCCTTGAGGGCAGAGACTGTCATTTTTTTCATCTTTTCATGCTCAGTTGTTAATGCAGTGACTTGTACATAGTAGGGGCTTAATGTTTATAGCAAGGCTGGGGCAGCTAGGTGGATTCAGTGGATTGAGTACCGGCCCTGGAGTCAGGAGGACCTGAGTTCAAACCTGGCCTCAGACACTTAACACTTACTAACTGTGTGACCGTGGGCAAGTAACTTAACCCCAATTGCCTCACCAAAAAAAAAATGTTTATAGAGAGGAATGGAGTGAAGATAGTGACTGTACAATTATGTCAAGGAACTAGTAACTATCTATTTTTCACTTCAATATAGCTAAAAAGAAATGGGTTTTATTTGAGTTAGGAAAGTGACACTTATATGCCACTGGAAGTATTTTCTTGAAGAACAGGATGGTTTTAGGAATGAATACCAAGAGTAAGTAGTCAATAATTTGTGTGATTTGCAGGGCACCAGAAAAACCCACATGACCAAAAAGCATCTACCTCATATGCTTGACATGCTACAAAAATTCCTATTTTAGAGATCCATTTATCTGGTTTAAGATATTTCTATTTTAAATTATCAGTTTGGAAAGAGTCATCATTAGTAACAAATAGTTTAGTAGGCACTAGCTGACTAGAGTTCTTTCCAACAAGAAAATGGATAAATTGTAAACATCCAGTGGAAAAGGAAATAATCAGCTTATTTGAAGGCCCAGAGAGAGCAAGCAAATACAAATAATACAAAGTATTATGGCATTGTTTAGGAGAGCACTGTGGCCATAATGAGTTGTGAATTAGTTAGCAGTCAAAAAACTTGTGTTTGGATCCAAGCTATGGACATAACAATCTCTGTGACTTTTAATCCATGCAGCTCATTTTCCTCATCTGTAAAATGGGAATAATGATGACATAAACCCTAACCCTAATGTGCCATGAAGTGCAACATAGGCAACTAGGATGCACAGTAGGTGGAATGCTGGACCAGAGTCAAGAAGAACTCAGTTCAAATTTGTTTGTCCTTAGTTACTAAATGTTTAAACCTGGAAATATTATTTAACCCCTGTCTGTGTCAGTTTCTTCATCTGTAAAATATAGATAAGAATAGTATCTACTTCTCAGGATTGTTGTGAGAATAAGTTTAAAATAATATTAAGGGTTTTACAAACCACTAAAGTATCATATAAATGCTATTATTATCATGATTACACCCTAATGTTTATCCTGATATATGCCAACTTGCATTTCTTTCTCTAGGAATGGTTATTTAAAAGTCAGCTCAACTGTATAAGAGATTTTCTGGTTTAACTTTCTTAGTACCAACTATTTAAGATGAGTGGGTCACAAAAAAGTCTGCAGAATCCAGTCGTAGCTCCAGTGTTAAATGGTTAGTGTGTAAATTCCATCTATGTAGTATTTACCAACTAGTATCCAGGAGTAGCTAGGTGGTATGATGGTGTGACAATTGGAATGACGCCACCTGCTGGAGAGCTACTGTAGGAAAGCTCCACCATGAGGAGAAGGCATCTGAGGGCAAGCCACATAGTCAAGGTCCTTGGCATCAGGAAGTAACATTTGCTTGTAGGTACTGTCTGTCAAGGCTACCAGCCAATCAATTTGAGGAGCCTCCCATTTCTGGGAGGAAGACATGAAGTAGGAAGTAGACACTGGCAGAGGGCTTTTTCCTCTTTTGGTTCCTGACCTCGCCATGACAGGTCAGATGATGGGGTCTCTTAGAAATAGTTAGATTTTTACCTTTCTCTCTGATCCTAATGCTCTTTAATAAATATTTAAACATTTAAATACTCTTGCTTAAGTTTATAATTTATTGGTGACCACTCATTAGATTTTAGATAGTATAGCTAGAATTTTAGCCCCTTACAATGGATAGAGCACTGGACAGAGACGCTTACTAGCTATGTGAGTCTTGGCAATTCACTTTTCCCTGTTGATTGTACATAGATTCCTCATCTATAAAGTGAGCTGGAGAAGGAAATGGCAAACCACTCTAGTATCTCTGCCAAGAAAACTCCAAATGGGGTCACAAAGAGTTGGACATGACTTAAGAAATCTTTTTCCACCTGATGCAAATCTTTCCTTCTGCCATCTGTTTTTTGATGTATAAATCATTACCTTTCCTTCTGCTTTCTGTAAAATTCCCTTGTCTCCATCATGTCCATGTAACTAAAATTACATAATGTTGCTAAAACCACTGTTCAGGATTCACTGCTTTTGTATACAGTGAGTCTAAACTCTGAGCATTATAAACTGTTTTTTTTTATCATATCTCAGCATCATTGATTGTCATGATTGTCAGCAGTACCTATCAATGGATCCTTGGACAATTTCTCTCTCAGTTGGTTCCATACATACAGAGGGCTCTAGCCTAGGTCAACTCACAGCTACAGGGTGGCCGTAGTGCTGAGACATCCTGTGAATGAGTTCTGGAACATAAGCTTCAACTCTAGACTCATACAGAGCTTTAAGGGACCTTTGATGTCATAAAATCTGGCTCTCTCATTTGACAGATGAGGAAACTGAGCCCCAGAGAGGTTAAGTGTTCTGCTCAGGGTCACAAAGCTATTAAGTATCTGAAGCAAGATTCAAATACAGGCCTTTTTTGACTCCCAAGTCCAGCATTCTATTCACCATACTATACTATTATATGTGCTTACTTTAATTTTATGGCTTGAATATTTAAGATGTGGTCATCTAGTGTTCAAGGTGACTCATGTGAGTACTTTGCTTGTTATGAAATACACTGTAATCATTCACCCACACCAGTGAATCAAGAAACATTTATTAAGAACTTAATATGTGGCAGGTACTGTTATAAGCTCTAGAGATACAAAGAGAGATAAAAACACAGTCCCTGCCCTCAAAAATGCTCATACTCTAATGTGGGAGGCAACATGAGAGCAACTATGCACAAAGAAGATATATACAGCGTAAATGAGAGGTAGGATATAAGGAGAGTCAGACCGAAGCTCAAGCTAACCTTGCCAATCATTATCACCATGCTCTTGCTCAGCACTAGGTAAAGGCCAGTGGATTCAAATTATATTTCCTTATTCCCACTATCTGATTCCCCTATACCCTGGCAATAATGATCATGCAATGTTTTCACTTAATTCGATGGTTCCCAGAGTTCCTTGTTATAAGAGTGACCATGGGGAATTTTTTCTGTTCCTGTGACTGTTCCCTCTTCCACCTCCCCCTACCCATTCTCTCTATTATATTGACATAAGTGGAAGCAAAGGAGGAGAAATGTCCAGGGAATATGGGCAGGCAGATAGACTTCACATAGCATTTTATTATGCCCCTTACTATACATTTTAGTTTGCATGTATTTACTATGTCAAATTGTATATTACAGTTAGTACTTATTTGAGTGTTATGGCCCCTACTCTCCAAGGCCTTTTAACTGTGTACCTCCTAGCAAAGGGATCTATACACAGGAAGCACTTAATACGTTTTACTGAATGCATAGTTGAATGAATAAATGAATGGTTTCCTGCATGAGTGGATGAATGAATGGTGCCAAAGTTTGACTTTCCCTAATTTACATTTTTTGCCTAAGGCCAAGTCCCTGAGAAAGGTCATGCAAAGTCATTTTTGGCAGCATTATACAACAGGAGCCCATCACTCTGGATGGCCTCCCTATAATCCTCAGAGGATGCTGAGGGACAAATGAGAGGCCATCTACATTCCTTTCCAATCTGATTATGCTGTGATCGATCAGTTGGATGTTACATAATCAAAATTCCTTTGCTATCCTCTCTGCTGGAAATGCAGGAACTGATTCTTTCCATGATAATGTAAAACTGATTAAGAGCCCCACAAAATTCAGCATCCCAGCCAATCAGAACTAAACTGCACTATTTGCATCCAGCCCAGTCTAATGGCATCAGCAAATCATGTGCCAAATGGGTAATTGCTTTATTGTGTATGAAATAATGTGTACATTTTTAAAGGCCCAGATAGGTCAAAGGGAATGGTATCTCTATAGTTACCCATGCATAGCCCAAATAAAATTGATTTCAACCATGGTTAAAATTGCTCTAATGCTGCAAGTTAAATTGAGAGAGAAATTTTACCTGTGGCCATAAATGGAAAAGTATTGTTTACCCCCAACTATAGAAATGCCTATTGAAAACATCAAAGGAGAAATTATTTCATAATTCCTCCCACGCAAACAAAACACTTACATGCCTCTGTGTGTGTGTGTGTGTGTGTGAAGTGTCATTTATCAGTTGGGTATTTGGACATTAAAATAAATTTCCCTAGAGAAACAATGTTGTACGAGGTGACTAAGTTCCTGGGTCAGACAACTTGACCCATAATTCAGCTAAGTATAGTGAACAACTAAGACAATATTTGAATCTAAGAGTAGAAAGAAAGTCAGCTTCACCTTTGGATAGTTCTAATTTTTAGGAAGTTATCCTTACATTGAGCAAAATTCTATTTCTCTTCACTTTGAATCTATTGCTCCTTGGTACCCACTGTACTTGATAACAGCATATTATAGCAGGGCATGTGTCAAAATATCCCAGCATGTATGCACAGATTGGTCAGATTTGAAACACAGACTGAAGCTGGCTGGCTATTGTGTATTATGTAAGACTTCATTCACTCGTAACCAAAATTGTTCATGCAAATGAAGCTAAATGTGCTAGAAATTTATTCTCCTCCTTTATTCTCCTGTGTTTTCTATAATCAGTGTCAACTTCTTAGCTAAACTTTCTATCCTCTAGTGCTTAGTTGTCACTTTATAAATATTGGTAAAATGGAATTGGCTTTTCTTTGAGATTTTTGTGGTCGATCACCTTGATTATCCAGGGGCCATTTTGGGTGTAGGCAATATAAGAGCTGGGGGGGGGGGGGTTGGCCTAAGTTCAGAAAAGTTAAATTATTTGTCCAGGGTCACATAGCCACTGTCAAGGCTAGGATTACAGCTCAGGTCTCTCCTGTCTCCAGGTTGAGATGTGTTGTCAATCACACCATTCTACATTTAAAGAGCCAGAAAGGAATATTCTTCTTCTGATTTGGGCCTCGTCTACTCTTTTTAGATCTTAGATATTGTTTGTGGGCCTGCTGTGGGGAAAGTTGGGCGGGACAGAGAAGAAAAGAGAAAAAGGGTTTGAATTTCCTTGCCTGAAAATTAGCATGGAACAAAGTGAATCTCCCGGGGAGGGAGCAGGGAGGAATGGTGAGGATTGGGAAGGGGAGTAAAAATATGCCCAAATGAAATCAGTTACATTAAGGAAACTGTAACCTAATGAAGACATTGACTTTAGTGAGATGGATTGGCAAGTTGTCCTGACTTTCTCTTATCCTTAAGCTAATAAATCATAGCATAGAAAATAAATCACAGCCACCAGAGTTTGCAGATGGGAGGTTATTTGACTAGACATAGGTAGCTATCACAATCAATTTGCTTCATTATACACAACAACTCATCTTTACATAATGATCAGAAAATAATATATTCGTAGTAATAACAACAACTCACATTTATACAGTTTTTGAAGGATTATGAAGAATTTCCTCACACACGGCAAATGGAAAGCTATAGTATGGAACAGAAAAACACTGAACTGGGACAAGTGGATTCTGGTTCCAACTCTGCCAATTACCAACTATGTGACCTACAACAGTGCAGTGCAATTCAATTCAATGAATATATATATTATGCAAAGCAATGGGAATATGAAAACCACAATTTCATCCTACTTCAAAATAGAGGTGATGAACTACAGGTGATTCAGATACAACTAATGTGCTTGATTATTTTTTATAAAAGATGTTTTTGAGGAGCGAGGAGAGTTAGAATGTGGGACTAAAGATATTGATGGGGGAAAAATGAATGGAAACAAAAACTATAGCTTCATAATAGATTAAAAGCTCAAAGAGACATTATTTTTTTTAATTGTTTTTTTTTCTTAGTGAGGCAATTGGGGTTAAGTGACTTGCCCAGGGTCACACAGCTAGTAAGTGTTAAGTGTCTGAGGCTGGATTTGAACTCAGGTACTCCTGAATCCAGGGCCAGTGCTTTACCACTGCGCCATCTAGCTGCCCCTCAAAGAGACCTTATTAGACATCTATACAGTCCAACTCACTCATTTTTTGTATGAGGAAACAGAGACCCAGATAGCTTACATGACTTACCCAAAGATACACAGAGAGTAAATGGTAAAATTTAGGTGCAAACCTTGGGTTACTGACCCCCAAATGCAGTGGCATCAAATTATGATAATCAGCATGGTGCAGTGGAAAGAGCACTGAATTTGGAGTCAGAGAACCTGGATTGATTCCTAGATTTTGGTACACTCTGTGCCACCTCAGACAAGAGATTTAATCTCTTTGGGAATCAGTTTCCCTATCAATAAAAGGAAAGGTTTGAAAAAAGTTAACATGTCCAGAAATGTGAGATGTTTGTTACAAATGAGAACGTTTGTAACTCTTACACAAAGGGCCCAACAAGAGGTTACCCCAAGCTTAAGGTCCTTCATGGATCTGTGACCATGCAGAACAATAGTTTATAAACCCAAACCAATTTTATTTTATAAAATTTTTAAATTATAAATTATTTTATAAAATATAAAAATATCTTATCTAGTTAGCCAGTGGACACAATTAGTGTAAAGCAAAGATATTTAATGAAACAGCATAATAAAGTGTATCAATAAAACACACACTCAAATACTTAAAGGTAGTGCAGTGGTGTCGAACAAATAGAAAGGGATACCTGAAGCCACATATTGACTTAGAGAACCACAAATTAACATGTGTTTTATTATGTTTTTATATATTTTGTTAAACACTAGGTAGCACAGTGGATAGAGTACCAGGACTAGCATAAGGAAGACCTGAGTTCAAATGTGATCTCAGACAATGTCTAGCTGTGTGACCCTGGGCAAGTCATTTAACCTCTGTTTTCCTCGGTTTCCTTATCCTTAAGATGGGGATAATATAGCACCTACCTCTCAGAGTTGCTTAGCATAGTACCCAGCATATAGTAAACTCTATATAAATGTTAGGTATTGTTGCTTTTACTTCCCAATTATATTTTAATCGGATTCTGGCTACACTCAGGAATGTTGTGCCTGCTATTAGTTTTGTACCATTGGCATATACTCTTTCATAACACACACCACCATTGAGAAGAGTAGACATAGTAAAATTCATGGAGAAGCCCACATGTGGAAGGACACACATATAGAGAGCACATGAGGCCAGGGCACACTTGGGTAGTGGCAGGTTGAGCCTCTGATGCTGTAGGGCTACAGAACATCTTCTATTGTTGCTGTCAAGCTGTCCTCATAGGACCTGCCCCCTTCTAGTCTCACATGGTAGGTTGTCTCTGCCATATTGGTGGGGCATGTAATGTATGCCAAGAGACCATTTGGTCTCATATGGCCACTACTTGATGGTGACTTGCTGATTTCATGATCCCTGTTGGCTGATGCCAAGGGAGGCACACTGGGAATGGAGATGAGGGGGCTTCTAGCTTCAGCTGGAATGATCAACTGATAATGCTTCTCCCTCCCTATAAACTAATGAGTTTAGGAATAAATACTCTTAGGAAGTTATAGTCCTTCATATATCTAGGATCACATAAGGGAAAACCCCTTTGTTGCTTTCTCCCCATAGGGAGAAATTGTCATTTCTCAGAACCATGGCTGTGATTGGCTCTCTCTCCAAAATTTTATTGCTACCACAAAAGTATTGCTATGAATATGTTCACAGGCTCACAAAATTTCAGACGTGTAAAGAACCTCATTAACCACATTACAGCCCATACCTGAAAAATAATCTCCACTAAATCTCAGTGACTAGAATTAATCCCTAAAATGTAATTTGTTACCTAGAGTCCCCAAATTCTGCACTTACATGGACTGGGTTCAATCTTAGGGGTAAACATCAGATCAACAATTCTTGATTTCTATGCCTGACTCAGAGGTCCCTCTAAGAAATCTATGGCTATAACTCATGTTGTCTAAGATCCCCACAGAAATGGGTGAATGCTTCCCTAGACCCAGTCCAAGTGCTCAAAGTAATGAATGGGGTACAGGGAAACCTTCATCTCACCACATAGAACATGTAGAAAACACAGAGGATTCACAATAGTCTATTCAAAAATATAATTCTCCTAACATTCAGGTGAGTCCTAGGGTCCTAAATTCTTTCAAATTCATAGCACCCCACCATGATTTAGAATCCCATTCACAAAGGAGGCACTATGAGCTTTAGGGACTGCATTCAGATCTATGGAAAGTGAAACTAACCAGATTGTGAAAATATGACACCAGAATGTCAGAAGATTTGATACTAGCAACCCCAAATTTGTTTTCCTCCTGAAGAGGATCCAAATCACAAGGCAGTGCTATGAGTATGGAGGAATTGTTTTGTCCCTATGGAAACTGGGAGTTGAATGAGCAAGGAAGAGAATTGTATCAATTCAAAACAAAATTAGGAAAAATGGGATTTGCCTGAAAGGGCCAATGTAGATGCATTGTTGTTGTTCAGTTATTTCAATCATGTCTGATTCTTCTTGACCCCATTTGGAATTTTCCTGGCAAAGATAGTGGCGTAGTTTGCCATTTCCTTCTCCAGCTCATTTTACAGATCAGGAACCAAGGCAAACAGGGTTAAATGACTTAACCAGTATCTGAGGCTGGATTTGAACTCATAAAGATGAGTCTTCTTGGGGTAGCTAGGTGGTGCAGTGGATAGAGCAGCAGCTCTGGATTCAGGAGGACCTGAGTTCAAATCTGGCCTCAGACACTTGACACTTACTAGCTGTGTGTCTGGGAAAGTCACTTAAACCTCATTGCTCCACAAAACAAAACAAAAACAAAAACAAAACAAGCAAAAAAAAGATGAGTCTTCTTGATTCCAAGCCCATTGCTCTATGCATTACACCATCCAACTGCTCTAATATAGATGCATAGAGAGATAAATTACCAATTGATATTTTAAAGAGTAATGTGCAGAAGATGGAAGTATGAACAGTTGACAGAGAATGAATATGAGACCTACAAAAGGATTTTAGGAAAAATTCCGAATGAACTTAGGCTACTGAAGGAAGCCAAGGGTTTTTGTTTGTTTTTGTTTTTTTTTTAGCTAGGGAAAAAGTTTTTTAGTAGGGAAAAAGAAGAGGAATAGGACCTTTGCTTGAGGCGGATGGAACTGTGATAATTGACAACAAAGAGAGGCCAGTGATGCTCAATTCTTATTTTTCTTCAAAAAGAATGACCTTAGTATTGGAAATGATAAAACACAAAATACTAACAGGGCTTTTGTACTAAAAACAACTACGATGATAGCAAAAGAGCATCTAATTACCTTTTATGAGTTCAAGTCACCTGACCCAGATAAATGAAACCCCAGGTACTGAAAGAATTGATAGATATGATTGCTAGGCTGCCATCAGTAAAATATGAAAGATAATAGCAATAAGAAGTAACACAAAATTGGAAAAAAGACAAATGTTCCAATTTTCAAAAAAGTGACGAGAAAAGAGTTTGCAAACTATAGGCTAGTTAAGTTGACTTTTTTTTCTGGGGAAAATTCTAGAGTACATCATTTAAGAGATGGTTAGTGAACACCTAACAAAAGAAATAGTTAAGTATTACCAAGACCCAAAATTATTTCAATAAGAACAGGTCATACTAACATAATCCCATTTCCTTTTTTGATGGAACTGCTAAGCTAATAAAGGAAGGGAATGATACAGCATAGCTAGAGTTCAACAAAGCTTTATACAAAGTATTTCAAATTCTTTTTATGGAGAATAGATCATAATACAATGACATTTTTAGAACTCATTAGATAGACAGACTCAAGAAGTAGTTATTAATAGTTTATTGGCGATATGGCTGAAAGTCACTAGTGGAGCACTCCAGGGATCTTTGCTTGGTGCTATGTTGTTTAAATTTGGAGATGATGATGAAACTGGAAGGGATAGATAACACATTGATTGACATAATCAGAATCCCTCAAAAATCTTGACAGACTGGACCATTGGGCTAAACCTAATAAAATGTAAATTCAGTATAGATAAATGTAAAGTCTTAACCTGAGGTACAAAAAAATGAACTCTACCCATGTAAAATGGGTGAGGCAGGGCAACTAGCTGGTGCAGTGGATAAAGCACTGGCCCTGGATTCAGGAGGACCTGAGTTCAAATCTGACCTCAGACACTTGACACTTATTAGCTGTGTGACCCTGGGCAAGTCACTTAACCCCAATTGCCTCACCAAAAAAAAAAATGAAGGAATAAAATGGGTGAAGCATGGTTAACAAACAGTTCTGAAAAAGATTTGGGGCTTTAGTGAGCTACAACGTCAATGTGAGTCAATAGTGTGATATGGCAGCAAAAGAAATTACATGTACTCTTAGTTTTCATTGAGAAGCATAGTCACCAGAAATATGGAAATCACTGTACCTGTCCTTCATCAGACCTTTCTTGGAGTATTATGTTCATATCTGGTAGAATTTATGAAGTACATTGATAAATTGGAAGTATACCCCAGCCAAAGAAAGACATGTTTACTTTGGTTAGTCCCTTGCACTATAACTAGTATATGTATACTCAAAGTATGTATAATCAAACACAAGCTACAGTACAATCTGAAATTCTGTAGCTGTGGGTACTCCTTCCACTAATTTATTGTGAAACTTCTTTATACCATAGTAAATCATTACTAAAAATTCAATCAATTGGAAAATGTTTAACAAAATAAATAAAAATACAATAAAACATAGATAATGTTAATTTGTGGTTTTAGAAGTCAATATGCATGACCCTGGGCAAGCCGCTTAACCCCCATTGCCCCGCAAAAAAAAAAGTCAATACGCAGCCTCAGGGATTGATTTCAATTTAAGTTTGACTCCAAAGTCTTAGAGGACATAGGGTCACCATGAGGCTATAATAAGGCAGCATGACAAAGACATAAGAGATGTCTCCACTTCAGTGGAGAATCTGACATCTATTCTTGTGCATTAAAAACCACATAGTACTTCCATGTTTTACATAGTAAAATGATAGATAATGTTTGTGAGTATATTTTTATCTGTTACATCATTTGAAGCCTTATCTTATGATGAATGGTCCAAGATAAGCAAAGTTCTATTAAAAATCCAGTGCTTACCAAAGTTATTATTTGATAAATTGTTTCCCTCATGGATGCAGATGAGACCCCAGAGCCCTGAAGAAGTTAAATTACCTCATGTTGGTGAATCTTTTATTGAACTAACCTGAATATCAGAGCCATCAGTCAAAACTTATGAATGTTTTACTATAACTGAAACTCAAGGTCAACTTCTGTTGGTAGTTTCGAACAAAAGTATTAAAGGATCATTGAAATTTCATGTTGATGCTAAAAATCCTTGCCCTGCCATGAAACTATATGTGGCAAGAAAAGAAAAATGCCAGGTAAGTGGTCTGTTTTAGCTTGTGTTTGAGGTGAGTTATAATTGATGAGAAACAGTGCATTACATTCAAAAGAATAAAGTTTTTTATCCTGAGTACTTATAACTACATATTGGAATGAAAGAGATGTGGAGGTTTTAATAGGCAAGCAGTTTAATATTAGTCAAAAGTCTGATGAGGGGAAGGGGTGGTGTATGTGGAATAGGGGATGTATGGACCTGTGATTTCATCAGTGTTAAGAATTCCTGTTGAGGATGGTTTCTTCACTAACATAGATCAGCGACATATCTATAATTTACAGTCTCAGTTTCCTGGGGCAGAGAGATTGTGTGACTTGCCAGTGGTCACGCAGCTAGTAATGTCCGAAGCAAAGCTGGAGTACAGTATTTCCTGATTCCAGTCTCTGACCTCTGAAGCTCTGACTGTGCTAGCTGCTTCTCAACAGTGCAACAAAGCAGTACAAATATATAATGCAACATTAAACTCTGTTAAGAGAGAGAATTCTGCTCATACACAGGTATACTTGTATACAACTTTTTAAGACCATTATAAATGAATACAAGCAAAGAATAACAATGCACATGCTGTTTCTATTCCTTAGCCATCTTTTCTTTAGAAAGGCAAAATTCCCTTACTGCAGGTATGCTAAATGTCCATATGTTCAGTTCCCAACTTCCACAACACCCTACCTCTAGCTGACCACAGTGGGGAAACAGCAAGGATGTGTTTCCAGGGTTATGGATGCTATTGTTGTTGTTTTAATCAGCAAAAAAATATGAAATATATAAAGATCTATTCTGTCCAAGGGATTCAAGAACTTAGAGCATTTTGCAACTCTTTCTCAAAGAATGGTGTCAGTTTCTTAGGCATCCATTCAGTTGTCAACAACCACTTATTAAAGGCCCTATCATGTGCCATCAATAAATAAAAGTCCCTGACCATAAAGAGCTCATATTCTATTAGGGCAAATTATGTCCATGGAGATACAGTCTATTCAACAGATAGAAACAGGAAGAGGGGAAAGAGGACTACAACAGGGAAGGTAAATTTCAGGGGGGGTTGAGTTATAATCTCAGCTTATACATGTCCAGCTGGACTAATGTACAAGTCGTCTAGTTGAATTGTTTAGGTGCATATACTGGTACACTGGCATATACTTCCTGGGGGACTGGCATAAATATCCAGCTGGACTGGGTGTAAAACTTTGCTTGCACTGGTATACATGTCCAGCTGGAGAGGCATATATCTGCATGATGTACAAGAGTCTATCTGATGCCTATTGCTATGGTGAAGCTCTCATAAGAAAATAAATGACATGTCCTTCTTTTTTTTTTTTCTTTTTTCTTTTTGCAGGGCAATGAGGGTTAAGTGACTTGCCCAGGGTCACACAGCTAGTAAGTGTCAAGTGTCTGAGGCCTGATTTGAACTCAGATCCTCCTGAATCCAGGGCTGGTGCCTTATCCACTGGGCCGCCTAGCTGCCCCCAATGACATGTCCTTCTAGTAGACAAGCCAGAAACATCATCCAGAGCTACTTATGAAGTAACATTCACCAACAAGAAGGGAGCTAGCCAGCACCAGGATATAAGGAAACCCAACCAAATGCCTACAGCACAAACATCCCAGTAGACAGGCAGTGGGACTCAGGTAAGCATCTGACTAGATAGGTATAGACTTGTCCCTGGGGTTTTCTTGGCAAAGATACTGGAGTAGTTTGCCATTTCCTTCCTCAATGTGTCCCCATTTTACAGATGAGGAACTGAGGCAAATAAGAGTAAATTGACTTGCCCAGGGTCAAACAGGTAGTAAGTGCCTAATGCTGGATTTGAATTTGGTTCTTCCTTACTTCAGGCCTAGTACTTTATCCATTGTACCACCTAGCTGCTAGGTATGGTATGATGTAGCATGGCACAGCATGGTGTAATGTGGCATGGATAGCATGGCATGACATAGCATAGTGTTTTCTTGTGTCATGGTTGTTATATCATTTAAGTCCTGTTCATTTCTTTTTGATGCAATTTGGGTTTTTTTTTAGCAAAAATACTGGAGAAGTTTGTTATTTCCTTCTCTATCTCATTTTATAGATGTGTAAACTGAGAAAAATAAGGTTAAATGACTTGCCTGGAGTCATATAACTAGTAAGTGTTTGAGGCTAGATTTAAACTCAGGAAGATGAGTCTTCTTGACTTCAGGCCCAGTATTCTATTCACTTCACCACCTGGCTGCCTATAATATTGTGTAGCATAGCATAATATCTGTGTGTGTAAAAAACATATAGCTATACTATCTCCTGAGTGTCCTATATCTTTCATTTTCTGTGGACCAAATTGACCCAACCTTTTTCATTGATACCAATTTTTCCAAGTATTGTCAACCCCAACTCTAGATCCTTACCAGCATAAGCCTTAGCACCAGGCTGGTTTTAGACAATACTATACCCCTCTCTCCCCACACAAGCTATGATTTCAGCTGGTTAGTAAGTACATCAGGTATACCAAGAGAAGGGGCTGTAAATGCTATAATAATGTGGCTCCAGAACCTGATGGCAATAAATATGGATCTGGAAGATTGATCCAGAGAGGCATGTTTTAACCACTGTTTTTAATATATCACAGAAATACAACTATGTCCCAAAGGAGTAGCAGCTATACAACTATTTTATTCTATTAAAAAAGGTCATAGAAATCTGCTCTCCAAGGAAAGATCTATATCCCCATGTCACACAATGGTTAGAATTTATGCTTCTGTCCTGTCTTAAAAACTCATTGATTGGAATATGAAAAATGGAATCGGGAATCAAAAGGGCTTCACATTCTGACAGCTTCAGTGAACATAATTTCTTATTGCGGTCCATCCATGATAAAGCCAAACATAAAGAGAAAATGTGTGGATTGGCCTGGCTCAGTATAACCAATGCATTCTGACTTGTAATACCTGTGTGATGACAGTTACTGCCACTACCTTAAACTCTATCAAAATATACAATCATATGTTATACTATATGCTATTTGGCTTTAATTTATTCTATGCTATAATATGACATAGTATATGATGTATTAGTATATATTGTTTAATGTATAGCACATAGTCTATGGTATCAAACAATAGTTCTGAACTGGCTGCCCACAAGCACCTGCTATCCATTCTTTGATGAGAGCAACTTAGTCTAAGTAAAGTCAAGTAGAATTATCTTCATTATACATATAAAGAAACTCAGACCTGGAGAGGTAAGGAGTAGTAGGATAGGGTTCTAGGACCAACAGCCCATAGACACATTGCTAAGAAGAGCCTAATATTACCCCCATGATGCCTGACATGTACAGGAGTCCTGCTAGATATGTCCAAGAATCCATCTGGAAATGTACAGAAGTCCAGCAAGATATATACACAAGTCCAGTCAGATATGTATACTAATCCAGATGGATATGTGCCTAAGTCTAGCCATACATCTAAAGGACCCCAGCCAGATGTATATAACAGTCCAAGTGCACTTGTGCACAATTTCAGACAGACATTTGCAGCAGTCTAGATGGGCAGGTGGTACAGTCCAGATAGACATATACACCAGTCCTACCCCATGCCATGTCATACTTTATTATGCAACCTTTCACAAAGCTATACAAAATAGGATATGTTATAAATAATATAAAACAGCATTATAATAAAGCAGAATTTACAGCATAGCAGAATAAATCATAGCATAAATATAAAGCTACACAGTATAACATAGTATGGTATGGTATAGTACAGTATGGTGTGATACATTACAGTATGGTATAGCGTGGTATGGTGTGGAGTGGCATGGCATAGTATATAATAGGGTAGCAAACATACTGTGCCACCCCCCCCACATCTTGCCCTACCCCTTAAAGTCTTTTTTTATGCCAAGCAATGAGGGTTAAGTGACTTGCCCAGGGTCACACAGCTAGTAAGTGTCAAGTATCTGAGGCCACATTTGAACTCAGGTACTCCTGAATCCAGGGCCAATGCTTTATCCACTGTGCCACCTAGCTGCCCCTCCCAATCCTTACAGTCTTAAAGGAAAAGAAACTTATCTGACCTTTGGCCTGGTCAATTTTAACCTGATATTCCTTGTACAGTGTCTTCTTGTTGTGGCTTACAGAGTGTTACCTCAAAAAAACCTTTGTAAAGGGGAATCCATAGATAGTTTTGATGAGAGAAGAGGATTATTCAATAAGCTTTTGGTTAGCTCCAAACATTTGAAAGGTTGAAAACTTGGTACTGAGGATATAAGAATTAAAAAAAAAAAAGCTACTATATCTAAGAAGTTTAAAGTTTTTTGGAGGCTTGAATACATATACAAATATTTATGTACTCTAAGACAAATGCCAAAATTATTATGCTACATATAGAATGTTGCTGATCAAAAGAGAAAAATCAGACAGAATAATCGATCACATTTATTTGTGTTCTTGATAAAGGATTTATCACATCAGCATAATAAATGTCATATTACACTGGTATGGCAAGTAATTTACCATGCCAGCATGATAAATCATTTATTACATTGGTGCAGGAACTCAATCCTTAGCATCAGAATGATGATTGACTTATTATGCTGGGTTGTTATGATTGAGTTGTCACACCAGAACACTGAATGTCAATTATCATGACAACATAATAATTGATCTATCATACCAGTGTGGCAATTGACTTGTCATGCCTGTGTGATAGTATACTTTTTGCCATTACACTACATAAAACTCTACTACAATATGCAATCATATATTATACTATGTTATATTGGGCATACATTTACTCTATGCTATACTCTGTTATAGTATACAACATATTAAGATGTAGCCATATAGTATGTAGTATTTATAGCATTACATAGTTTACTTTTGTTCTCTCCATGAGTACCTACTATCTATTCTCTCATGATTGCAGTACCATAGCTCTCAGGTATGATCATGTCCATTATACAGGTAAAGAAACTCAGATCCAGACTGCTGAAAAAGGGCAGGATAGGGTACATGGGCCAAATACAGGAGCTACCTTTCTAGGAAGGGCCTAAACCTCCATTAGTCCAGCCAGACATATGCAGGAGTCCAGCTGGACATGTATGCTAATCCAACCAGAGATGTAGTTAAGTCCAGTCAGACATGCATACATACATCCTATGTAGAATAATTGTCTTGATTTCAGAAAATCTCTTGAGATGCAATATGAAATCCAGCTGGATATGTAAACCAGTCTATCCAGGCACATACATGAATCTAACCAGATAGGAGTCCAACTGGACAATGGCAATCCCACTTCACATTGCTGAAAGGAAAATAAGATTCTGCAAAGCAGCTAGGAATCTTTATTAAACCCATGTTCCCAGTTTACTACTCTAGAGAAAGGAATTTCTCCTTGGGTGAAATCTGGAACGCTTCCTTTGTTGAGCTGAGCAAGCTACCTCACTCCCAGAGGTCTTTTTCACTCTGTATTGATTGGTATATATTCTCTTAGGTATAAATTCTCTGATTTCTGTTTTGCTATGGACTTGGATAAATGGGGTTTTTTTGCTAGATGTGTTCATTATACACGTAGTACTTAGTGGCTAGGGAGTCAAGATACAGAAATAAAACTTGGGTTTCTGCTTCTCCCAGTAATGATTAGTAATCAGTTTAGTCTAAATCTGAAAACCATGTTGCCTAAAATAATAATATTTACAGGAGCAGATAAATTATCATTCTGGTCCAGTAAATCATCCCTCTGAGATGGCCAAAAGACTGGCCAAGCTTTTTGGCCCCAAATTTCTGCTTCCCCTCTTGGTAGGAATTAGTTTCTCTTGGAGAAGGATGGAGGTAGAAGAGGCAAGATATATCTGTTCTTCTTCCTTCAAGCCACACAATGACAGTCCCATCCTACATGTGAGTGGACAGTCTCACTATATACATTACATGGTTCTAGCAACTGGAGCAGTTTAACTAGGTATCTCTTAAAGGTTTCAGAAAAAGACTTATTTTTCCCTTGACTACTTTCACATCCTCCACTAAAAAACTACACCTCCTAGTAGGAGTAGCCCTGAGTTTTTGAAGGTTCTGCCAACAGGCCCCACCAAGCTGAAAAGACTTCAACCACAGGCCAAACAACAGACTAGATACCTCTTGTCCCAGGCACAATGTAGCTAAGTTCACTGTCAAGTTTGCTGAATCTCTTTGGTCAGAACTACATTGAAAAATAGTCACTATGACAGGGGTTCTTAACTTTTTTGTGTGTTATGAATTCCTTTGGCAGTCTAGTGAAACCTATAGACTCCTCAGAATGCTCTTTTTAAAAAAAAATGAAAAGAATGATAAATTTCATTTAGAAAATTGTGAAAAATAAAGCTGCATTTTTTTCTCATCCAAGTTATCGGACTCTGAAACCTATCGATACACACACTGATGAGATCATTAATCTTTAAAACATCAAAATAAATATTTCCTATAGCAGATTATGTCCTTCCATTGCACAGAGGATAATGCTTAACTTTTTCATTCAGCATGTGGAAGAATTAATGGAAAATCCAACCAAAGTTGTCCACTTCCTTCAAGTTTGCTTTGTTTTTTAATATACAAAACTGAGATGAAAATGCTTAATTTCAAAATATAAATGCTGCAAAATCAAAGTAGCATTTTAGTATGGAGAGTTAAGATAATGACTTAGAGGGTCACCCAGCCTACCTCCTTCATTTTGCAAATGAGGAAAACAAGACTGAATGTTGATAAAATCATCCCTATTTGCTCAGGGACAAAAGGATGTACCCTGTGATATCAAAATAAAAAATTTTAGGTCATTGGCATATGTTCAATTTTTTTAGAAAGAAATCCACAAGGAGAGAACATAACATTTCTCAGATTTATCTTGATGAGCTTCCAGAGATAGCAGGTGAAGCCATTTCTTTGTAAGTAAATTACTGGAGTCATTTAAACCAGAGAGATAAAGACAATTTAAGAGACCAGAGCACAGTTATTCTCAAAAGGTCTTAAAAATCAATTCTTACATTCTGTTCTTGCTAATAAACACTTTAAAAAATTCAGGATAAGGATAAGGAAGAGTGTGGGGGGGCAGAGAGATATTTGATGTCAGGGACAAATGAGCATAATTTAAGTTTTTTTAAGATTCAGAGTTACTTTGGGATTTTCTAGGGCTTCTGGAATTTCATTATGAACAGTGGTTATCACTGCATTATAGCTGCTTGACTTGGGCTAGTTATTTAATTTCTTCAGGCTTTGGTACACATTCATCTATAAAAAGGGAGCTAGGGTTGGGCTAGGTATCCATTCATTATCTCTTCCAACACAAAGACCTTTTTTTTCTCAGAAATCCAGATGTGTAGACGTGCTGGTCAAGGTACCATTCTAGTTAATATAATGCCAGTTCTGTTCTAAGGCTGTCTCAACAATCAATCAAGTGTTTATTGGTGCCTACACAGTGCTAGGGACTGAAGATACAAAGACAAAAGTGAAACAGTACCTGCCCTCAAGAAGCTTACATTCATTCTATCAAGAGAAACAGTATATACACCTATAACTATATACAAAAGAAACATAAAGTATTGGATAGAGTGGAGTTGGCACTGGCAGCTGAGAGGCTCAGAAAAGGCTTCTCAGTATTCAATCCTTCAATGGTAGATTAATTGTTTACTAGACAAGACGTTATCAGCTGTCAGTGACTTGCTGGTTCTACCGGTACCTTCATGAAAAGAGTAGACTTTAATATGAAGTGAAAGTAAGAGATGATGACAAAACTCATGGCAAAATGAGGACTCAAATCCAATTCTCCTACTTTTCAGTCTGGTGTCCTCATTCATCCAAGCCCTAAGCTGGTTAAGGAGATTCTATCAGGGAGATCAGACCTCATTGAATGCATAGAGAACATGAGAACTGAAAGAGACCTCAGAGAACATGTAGTCCCACACATTCTTTCAGAAGAGGAGAAGGTTATGAGCTTTAGAAGGGTTAGGACTTGTCTAAACTCACATAGCTATTTGATGGCAAAAGTATGGCTCAAATCCAACTCTCCTACTTCCCAATCCATATTCTCATTACTATACCCACACTGATATCTCCATAACCTTCCCCTGGATTTGAAAATTCCACCTGGGTTTAGGGTGGGGAGGGAGCACAGAGCTTAATGGCACCCCAAAGGGACAGAAGTTACAAATTCTTTTAGACTTTGGAGCATTCTGATAGGACAAAAGATATTTATATGAAAGACCAGTCACGGTTACCTGTCCCACCTGCCTGAACTTACTATTGCAAAAACCCTTCCCAAAATTAATGGAACAGTGGGACTTGTTTAGGTGAAGTAATGAATGTGTGTTATATTTAAATTATTAGCATTCAATATCACAAGTAAATATTTCTACCAAAAATAGATGACAAATTTTAATACTACTAGGGTTATTTAGAAAGTTGTTTATTTGAGATCATTGAATGTTAGCTAGGAGGAACTAGTTTAACAAACTCACTTTACGGAAAAGAAAACAGAGGCCCAGGGAGGTGAAGTGACCTCTCCAAATTACACCAGCAATAAGTGGCAAATAAATGATTTGAATCCAGACCTATGACTCTGAATTCTATTGCTGCTACACTATGTTGCCTCTCCAAGGCATTATGTATAGTACTAAAAAAGGCATTATTTGGGCAATATTTTATTGAACTCATGAGGCAATGAATTGGATAGACTAGGTGTGACTTGCTGAAATATCCTTTCAAAAATAGCTTTGCTCCCTCCTAGATTCAGGAGACAAAGATCTGCTTTGAGTCAGATAGGTAGCATAGTAGGGAAAGTACCAGACTTGGAATTAGAGAGATCTGAGTCTGAGTATGTCTGAGACAGGATCCAAACTCAGGTCTCTCTGACCTGGCTTGGATTTGAGAGTATCCTGCACTCCATAAATGTTAGCCGCTATTATTATTATTATTATTATTATTATTGTGTTTTTAAAAATATTTGTATTGTAGTGTTAAGGGCTAAAATTCTAGCTAGTCTGTCTAAAATATCTAATGAGTGGTTGCCAATAAATTATAAGCTTTAGCAAGAGTTAGGCTTTTAAGCATTTATTAAGGAAAACAAGAATTTGGTAAAGAGAGAGAGAAAGGCCTAGATTCCTATCTATTAAAGGGAGAGCACATTTCTAGCTCCGCTCTCCACCAGAGTCCAAAGGCAAGAGAGCCAGACAGAGTGCTAGTCTTTTCCTTCTTCCTCCCACTAGCCCGCGTCACCTCCTTTTCCAAAGAAAAGACTCCTGGTCTTGCCCTCAAAGACCTTTGCTTCATGGGTGGAACTCTTCTACAGTAAGTCTCCTGCAGGTAGCGTCATTCCAATCATTACAGTTCCCTGCTTTGTTTCCTCAAGAAACGGTACGTTTCCTTGATGAAACAGTCAAAAATAACAGAATATAATAACCTATGCTAACTAACAATATGTTAATAACAATATAGAAAAGGAAGAGAGGAAAGTTTTGTCCAGAGGGGCAATTTTTTTTTTTGTCCTCATGAACCGACGCTTTGACATTGGTCTTGCAAAGGGAGGGCCTCTGCAGAGAATACATGTTACAGATGGTGTATATTATAACAGAAAGAGAAAAGAGAAAAAAAAAACAACAAAAACAAAACTGTTCATTTAAAGTCTCTGAAAGTCTTTTCTCAAATGTCCTATAGGTGTAGTCGTGGAATGGAAGTCTTTTCAGGGGTTGATGTGTGGATGCTGGTAATCAGCCAGGAAAATTTCCTACAAAATTGAGCTTAACACAACTTTAAAATAGCTTTGTCAATAATCAAATCAAACAATGAAAATTCTCAAAAACATGTCTAAGGGAATTCAGAATCTTGGTTGTTACACATGAAACATAATAAAACAAAAATTGAAACATTCTTTAAAATTATAATATTATTACAGTCCCCCTTTATGGAGGGTAATTGAGAAGACAATTGCTGCGATATTAATTTTTAAAAATAATTTTTATCTTTGTTTCATCACTTTTTGCATCATCTGCCTAATTATCCTCATGTCATTATGAGAAATTAAAAAATCTAATATAATTGGTAACAGATGTCAAGGCCAAATTCAACACTGTTATTTATCATGACACCTGAGATAATTATGGGGGTTACCATAAAAGAACAGAGAAATGATGGGATATAAGCATTCCCACACTTGAGCAATATATACTGCCCATGCAGTATGCCAGGCTTAAAATAGGTGGATGGAATATACGTCCATGCCACCAAACATATTGGAGGAAACTGAGTCAGACTTAATCAGATGCATGGGATTGAGATGTCCATGGCATCAGGCATATAGGAGGGAGCATAGAAGCCAGGTGTAGAAGTGAGATGGGTGGGATCAAAACTTCCAGCCATCTGTACAATATTGTGGGGAAAAATAAAATAAAATATTAAACCAAGAGAATCCAACCTCAACATTTGTCAAAAGCCGTTCCCTCGGCCATACCTTGACTTCATGCATGTCTCCCCTCATGTGACAGTTCAGTGTCTGCTCTTGCATGTATTCCTCTTGTGATTGGATGGCATCTTGGCCAACTGGCATCTGATAACTCAGAATAAAGGCAATTAATGTCTTAAATGATAAGTTCCCATAATCCAAGTCTCATATGGATTTAAAAATTGAGGATAATAAATGATTGCAAAAAATGTGAATACATCTTGACTCAGAACACAATATATAATTATGCAACAATTTCAAATAATACCCCTTTTTTTTACTTAGTATACTATTACTTTTGTGAAAAATCAGAACATATTTAAATACAAGTTAAAGCACAACAGAATCTCAAAGAAAACTTTTTTTAAAAAAAGAAAACTTTTACAAATGTTCCCCTCTTTTTTTTTTTTTTGGAATATGCTTATCAAAAATAATACTTCTAGAATCCATTTACACTTGCCATGGCAACCAATTTGCCAGGGAAATACTTTAAAGAGTTTGATCAAATAATCAGTTGAGAAAAAATAGCAAAAACAAACAACTCAGAATATGGGAGCACAATACTCCTAGAATTAACATTGTATTATGAAATCAAAACCATCTTGCAATTTTTAAAAATTAGATAAATGAATAGAAGAAAATACACATGGAACAATAAAAGACAGTGAAATTCAAACTAAGGAAATCTAAATGAGCATGAACTTAATATTAATGAGTATTATAAAATATAAACTTGATCACATGACTATAAAAAGCTTTTACAAATATTCTTGTTTTAAAAACTAAGTATAAGATACAATCTCAAAAGCATGAAAATCTCTATGAAAATAAACACATACCATTAATTTCAAAATGCATATGCAATAGCATAGAAATCCTATGTAACCTCTGAACTGACATTAATACTCTGAGTAAATTCAGAACACTTTTGATTCCAATATCTAAAATCCCCAATACTCATATCAATACCTTGCTGCTTACTTCTACATTTCTGTACAATATATACCCTTCCATGGCAAAAGAAGCAGAGTCTTGAACTATGTTGTTGGTTGTCATTCTTATTCAGCTTAAGTTTTTCTTTTTTAACCCCTCTATATTGTCTGTCAGTCTTTTCACCATACAAATGCTTTATAAGATTACTAATTAAAGACAAAAGCAGGTTAGCAAAATTATGAACAAAACGAGCATATCTGGAATTTAAAGGGCTTTCTAAGGTTGTCTCAGAAGCACAGCCAGGGTGGAGAAGGGCAGAGCCTGAAGCTGAAAATGTAGGTAGAGAAAGCTGAGCATGCTCATCAGTTCTCTGGACTTCCCAGGCCGGGGAAGCAATGGGCTTGGCCATGGGAGGAGTAGAGGGTGGGGTCTGGAGAGGAGGGGAGGGACCAGAGCAATGTGAATCAGACTTGATTTTGAACTCAGGCCTGGATTCCTCTTCCCCCACTTTGCCTCCAGGTGCTAGGGGATTAAAAGCTTCTAGAGGGTGGGTCATTGCCTCCAGGCATGCAAAATTAGAGCAACAATTAGTGTTAGAACTAGGAAAAGCTGTAGGAATCTCTTCAAGTTTCTCTGAAAAAGCATGGTTGGGAGAGGGAGAGATATTTCCTTGTGTGAGTAAGTTGCTGGCTCTTTTAACAAAAATAAAAAGAAAAATAGAAAATCCACAAAAACAAAGCATTAACATGATCTTATCTCCCATTTGTCTGGTTAAACAGACTAAAATCAAAAATAGGGTAATTAGGGAGTTTAAAAGGTCCATTTGAAAAAATTTAAAGGGAAAACACAGTCAGTATGTCAGTACTTAGCAGTTAAAGGGAGAGGGTAGGGGAAATTTCTTACCCAACCAGAAGATCAGAAGACTGAGGTTTAGCTTTCCTCTTCGTGTTCAGCCATCTGTTAAGGGCTAAAATTCTAGCTAGTCTGTCTAAAATATCTAATGAGTGGTTGCCAATAAATTATAAGCTTTAGCAAGAGTTAGGCTTTTAAGCATTTATTAAGGAAAACAAGAATTTGGTAAAGAGAGAGAGAAAGGCCTAGATTCCTATCTATTAAAGGGAGAGCACATTTCTAGCTCCGCTCTCCACCAGAGTCCAAAGGCAAGAGAGCCAGACAGAGTGCTAGTCTTTTCCTTCTTCCTCCCACTAGCCCGCGTCACCTCCTTTTCCAAAGAAAAGACTCCTGGTCTTGCCCTCAAAGACCTTTGCTTCATGGGTGGAACTCTTCTACAATAAGTCTCCTGCAGGTGGCGTCATTCCAATCGTTACAGTAGAAAATCATTGTTGTGTACATACACCAAAGAACTTAAATACAGAAGCAAAGGCATGGTGTATAAAAATATGCACAACAGAGACAGCTAGGTGGTGCAGTGGATAGAGCACCAGCCCTGGATCGAGGAGTACCTGAGTTCAAATCCGACCTCAAACACTTAGCACTTACTAGCTGTGTGACCGTGGGCAAGTCACTTAACCCCAATTGCCTCACTAAAAAAAAAAAAAAAGAAAAAGAAAAGAAAAGAAAAAGAAAAAATATGCACAACAGCTCTCTTTGGGGGAGCAAAGACTATAAAACTAAATTAGTGTTTATTAATTGGGGATGTAAGGAATGAAAAAGAAAATCTCTAGTATGAGTATAATATTAATTTTATTAATATTACCATAATTTTAAAAAATTCACTGTAAAATCTTTCAAATATTTTTGATAGAGGATAAGATACAAATTTTAATTTTAAGAAATCAGTTTCTTTAAAATGCCTTGCTTTTTGTAGCAACATCTGTGGGACACAATCCTGGTCCCTCATAAATTCCCAAGGTTTCCCAACTATATTTTGAGATCCACTGCCCTAGGGAGTTGCCAGTAGTTCAAGGATGTATTAAGAATTTCAACAAACCTTTATTAGGTATCTAATAGTTGCAAAGGGATTGCTATGTGTGGCCTTGAGCAAGTCACTTAACCTACTGGAACCTCAGGCAGCTGTAAGGCTATAGGATATAAATTAATTAGAATTGGAGTAAGGGAGACAGTTCCCACACCAATGAGATCCCAGGCACTTGACCTACTGACATATGTGCTACTAGCTAAAGAATGCTCAATAGCCATATCCCAGTAAAACTGTCTTGGCAGATGGGATAAGTCAGGTTGAGGGTAACCAACAGGCCTCAAACATGTTGGCGAGGTCAAGAGATGTCTACCCCAAGCATGTGAAGACTTCCTCCAGCAGAGTAGTCATATGAGAATAATTTGTTCCCATCAATTTGGCCATACAGGCAGCTGGAGCAGTCCCTGTGGAGTGCTTAGAGCTTGGTCAGACATTGAAGACACCAAGAAAATCCACTATATCCCAGGTCATTGCCAGTTGTCCTGACTTTTTCTTGCCACTGGACTTTGATGACTATGGAAGAGAGTGAGGTTGATGACTTTGTGCAACTCTGCATCACATATCTAATTCATGGGCAAGACAAGACATCACCCATGATGTCATTGATCCTCTTCAAAAATAAAAGTCAAATGACACCACCACACTGGAGATACAATGACCAAAAAAAGTCTCTGCCTTCAAAGCATGTTTATTCTACTAGAGGGATACAACTGCTATACAGAATAAATTGTGTAAAAAGGAAGGAACGCTAACAATTAAGGAAGCAGGGTGTACTTAAGGAAATGGCAAGAAAGGCCCACTGTGACACCTAACCTAGGACTTAAAGGAAGTTGGGGTCTCTAAGAGACACAGAGAAAGGAAATTATCTTAAGCATAGGGGCAGCCTAGGCAAAGGCACAGAAATGAGAAAGGGCATATTGAATTCCGGGCAATTGACTGGAATGTATAATGCATGAAAGATAGTTACATGAAATAAGCTGAAAAGGTAGGCTACAGCCAAATTACAGAGTTTTGAGGAGTAGCAATATGTTCCTATTTATGCATGGAAGGTTTCTCTTCAAATATTGCACTAACCATGCTTTAAGAATGCCATTTGCATGGAAACAAAACAGTTGGATTTATCCTTCAACATTCATTTAGCTCCATGTCTAAAACATAATATGAAACCCTCCAAAAGTTTGCATTGCTTTCATCTTTCTCAATGACATTCTACGTTCTAAATAAATGACTCAGGAGAAGGAGGGGAGGAGGTAAGAAATGGGGAGGGAAGAGAAGGAAGGGAAAGAGGAAAGAGGGAAGGAAGGTGGAAAGGCAGGAGGGAAGGAGGGAAAGAGGGAAGGAGGGAAAAAGGAATGAAGGAGGAAGGGAGAGAGGCAGAGAAGGAAGGAAGGAAGGAAGGAAGGAAGGAAGGAAGGAAGGAAGGAAGGAAGGAAGGAAGGAAGGAAGGAAGGAAGGAAGGAAGGAAGGAAGGAAGGAAGGAAGGAAGGAAGGAAGGAAGGAAGGGAGGAATGCTGATGAACCTGGTCTCTGCCACATAGCAAAGACACAAGGAGTTTTGCAGTCATCTGTAATCAGATAACATTCATTTCTGTCCTCACTAAATGTGCTCATAATCAAAACAAAGGAAAGAACGACACTGTTTAATGACATAAAGCTTTTGGCAGAGCAGAGCAAGATTGTGGGTTCATCCATCTTTTTTCTAAAAATGGAAAAGTAATAATTAACAAGTTATAAAAGGACAGCTTTCCTAAGGAATCTTTTAATCTCTTCTGGGCTTCTGTTCTTCATTACCCCAGCCCTAGTGTACCCCCTAATCCCACCCATCCTCAATACACACACACATACACACACACACACACACAGAGTTTTAGTATGATTTTTGTTTTGTAAGTTAGATTCTTCCAGTGGGCTCTCTGCCTCAGATCTCTCCCCACTACCTATTCTGGTCTATCTAGGGATGAAAGGGACCTCAGAAGCTAACTAATACAACCCCTCATCTTACAGATGAGTAAACTGAGACTCTAAATACATTCTGACTTGCCCAAGGTCAGAGAGGAAGTAGCCATCAAAAGTGGGGTTTGTGGGGCATCTAGGTGGCACAGTAGATAAAGCATTGGCCCTGGATTCAAGAGGACCTGAGTTCAAATCCAGCCTCAGACACTTGACACTTACTAGCTGTGTGACCCTGGGCAAGTCACTTAACCCTCATTGCCCTGTAAAAAAAAAAAGAAAAAGAAAAAAAGAAAGAAAAGTGGGGTTTGTACCCAAGGTTAAGATCCAGAGCCACTGTACTGATTTGAGGGAATTCCATTGGATGGCCTCCAAGTAAAAACCCCTTTGAGGTTTAGAACTTCCTAAGGCCTCTTTAGGCCTAATTCTTTGGCCCCAGAAAATTCCAACTTGCCTTTATTTTACAATTTGTTGCTCAGTCTTTTCAGTCATGTCCAACTCTTTGGGGTTTTCTTTTTTTGGGGGGGTGAGGCAATTGGGGTTAAGTGACTTGCCCAGGGTCACACAGCTAGTAATTGTTAAGTTGGGGCAGCTAGGTGGCACAGTGGATAGAGCACCAGCCCTGGAATCAGGAGGACCTGAGTTCAAATCCAGTCTCAGACACTTAACACTTACTAGCTGTGTGACCCTGGGCAAGTCACTTAACCCCAATTGCCTCACTAAAAATAAAAAAAATAGTAATTGTTAACTGTCTGAAGCCAGATTTGAACTCAGGTCCTCCTGAATCTAGGGCCGGTGCTCTATCCACTGTGCCACCTAGCTGCCCCCCTTTGGGGTTTTCTTAGTAAAGATACTGGAATGCTATGCCATTTCCTTCTCCAGTTCAATTTATAGATGAAGAAACTGAGACAAATAGGGTTAAGTGACTTTCCCAGGATCACTTAATTAGCAAGTGTGTGAGGCCAAATTTAAACTCAGGAAAGTGAGTCTTCCTGACTCTAGGTCTGGCATTCTATCCACTGCCCTAAGACTTCACAATTCTTCTACAATAAAGCAAAATCCGGGGCGGCTAGGTGGCGCAGTGGATAGAGCACCGGCCCTGGAGTCAGGAGGACCTGAGTTCAGATCCGGCCTCAGACACTTAACACTTACTAGCTGTGTGACCTTAGGCAAGTCACTTGACCCCAATTGCCTCACTAAAAAAAAAAAATAAATTAAAAAATAAATAAATAAATAAAGCAAAATCCTCTAGCAAAATTATAGCTGTTGAAGTTCTTTTGCGGTGGTAAAGATTGGAAATTGAGGGAATGTCCATCAATTGGAGAAAGCAGAACAAGTTGTGGTATATGAATGTAACAGAATACTATTGTGCTACAAGAAAAAATGGGCAAACAGATTTCAGAAAAAACCTGGAAAGACTTACATGCACTGATGCAGAGTGAATTGAGCAGAACCAGAAGAACATTGTACACGGTAACAGCAGCATTGAGATGATCAGCTATGAGAAACTTAGCTCTTCTAAGCAATACAATGATCTGAGACAATCCCAAAAGACTCATGATGGAAAATGCTATCCACATCCAGAGAAAGAACCATGGAGTCTGAATGCAGATTGAAGCATATGATTGTCACTTTTTTAAAAAATTGTGGCTTTTCCCTTTTGTTCTGTTTCTTCTTTCACATAAATAATATGGAAATATGTTTATATTATTTCATACATATAACTTATATCATATTGCTTACCATCTTTGGGAGGGGAGATGGGAGAAAGAGAGGGAGAAAATTTTGAAATTCAAAATCTTATTAAAGATGAATGTTAGGGGCAGCTAGGTGGCGCAGTGGATAGAGCACCAGCCCTGGAGTCAGGAGTACCTGGGTTCAAATCCAGCCTCAGACACTTAACACTTACTAGTTGTGTGACCCTGGGCAAGTCACTTAACCCCAATTGCCTCACTAAAAAAAAAAAAAAGATGAATGTTGAGAACTATCTTTACATGTAATTGGAAAAATCCTATTTACAAAGAAAAAAATAAAGGTGGCCTTGCCACCTGTAAAATAAATACAAAGATAGATAGATAGATAGATAGATAGATAGATAGATAGATAGATAGATAGATAGATAGATGTACTACTATACATTTAAAAAATGACACCGCTGAATTCCATTTTGATCAATAGTTCCCACTACCAAATGCCCTAGACTGGCATCAGGCCCTTTGGCCTATGACCCTGGACAGATCACTTAATCTCCATCTACCTCAATTTCCTCATCTATAAAATGAGGAAAATAATAGCAGTATCTCCCAGATTTGTTGAGGGGATCAGCTGAGATATTAGTAAAGCACTTAGCAGAGTACCTTGTATACAGTAAGTACTTAATAAATGGTATACTTCCTTTGTCATAGATGATTCTGGACTGCTCCAAGGACAATGGTTCAAGCAGCTGACTACAGGTTTTGGAGTGCACTGATCACTCTGTTCCATCAAAACAGAAAAGAAAATCTACCCAACCACTCTAGTCTAAACCCCTGCTATAGAAGAGTGATTTACTGCCTATGCCAAAGCTGGCTGAAGGGATCACAGCTTTGTGGAATACCCTTTCCATAGCAGCCACTCTCTCATTACCTATACTTCCGGGTTCATTTCAGTTTTGGTACCTCTCTCCATTGAAGATGCCCCTGAGTTCAAAGTATCATGGAGCATGTAGTTCTAGCAAGTGTGCTGAGGCCCTAAAGAATGTCAGTTCTATTATTAAGCAGAGAAATAGCAAAGCAAAGTGACTGTTCTCACTTGAAGTCTAAGCTAGGGTCCTATATCATAGGGTTGTGAAGACTTTGCAGAGGCTGTGACACAAGCCTATATCAATCTAGGAAATCCAGGACATTGGATTGAGTTTGCAGAAGAAACAAAGGAGAAGTAAAGAAAAAAGTGCAATGAGCCCTGTGGAATAACAAGATCCATTCAATTCATTCTATCCCTTCAGTGTACTGACTGGTGTTCAATATGAGCCCAGCAGAGCAAAGCATAGTGGAAAGAACACTTTAGTTAAGAGTAGAAAAACCTAGGCTTTTGAAATATTGGCTCCAGCACTTAATGAATGTGTGACCTTGGGCAAGCTATACCTATCTCATAATATTTTTAACCTAAAAATGACTTGTGAACTTTATGGTACAACTGAAATATGTTGCTATCATTATTATTCCAACTGCTACTTTTTATTTCACCTCCCTGGGATCTAATTTTTTCACCAAAAAATGAAGTTGTGCCAAATGATCTCTAGGGTCCCTTCTAATGAGTTAATAATGATAATAATAATATCAGCTCCAGATACTACAATATGTGCTTTATAATTATTATTTAATTCAACCTTCAAAACAACCCTATTATTCCCATTTTACAGATAAGGAAACCGAGACAAACAGAGGTGAAGTGATTTGCCTAGAGCCACATTGTTAATAAGTGTCTGAGGCTAACTTTGAACTCAGGTCTTCCTAATTCCAGGTCTAGCACTCTATCCAGTCCACCACCTAGCTGACCCTGGAACAAACCCTAAGACCCAATGGTGACATACATGAACTATCCAGCCTGAAATACCTCAGAAAATCACTATCAAACATTAAAAACATATCAATCCTCAAATGTTGCTTCTCAAATTTAGAAATATTATGACAACAGTGTTATCACACTTGTCTTCTTTGGAAGTTCATCATTCACTGGTATCAACCTCTACTCATCCTTGGTATGATCTAACAACCTTCAAGCCATTTTCTAGTCTTGAGTGATGAATTTGCCACCTGGCTGTAGTCCTTCCTCCTCTTAACCTTGTACTCTGTTCCACCTTTAGTATTTTAGTATTCATATTGGTAACCAATGATCCCTTCAATATCCTTGCCTTCACAGTTTTTTGCTTCCATTCCAGTGAATTTTACCCTGCCTTCTTCTGACACCCCAAAGCAAGGGCAAACCTTGGTCCCTGTGGTCACTCACAACTACCCTCCACCCCTAGGATCTTGAATTCTGAAAGTTTTCTGGCTATTGCCTGTTGGTCTTTTACATTTAAAACCCTGTTAACTACTACACAGCCTTCCTGGCAAAATCTAGTCTCTTTTTACACAGCTCCATTTTCCCAATCCATTAGCTTGTTCCACATTGATCATCTTCAGAACTCAATCTGAGCCCCACATTACTTCATTATGATAATAACAATCATCTTGTACATAGAATGGAGAACAAAACAGAGGGGGGAAAAACTATAGGGCAGCTTCCAGAAGGTTGAGCAGAGCTTCCCAAGAGGATTTATGGCATACAGCTGGGAGGGGGTAACTAGCATATTGGATAAAAGTCAGGATCCAGGAAGATCTTCACAGGTTTGAACATGGGACTAAATCAAATATGATGAAATGTAATAGATAAATGTTCTTCTTGGCCCCAGAGGGCTGAATTTGGAGCAACAAGTAGAATTTATGGAGGCAGATTTCAGCTCAATATGAAGAAAAACTTAATTATAGTTAGAGCTATAAAATATGGAATGGGCTGCATGAGAAGGTAAGAGGTTTCCTCTTATCAGTCTTCAAAGGAGGGCTAGATGATCATTCATTGCAGTTGTGTTGAGGAGGATTGACATTTAGATATGAGGTTGACTAGATAATCTCTAATAAGGTCCTTTTTGACTCTCGCATTGTATGAAGGATTTTGAAAAATCACAATCACAATGAATTATTTATTAAAATAATAACAACATATTTATGTAGGATTTTTAAACCTTGCCTTCACAATGACTTTTTTTTTTGGTGGGGCAATGAGGGTTAAGTGACTTGCCCAAGGTCACACAGTGACCTTGTCACGTGTCTGAGGCTGGATTTGAACTCAGTTCCTCCTGAATCCAGGCCCAGTGTTTTATCCACTGCATCACCTAGCTGCCCCCCCCACAATGATTTCAATCAACAAGCATTTATTAAGTGCTCATTATGTGCCAAATAGTGTGCTGAAAGCTGGGAATACAAATAAATACAAGCCAAAAAAAAAAAAAGATATTCCCTGCCCTTGAGGAGCCCATTCTTTTTTTTAAAAGGTTATACAGTACAATCTGTAAGGAATTAATTGTGATTTCAGTTTTCATAACCCTATCTTTGCTTCATTATGTTCATACTAAAAAAATGTAAGCTTGAAAAGCCTAAGAGAAAATGGGTGTGTACTTTGGGAGATAATTGAACAAACAAGAAGAACTCTAACCATAGGGAACATTTATTGAAACTAAGTAACTAAGCTTCCCCTGGTGGCTCCCCCATGCCCATGTGGGCCTGGCCAGATTATAATGGGGACAGCCTATGTGGGTGTGCTGAGCCAATTGGAGATTCAGCATGACTAAGAACCATCCCTTCCTGTGGGAGAGACAGTTAGAGGCAGTTGGAGGAAGAGGGTGAGGGGAGTTTTCTGAGAGGCAATTAGAGAGACTTCTGAAAGAAAAGAGGAAGGAAGGCAGACAGTTAGAGGAGCTGCTGGTGTTTGACCTTCAGACCAAAACAGAAGAGACTGCAAGCTAATTCTCCTTAGAGCTACAGATTTTAGGGGTTAGTGAGTTTGTGTTTTTGAGGCAAGCTAGCTGGGCTGGAGGCAGGTTTGCAATGCCTGGTGCCTTTTTATCCCAGAGATTTAGATTCCCTAGCTCTATTAACCTCACTTGTGTTTTGAACTCGTTCCCATTAATAAAACTGTTTTGTGTTTTTGAAAGAGGCTATTTCCTTTTTTACCCCAATACTATGGCGAGCCACCCACTTAACTGTTCCCATACTAACTTTGGCCCTTACAGATTATATTAAACATTCCCACATTTGTGGCAAAGAATTGGAAACCATGGGATGCCCATCACTTGGGGAATGGCTGAACAAGTTGCGGTATATAAATGGAATGGAATGGTATTATGCTATAAGAAATGAAGAGCAGGCAGATTTCAGGGGAAAAAAACTGGAAAGACTTAAGTGGACTGACGCTGCGTGAAGTGAGCAGAACCAGGAGAACACTGCACACAGTAACTGCAACATTGTGTGATGATCAGCTGTGATAGACTTAGTTCTTCTCAGCAATACAATGGTCCAAGAAAATTCCAAAGGACACATGATGGAAAATGCTCTCAACATCCACACAAAGAACTGTGAAATCTAAATTCAGATTGAACCATACTTTTTTCACTTTTTTTTTTGTTTTTTCTTTCTTGACATTTTTCCCTTTTGTTCTGATTCTTCTTTTACAACATCATTAATGTGGAAATATGTTTAATATGATTGCACTGTATAACATATCAGATTGCTTGCTGTCTTTGGGAGGCAGAGAGAGGGGAAAAAATTTGAAACTCAAAATATTATAAAATAGAATGTTGAAAACTATCTTCATATGTAACTGAAAAAATAAAATACTATTAAGACTGGAAAAAAACATTTCCACATTATAATGTTATGAAAGAAAAATCAGAAAAGGAGAAAACCGTGAGAAAGAAAAAAACAAAAAACAAGTGAAAATCGTATGCCTCAATCTGCATTCAGACTTCATAGTTCTTTCTCTGGATGTGGATAGCATTTTCCATCTTGAGACTTTTGGAATTGTCTTGGATCATTATATTGCTGAGAAGAGCTGATTCTCTCATAGTTGCTCATCACACAAAGTTGCTGCGTGCAATGTTCTCCTGGTTCTGCTCACTTCACTTAGCATTAGTTCATCTAAGTCTTTCCAGGTTTTTCTGAAATCTGCCTGCTCATCATTTCTTGTAGTACAATAGTATTCCATTCTATTCATATACAACAACTTGTTCAGCCATTCTCCAATTGATGGGCATCCCCTTAATTTCAAATTCTTTGCCACCACAAAAAGAATTGCTATAAATATTTTTGCACATTCAAATCCTTTCCCATTTTTTATGATCTCTTTAGGATATAGACCTAATGGTGGTAGTGCTGGGTCAAAGGGTATACATAGTTTTCATAGCTCTTTGGACATAGTGAGGAGCCTGCATTCTAATGGAGAAGAGAACACATAAAACCAAGTTGGAAGGAGAATGGGATTGTGGGGTGAGAGAAGTTACCTACTAAGAGAGCATGTTGGAGAAATCTAGGGGAGTATAGCATGGTTGGAAATGAAAAGATGACTGGCCTTTGAGCCCTCCTTAAATGGAGCTCTAAGAGAAGCCCTTCACCCTCCAATCAGAGGGAGAGTCCCCAGGGGCAAAGGGTACTTCTCAGGTATGAATTCCATGTCTGAAGTGATCATCAGTGATGTTCTTACAAATACAAGAAAGACATCTCCAGGTCCTTTTGCCCCTCCATTGTACCTGTTGCACCTGCTGTACTCATCCCTGACCCTGGGTAAATTTTGTTGTATATTTTCTGCACTTACGATCCCAAACTGCCAACAGTTACTGAAGAAAATCCTGTTATTACGTTAATTAGCTCCACTACAAATTCCAGACATCTAACCTGAGCTGGGTCTCAGAACTGTCCTACAATTATTTTATTAATCTTTTGTAGACGCCGTATTGAATTCTCAAAAGCAACTGTTCAAATCTTTTCTGTTCTTTTCAAGTGCCCAGTTCCACACATTTCCCTTACTCTCTGCAAATGACATTGCCTCTTACTTTACTGAGATGACCATTGAACAGTAACTCCCTCTGTTTTCCTTCTCATCACCTCAAAACTTCACTCTTGTTTCATATGCTCTTTCTTTTGCCCCTATTTTAGAAAAAGAAGTAACTCTCCTGCCAAAGGTGAACCCTTTCACTTGCGTCTTTGATTCCCTCTCATCCAACCTTCTCCAGGGCTTTGCTCCTTTGATTAGCTCTATTTCCCCTTGAATCATCAATCTCCAGCTTGTCCCTGGTATAGGAGAACCTCTCTTATCAATCAATCAATCAATTAACAAGCATTTATTAAGAGCCTGTGTGCTAGAATTGTTGAGTGTGAAGTAGGTCATCATTTACATTTTCATTATTTCATTAGTGTTCAAACTGCCTTCGTACTTGGTCTACACAAGAAAGCACTGTAACTTCGATGTTTCCAAGGTTACATTTTTCATTAGCTACAATCTAACCATAACAAGCTCCAACAAGGTTATATTTTTCATTAGCTACAATCTCCTTTAGGCCCTTAGTCTGGGTTACTTATGATCATTAGTTGTATTGCATCTTTCCCTCTGTCTCCCAGCTCTTTGCCTTCATTTCCTCTACACACTGAGAAACAGTCAATATCTCATAAAGGGCAATGTACCAGAAAAGAGGGGTGGGGAATTAGCAGATGTGGGCAAATTTTCAAATAAACTTGAGAAAAAATAGCTTTTAAAGTTTGAAAAATTGGTTTTTATGACCTACCGCTCTCTTTATACAAGGTATCCCAGAAGCCTTCTTGCTGTTTTAAACTTTTAATTACAGAAAAATGCACTAGGCTTCTGAGACACATTATCTGTTAAACATGTGCATATGTGAATTTTCTTTCTGTTGCTAACTCTAGAAGGTCAACATCCTATACCATAGCAAAAAAAAAAAAAAAAAAAGCATCAGACTGGGAACCAAGAGACCTGGCTTCTAATCCCAGATCTTCCTCTAACTAGCTATATAATTTCATATAGGTCATTTCCCTATTGGGGAAATTTCCTTATCTGTAAAACTGGTTGAGATTAGATCTTTCCAGTTTTAAAAACTTAGGAGTCTAAATCAATTCTGTCCCCAAAATAAATTTACATCTTTGGAGTAGCTTTAGCATACCCTTTCTTTAAAAATGAAATGTTTTAAATATTTTTGTTACTGTGTTTTGTTGACATAATTGCATTCTTATCTGAATATGTCCATTTCTTCCTTCACTCCTCAACACCCCCACACCCCCCCACACATACTCCCAGAGAGCCATTCCTTGCTAAAACAAACAAACAAAAAAAAAGCATTTCACCAAAACCAATCAAGTTATCAGTCATGGCTGACAGTATAAACAATATTTCACACCCATAATCCACCATCTCTACAAGGCAGGTGCAATTTATCAGCTGTTTTCTGCATCTAGGCTTGGTTATTATAATTACTCATTATTCAGTTTAATGTTATTGTTCTTTCAGTTTATATTATTGTAGTCATTTTGTATAGTTTTCCTTGTTCTGCCTATTCTACTCTTCATCCATTCATATAAACATTTCTCATTCTCCAAATTCTTCATATTCATCATTACTTACAGCACAGTAATATTTCATGACATTCATATACAATATTCTATTTTTTCCAACCCTAATATCACTTGTTACCCACTTTGTTATCTATTCTGTGTTAACACACACACCAAAAAAAAAAGTTGTCATAAGTATTGTTGGCATACATCAAACCCTTTTTCTTTTCCTATTTTTACCACTTTGGAATAAAAAACAGCTAAGTGGTGTAGTAGATAGAAAGCTGGACTTAGAATCAGAAAGATCTAGGTTTGAACCCAGTATCAGATACTTCCTAGATGTGTGATCCTGGAAAAGTCACTTACCCTCTGTCAGCCTCAATTTTCTCAATTGTAAAATGGGGATAATAATAGCACCTACCTCACAGTATCAATGTCAGGATCAAATGAGATAATATATGTAAAGTATTCTCCCAACCTTAAGGTGTTCTCTAAATGTGGGCTATTGTTGAGGTATGAACATACCCTTTCTCACTGATATAGTTTTCCTTGAAGTTTAGATTCACTATAAATAAGGGTGACAGAAAAGACTATCTGCCCAAAAAAAGTGTTTCAAAAATAAACAATTTTCCCATTTTGAAAACTCTTCCTTTGTTTTGTTGTTTAATGGATTCAGAATATTCTTGAATGCCTCTTGCTTTCTGGGCCCTTGGGGGAAAGCTAATGAATTCAGCTATCAGAGCAATGATCCTGTGCCCAGTATTAGGATTGTTCAATCAGTATATCACCATTGACAGCTTGCCATAGTGATGACCAAAGTTCCCTAACCTTATTCTGTCATGAAGGTTGCCGAAGAGACTCACTTGAAATCCCTAGCAAATCAGCACTCAGCTCATGTTTCTTCATCAGTGGCTCAGGACCAGATAATAGGAATACAAAGAGATGCATTATGAACAACACATAGCTAGAAGTAATATAACCACCTCCAAAAGAGGAATCACTTCATGGGGTAAGATTTGTCACTGACATTATTATCTTCTGTTACTGCAGCATCTGTATACATGTGCACACAGAAAGACACACACGTTTAATAAATAGATATACATATGTATAAACTGCTACTGTTTTTTATCCTTCATTTTCAAAGAGGACCAATGATGTCATGAAATGGTGTTGCTCATGAATTAGATTTGTGAGGCAGAGTTGCACAAAGTCATCAGCCTTACTCTCTATTTCAGATTTATCAAAGTCCCCGAATGCCCCATTATATATGTGTGTGTGTGTGAGTGTGTGTGTGTGTGTGTGTGTCTATAAACAAATGATAAGGACAACACACTTTTAAATTTAATTTACATTGTTGGCATTTCTTCCATCACTTTCCTAAGTCTAAAGAATCAACAAAATAATACAAACCCCAATTTCAGGTGTTTGTTAATATTTGAAGTGTAAATGTAATGTGATATAATGTAATTATAAAGTAATATAAATGCTTTTGGGGGGCAGCTAGGTAGTGCAGTGGATAAGGCACAGGCCCTAGATTCAGGAGGATATGAGTTCAAATTCAGCCTTGGACACATGACATTTACTAGCTGTGTGACCCTGGGCAAGTCACTTAACCCCCATTGCCCTGTAAAAAAAATAATTAATTAAATAAAATAATATAAATGCTTTATTAAGTGTACATATGTATTTAATGTAAATATTAAAAGTATAAAAATTCATACTGAAAATTTAACAATCAGGCTCTGTCCAGCCACTTTGAACTGTTCCAACACAATTCCAGTATATTCCTGTGTACAAGAGTGGAAGAGTTGGTAGAATAAATCAAATTGCTCTAGCTTACCTAAGGTTAAGTAAAAAAATTCTAGACCCTAGTACCTTACCCAGGTGAGGGTTACCCCAATTAGATTGAATTAAACCAAAGGCATCTAACATTGTGAAAAAGATTATCAATTTGATTGTCTCTTATTTGGCTACTGGATGAACTGTAGTGATATTATATAAGAAGACTGTTTGAATTGACGGGGGTGGGGGGAACCTTGGTAATAGTCCATGTGAGTTGTACAAAACAGCCAAACAGTGTTAATAGTAATAAATAATAACTTTTTATATTTTATTTTATTTTGGGGTTTTTTTTGTGTGTTTTGTGGGACAATGAGGGTTAAGTGACTTGCCCAGGGTCACACAGCTAGTAAGTGTCAAGTGTCTGAGGCCAGATTTGAACTCAGGTCATCCTGAATCCAGGGACAGTGTTTTATCCACTGTGCCACCTAGCTGCCTCCATAATATTTTTTTAAATTAAAAAGCCAGGACAGATCGAGATTACAGCAGATATTACTCCTTTGCCATGTGTGCTTCCTAACCTTGAGCCAACTTTTTTCTCTTGATCTCTGTATGTGCTTGTAGGAAAATGTGTTGCAGAACTTTGAGGGGTGTTTTGTACTAACAATACCACCTTAGTAAATACTCCTTTCTAAAAGTTAATTAAGATTGACTGGCTAAATTGATTCTAAACTAGTAATCTGTGGGAAATCACAGAGCTCTAGGATTGGAGAAATGCCCTCCAACCCTTCAGAGATACCTCTAGAATTATGGGGGCAAGGTGGATATTGTCAGCCTTCTGGTTACCTGGCTTATCAGTGTGAGTGAGAGTTGGCATAATTGCCTCAGAGCATGGAGCAAATATGTATAATTAGGAGAAGGAAGAGGAGGAGGAGTGGTGGTAAAGATAATAACATTCTTATACTGTTGTAAGGTTTAAGATTTGCAAAGTGATTGACAAATATTATCTCTTATTATCCTCACAACAACCCTAGGACATAGTTGCCACTATTATTCCCATTTTACAACTGAGGAAACAGGGGGAGAGAGAAGTTAATTGATTTGCCCAGCATCATATAGCAGTTTACATGTCTGAGACTGGATTTGAATTCAGGCCATCCTGATTCCAGGTTTAGTGCCCTATCCACAGTATCTTCTAACTTCCAGTAAAGTGTTACAAATTTATAATCTATAAATAAGTATATCCACATATGGGTGTGTGCTCAAAAAAATTTTTTATTGTAATACAAGATAAACTCTGTTCTATGACGCTTTTGATTTTATTGGTTATATAATCTCAGTCAAATCAAATCAAATCAAATCCCTTCCCTCCTCTCAGTCACTTGGGATCATAAATTTAATGGAGAAGGTATCTTCCAGGTCATTTAGTCTAACCCCCATGCTTTTTAGGAGGGGAAAATAAAGCCCAAAGTGATTTGCCCCAGAGTCACCAAGGTAAGACAAAGCAGCACTGAAATTTGAATTCAAAGCCTTCTTTGCACTGTACTGCTTCAATTTCCTCCTTTAAAATATTAAGCATTGGGGGCAGCTAGGTGGCACAGTGGATAAAGCACTGGCCCTGGATTCAGAAGGACCTGAGTTCAAATCTGGCCTCAGACACTTGACACTTACTAGCTGTGTGACCTTGGACAAGTCACTTAACCCTCATTGACCTGCAAACAAAACAAAAAAAAAGAATTAAGCATTTAGAATAAATGATCTCTTAAGTCCCCTCTAGCTCTGACATTTTGTATTACTTCATGAGCAGTAGTAGCATATACATTGAACCTGTCCCAAATGGGATTCATAGCCTTTAAATAGCATCAATTCTAACTTAACCAGGTTTTTCTTGAAATCAGAGCTAGGTCTGTTGAAACACACATGCTTAACATATCACTGTTACAAATGAGAAAAATACAGAAATTAAATATTCTACATGTATATTCATACCACAATTCAGTTAAATTGTAGTGCCCTATGCACAAAATTTCCACTTGGCATTTTGTAATCATCTGAATTCTGACATTCTTTGCTCAAGGATGAAGTAACAAAGTACTTACACTTATTTATACTTATTTTTCCTCTTTTAAAAATTATGCAGTGAGGGGCAGCTAGGTGGCGCAGTGGATGGAGCGTCGGCCCTGGATTCAGGAGGACCTGAGTTCGGGTCCAGGCTCAAGCACTTGACACGTACTGGCAGTGTGACCCTGGGCAAGTCACTTAACCCCAATTGCCTCACCCCCCCAAAAAAAATTATGCAGTGAGGCAGGGGAAGTAGAAGGGGAAAAAAGCTATAGTCAATACTACTGAATTCCCTGCATTGAGGAAACAAATCATAATTGCAGTGGCCTTTCTTGAATTGACCCAGAAACCTGGCAAAAACATTCTTCCATCATCCAGGATGAGATCTATCATTCTGTACTTTATCACATTAAGAACACTTAACTGGTTTTCTTCAAGTTAAGCTCAGCTTTTCCCTCCTTAATCAAGGCTACAGTGTTGCCAAGGTTGAAGTTTATTGTGTCAGACATATTTGAGTTATACAGATCCAAATAAAGTCACTCTGCTTTGTTCAAGTGAAAACAATTCATTCACACTTGCATAACCCCAAACTGGCTAAGTCGGCTTTGCTCAAACTATAAATAAAGTATCACATCTCCATTTGAGGAGATGCTACATAGTGTAATGGAAAGAACACTGCATTCAGAATCAAGCAGTCTGGATTCAAATTTCTAAGTGATCTTGGGAAAGTCACTTCTCTTCACCTGGTCTCAGAATTTCTCAGAGATTACAGAATTTTGGATTTGGAAGCAATTCCAGAGATGGTGAGGTCTAACCTATCCTTGTTTTACCCCCACCATGTGGTACACTGTCTTTGCTGCTGCTGTGGAACCCTACAAACTGGACCTCCAGTGACCATGCCTTTCAGAAGCTAAGCCCTTCCACTCCAGAACTCTTGTTGTTCTGATTGGTGAGAGCCTATGATATATGACCAGGACCCAACTCTAATCATACTTCACTATAAGCTATCTTTCTGCCATAGCGTAACAGCTATCTTCTCCTCCCACCCCTTTTATACTCTGGCTCTAGAAACAACAATCAAATCAACACTATAAATTCTTGTGAAGGATGTCATGTCAGCCTCCTGCCCTTCTAGGACCATTCACCATTCCTGTGACTTCTCAGACCAGAAGATCCTTCCCTAGCCACCATTCCTCTTTAAGTGTCTCCTTGGAGGTCTCTCCCTCTAAGAATGCCAGGTCCTTAAGGACAGAGAAAAAATCATTTGTATATTTGTATCCCTGGTGCTTATGATATAGTAGGAATTGTATAATGTCTTTTCATTCTTTCTACAGAAGCCCCAACAATTGGTTTAATAGCCCTTACTTGAAAACCCACACTTGAAGGTCTTCAAGTGAAGACTGGATGACAACTCATCAAGCATGTTATTAAGGAGATTTCTCTTCAGAACTAGGTTGGGCTAGATGATGTCTAAACTTCCTTTCCAACTCTCTGAGATTCTGTGACTTTATGAATGAAAAAGAGTTTAGAGAAATTATAAAAGAAATGATTTCAGAAAAACCTGGGAATACTTGTATGAAATGATGCAGAGTAAAATAAGTAAAATCCAGAGAACAATTTATAAAGTAACAATAACATTGTGAAGGAAGGAAGGAAGAAAAAATGAGAGAGAAAGAAAAGAAAGGAAAGGAAAGGGAATAAAAAAACTTAGAAAGGTTTAAGAACTCTATCAAGACAAGGTTATTAATGACTACTTAAGAGGATTCATGATAAAGAATGCTACCCACCACTGGACAGCGAAGTGACGGATTAAATATGCAAAATGAGACACAATTGTGGATAAGACCAATGTGGGGATTCGTTTCACTTGACTAGGCATCTTTGTTATAAGAGGTTTTTCTCCCCAAAGGTGGAGGAAAGGTGAGAGGGACAAAGAATAAATGCTTGATCATTGAAAAACAAAGAAATATGATTTTTTAAAATACAAGAGCTCACAGTCCTGCCCCTATTTATTCAGAAGTGATTTACATACCTTACACTCCAGTTCAAATGATTCACCCAGTAGACCCATATAACATTCCCTTCCCTCCTGATGCCCTCAGAAGGTAGGACCTGAAAACCTAGTTCCATTCATCCATCTAACAGCTCATTTGAGGATTGTCTCTAATATTAGCCAGGTTTTTTATTCCCCAAACACAGAAGCTCTTATTACTGATGTCTATCTTATCTTTTTATTATGGAGAGATGGGATGTTGTCATGGAAAGTGCCCTGAGTTTGGAGTTAAAAGGTATGGATTTAAGTTCCTATGTAACCACAGACAAGTCACTTTTGGGCACTCATTTTGCATATCTGAACTAGAAGATCTCTATAGTCCCTGCCAAACCTATGATTCTATAACTGCCTGCTCTGTGACTTCCATTTGGGTACCTCTGATCCTGCTCTCATATTTGAATTTCCAGTAAGATATCTTTTGCCATGCCTACTTGATACATCACTACTGCCTACTCCAACACTGGACTGGGATTCCCACCTACCACTTAATGCCTACCTCTTCAGCAACAGATCTTTTCCTATTATAATACTAATAATTATGATTTTAATAATAATAATAATAATTAGCATTTGCATAACACATAAGGTTTGGAAAGCACTTTACAAATATCTCATTTTTTCTCCCCAGTGTCCTGGGAGGTAGGTGATATTATTCTTCTCATTTTACAGATGAGGAAACTAAGGGAGACAGAGATTAAGTTAATTCACCAGAGACACACATCTGGAAAGTGCCTGAGACAGGGTTTGAACTTGGGTCTTCCTGGTTCCAAGTCCAGTGTTCTATCCACTGTGCTACCTAGCTGCCTTATCTATCCATATGCTCTGCAAAATCCCCTATGGCTCCAAATATTCCTCACACTGGCCTGGCTTCTTTGCACTTTTGCCTGGCTCTTATGCAATTGGCAACTGCCAATCAATACAAAAGAATGAAAAGTTGCTTACCTATCAGGCTCATGCTGCCAAGCTGGTGTGGCCTCCTTGGCTAGTCCCAGAATTTTCTGTCCCTTAACATGATAAAGGGTCAAGATGTGGCAAGAAAGAATGTAGGGAGTGGAGGTGAGGATGCCAAGATTCCCTGGACACCTCAAATTATTCCACATATACAATTACTTATTATATATAGATCTAAAGCCAGCCCTATCTAAATGGATCCATGCTGCTGGGGCCCCTGCCAGCATGCCATTCTTTATCAGTGGTGGTAACTTGGACCAAATGTTATTGGACTGATTCTGCCAGGATCTATTGAAGTTTATTTAATGACGGGGAGACAGTAATTCTAATGAGCCAGTCCTATTGCATTCAGAATCTTGACATTTGTCAAATGTGGATAGGACAGGCCAAAATGATGGCCATGTTACTTAACCTGTGGAGACAGACACATTGGAAATTATCATAGCCCACATCAAAGATTTGAAGGAGTTGGTGCATTTTGTCCAAAGGTACAGAGGTAGAACTAAGAATAGATCCATACCAATTTATGCAGGCACACAAACACATGTGTGCAAACACTGCACGCCATTTTTTTTTAATACTGGTGTTCTGGCCAACAGTAAATTACTTTCAGATCATGCTTTCATGGGCTCATAGTATAGCAGGGTTTCAGCTTCTTGATCAGCTTAACAAAATTAAAGGTATCTGACTGTATAAGTGACCTATTTGCCTATGAAGGAATCAGGCAACTCAGCTGAGGATTAGAAGAAATGATGAGGAATGGAGTGCCTTGGTTCTTTTTTCTGACTCATTTTTCTCAACCTCTTTTTCTTTACACATTTATTTGTGACGTCAAAAGAGACCGAGAGTTCAAAAGTGATAGCAAGAGCTGATAGCAATGACATCTGATAGCAGTAGTATATCACTGTAGAAGATGGGGTTGCTTTCATTGTTAGAAGGAGAGCCAAAGATATGACTTCCTGAACTGCAGCATCTATGAAGGTAATCAGTAAGACCAAGAGCTTAGCTGTAGAACAGTGTTTTTATTTAGACTCTGAGAGAGAAAAAATGACTTGGGAAACTTTCTACTTCTCCCAGGGTAACATATAAGATAAGTAACGGGGGGGGGGGGCGAGCCAAGATGGCGGAGAGGAAGCAGCAAGCTGCCTGAGCTCTCCTTCTGTTCCCTCAAAACAAACATTAAATCAAGCCTCTGGACGTTTCTGAAACTACAGAACCTGCAAAGAGACAGAGAGACACAGTCCTCCAACCAGAGATAATTTAGATTTCAGGGAAAGGTCGGTCTGACTTGGGCAAAAGGGAGGCCCAGCGCAGGGCAGCAACCCAGCGCCGAGGGGGTTGGGGCAAGTCAGCAGGAGCTGTGGGCCACAGCCAAACAACTGAGGCTCCAGGAACCTGGTTCAAAAATCTGGTGGCCAAGAAAGACAGTGGAAAAACCTACCTGCACCGGCCGGGAGGGAGACGAATGGGTCAGGCGGGATCAGACGCCGGGGTCTGGTGCCTGGCTGGCCGAACGCAATCAGACAGGAAGTGCAGGGCGGGGGATCTCCACACACCATAAAGGCCTCAGAGTAAAAGCCCGGTCACACAGCACCTATACCCCTGCACAAGAAGCCCAAAACAGGGACCCTGGTGCCCCCAGAGCAGACCTCAACTTAAAGAATAAATAAATAAGCTGCAATAATGAGTAAGAAGCAAAAAAGAGCCCTCTCCATTGAGAGCTTCTGTATCAATAGGGAAGAAGCCAACAAAAACTCAGATGAGGACAATAGCCTCAAATTGTCTACATCTGAAGCCTCACAAGGGAAGGTGAATTGGTCGCAAGAACAAAAAGCCTTCCTGGAAGAGCTCAAAAAGGATTTTAAAGAACAATTGCAAAAGGTAGAAGAAAAAATGGGGAGAGAAATGAAAGCAAAACAAGAAAACTATGAAAAAAGAATCAGCAGCTTGGAAAAGGAAGCTGAAAAAAACAAAGCCTTAAAAAATTCAATTGGCCAAATGGAAAAAAAGGTGCATAATCTCACTGAAGAAAACACTGCCTTAAAAAATTCACTTGGCCAGATGGAAAAAAAGGTGCATAATCTCACTGAAGAAAACAATGCCTTAAAAATTAAAGTGGGACAGTTGGAAGATAAGGAATCCATGAGACACCAGGAATCAGTCAAGCAGAATCAAAAAAATGAAAAAATAGAAGAAAATGTGAAATACCTCATTGGAAAGACAACTGATCTGGAAAACAGATCGAGGAGAGACAATTTGAGAATCATTGGACTGCCTGAAAGCCATGACCAGAAAAAGAATCTAGACACCATATTCCAGGAAATTATTAAGGAGAACTGCCCTGATATCATAGAATCAGAGGATAAAATCATCATTGAAAGAATCCACCGATCACCTCCTGAAAGAGACCCCAAAAGGAAAACTCCAAGGAATATTGTAGCCAAATTCCAGAATTATCAGGTGAAGGAGAAAATACTCCAAGCAGCCAGAAAGAAGCAATTTAAATATCATGGAGCCACAGTCAGGATTGCTCAGGACCTGGCAGCTTCAACATTAAAGGACCGCAAGGCTTGGAATATGATATTCCGGAAGGCAAAGGAGCTTGGATTGTAGCCGAGAATCTATTACACAGCAAAAATGTGCATTTTCTTTCAGGGGAAAAGATGGACATTTAATGACATTGGGGACTTTCAATCTTTCCTGCTGAAAAGACCAGAACTGAATAGAAAATTTGATCTCAACATACAAGACTCAAGAGAAGTTTAAAAAGGTAAACAGAGGGGGAAAAAAAGTTACCCTATTAGGTTAAACTGTTTATATCCCTACACAGGAAGATAATACTCATAACTCTTAAGAACTGTAAGTGTATTTGGACAGAGAGAAGGACTTTATATAGAGGGTATAAATATAAATTGTCTTTGATGTGATGATACAAAAGAATTAAGGGGTTAAAAAGGGAGTCTATGGGGAGGAAAGGAAAGGGGAGGTGGAATGGGATGAATTATATCATATGAAGAGGTGGAAAAAAACCTATTACAATAGAGGGAAAGAAAGGAGGGGGGAACATGGTTTCAACCCTATTCTCATTAGATTTGACTCAAAGAGGGAATAACATATACGTTCATTGGGATAAAGAAACTTAACTCATTCTTTAGGGAAACAAAAGGGGAAGGGAAAGGGGGGAACTGATAGAAGGGAGGACAAAAGCAAGGGAGAAAAGGGTAAAGAAAAGAGAGGGGGGTGATAAAAAGGGAGGGCAGATCGGGGGAGGCAGGGGTAAGAAGGAAAACGTCAGTGAGGAGGAATAGGGTGAAAGAAGGGGGGAAAAGTACAAAGGGGGTAAATAGAATGGAGGGGAATAGACAGTCAGTAATAATAACTGTGAATGTGAATGGGATGAACTCTACTATAAAATGGAAGCAAATTGCAGAGTGGATTAAAAACCAGAACCCTACAATATGCTGTTTACAAGAAACACATTTGAAGCAGAGAGATACACACAGAGTAAAGGTAAAAGGCTGGAGCAGAATATATTATGCCTCAGCTAAAGTAAAAAAGGCAGGGGTAGCAATACTTATCTCAGACAAAGTGCAGGCAAAAATAGATCTCATTAAAAGAGATAAGGAAGGAAATTACATCTTACTTAAAGGTACTATAGATAATGAAGTAATATCAATATTAAATATGTATGTGCCAAGTGGTATAGCATCCAAGTTCTTAGAGGAGAAGTTAAATGAGTTACAAGAGGAATTAGACAGTAATACTATACTAGTGGGGGATCTGAATCTCCTCCTCTCAGAATTAGATAAATCTAGCCAAAAAATAAATAAGAAAGAAGTGAAAGAGGTGAATAGATTACTAGAAAAGTTAGACATGATAGATGTCTGGAGAAAATTGAATGGGGATAGAAAGGAATATACCTTTTTCTCAGCAGTACATGGCACATTTTCAAAAACTGACCATGTATTAGGGCACAAAAACATTATAGTCAAATGTAGAAAGGCAGAAATAGTAAATGCATCCTTCTCAGATCATGATGCAATAAAAATTACATGTAAGAAAGAGCCAGGGAAAAGTAGAATGAAAATCAATTGGAAACTAAATAATTTCATTCTAAAGAATGAATGGGCCAAACAAGAAATCATAGAAACAATCAATAACTTTATCCAAGAGAATGACAATAATGAAACAACATACCAAAATCTATGGGATGCAGCCAAAGCAGTGCTTAGGGGAAAATTTATAGCTCTAAATGCTTACATGAATAAGAAAGAGAAAGAGGAGATTAATGAATTGGGCATGCAACTTAAAAAGCTAGCAAAAGAACAAATTAGAATTCCCCAATTAGACACTAAATTAGAGATCCTGAAAATTAAAGGAGAAATTAATAAGATTGAAAGCAAAATAACTATAGAATTAATCAATAAAACTAAGAGCTGGTTTTATGAAAAAAACCAATAAAATAGATAAAATATTGGTTAATTTGATTAAAAAAAAAGAAAGAAGAAAACCAAATTACCAGTATCAAAAATGAAAAGGGTGATGTTACCACCAATGAAGTGGAAATTAAAGCAATAATTAGGAAATATTTTGCCCAACTGTATGCCAATAAATTTGACAATCTAAATGAAATGGATGAATATTTACAAAAATACAAACTGCCCAGGTTAACTGAAGAGGAAATAAAATCCTTAAATAAACCCATATTAGAAAAAGAAATTGAACAAGCTATTAATGAACTCCCTAAGAAAAAATCCCCAGGGCCAGATGGGTTTACAGGTGAATTTTACCAAACATTTATAGAACAATTAATTCCAATATTATACAAATTATTTGGAAAAATAGGTGAAGAAGGAGTTCTACCAAATTCGTTTTATGACACAAATATGGTGGTGATACCAAAACCAGGCAAAGCAAAAACAGAGAAAGAAAATTATAGACAAATTTCCCTAATGAATATTGATGCTAAAATCTTAAATAAGATATTAGCAAGGAGATTATAGCAAGTGATCACCAGGATAATACACTATGACCAGGTGGGATTTATACCAGGAATGCAGGGCTGGTTCAACATTAGGAAAACTATTAACATAATAAACCACATCAATAAGAAAACCAACCAAAATCATATGATTATCTCAATAGATGCAGAGAAAGCTTTTGACAAAGTACAGCACCCATTCCTAATAAAAACACTAGAGAGTTTAGGAATAGGGGGAGCTTTCCTTAGAATAATAAACAGTATCTACCTAAAGCCATCAGCAAGTATTATATGCAATGGAGATAAATTAGAGGCCTTCCCAATAAGATCAGGGGTGAAACAGGGATGTCCATTATCACCCCTATTATTTAATATTGTACTAGAAATGTTAGCTTTATCAATCAGAGAAGAGAAAGGAATTAAAGGAATTAGAATAGGCAAGGAGGAAACAAAACCATCACTCTTTGCAGATGATATGATGGTATACTTAAGGAATCCTCGAGAATCAAGTCAAAAATTACTTGAAACAATTAACAACTTTAGCAAAGTAGCAGGATATAAAATAAATCATCAGCATTTCTATACATGACTAACAAAGTCCAGCACCAAGAGATAGAAAGAGAAATTCCATTTAAAGTAACGGTAGATAATATAAAATACTTGGGAGTCTATTTGCCAAGACAAACCCAGGAACTCTATGAACACAACTACCAAACACTCTTCACACAAATCAAATCAGATCTAAATAATTGGAAAGATATCAATTGCTCATGGATAGGCAGAGCTAATATAGTAAAACTGACAATACTGCCTAAATTAATTTACTTATTCAGTGCCATACCAATCAGACTACCTAAAAATTATTTTATACAGCTAGAAAAAATAATAACAAAATTCATCTGGAAAAACAAAAAATCAAGAATATCCAGGGAAATAATGAAAAAAAAATTCACAGGAAGGTGGGTTAGCGGTACCAAACCTGGAGCTTTACTATAAAAGCGGCAGTCATCAAAACTATCTGGTACTGGCTAAAAAATAGAGTGGTAGATCAATGGAATAGGCTAGGCTCAGGAAATGCAGTAGTAAATGACACTAGTAATGTAGTGTTTGATAAAACCAAAGACTCCAGCTTCTGGGATAGGAACTCAGTATTTGACAAAAACTGCTGGGAAAACTGGGAGATAGTATGGCAGAAATTAGGCATAGACCAACATCTTACACCTTATACTAAAATAAGGTCAAAATGGATACATGATTTAGATATAAGAGGTGATACCATAGGTAAATTAGGAGAGAAAGGAATAGTGTACCTATCAGATCTTTGGAAAGGAGAACAGTTTTTGACCAAACAAGAGATAGAGTATATTATAAAATGCAAAATGGATGATTTTGATTATATTAAATTAAAAAATTTTTGTACAAACAGAAGCAATGCATCCAAAATTGGAAGGGAGGCAGAAAACTGGGAAACATTTTTTGAGGCCAGTGCTTCTGATAAAGGCCTCATCTCTAAAATATATAGGGAATTAAATCAAATTTATAAGAATCCAAGTCATGCCCCAATTGAGAAATGGTCAAAGGATATGAACAGGCAGTTTTCTGATGAAGAAACCAAAGCTATCTATTCCTATATGAAAAAATGCTCTAAATCTCTAATGATTAGAGAGATGCAGATTAAAACAACTCTGAGGTACCACCTGACACCTATCAGATTGGCTAAAATGACAAAAAAGGAAGATAATAAATGTTGGAGAGGCTGTGGGAAAATTGGAACACTAATGCATTGTTGGTGGAGCTGTGAGCTGATCCAACCATTCTGGAGAGCAATTTGGAATTATGCCCAAAGAGCAATAAAGCTGTGCATACCCTTTGACCCAGCAATTCTACTTTTAGGTCTTTTGCCCAAAGAGATCATGGAAGGGGGAAAGGGACCCACATGTACAAAAATATTTATAGCTGCTCTTTACATGGTAGCAAGGAATTGGAAGTTGAGGGGGTGCCCATCAATTGGGGAATGGCTGGACAAGTTGTGGTATATGAATACAATGGAATACTATTTGCTGTAAGAAACAATGAGCAGGAGGAGTTCAGAGAAACCTGGAGGGTCTTGCGTGGGCTGATAATGAGTGAGATGAGCAGAACCAGAAGAACATTGTACACAGTATCATCAACATTGAGTGTTGACCTACTGTGATGGACTATATTCTTCTCACCAATGCAATGGTACAGAAGAGTTCCAGGGAACTCATGATAGAAGAGGATCTCCAAATCCAAGAAAAAAAAAGAAAGAAAGAACTGTGGAGTATAGATGCTGATTGAACCATATTATTTCTTTTGTTTTGGGTGCTGTTGTTTTTTTTCTTTCTATTTTGAGGTTTTGCATCACTGGTCTGATTTTTTCTCTTGTAACAGGATTAATGCAGAAATAGGATTAATGTTATTATGTGTATATATATGTGTGTGTATATATCTATATCCATATGTATATGTATAGAGATATATAGATATAACCTTTATCAGATTACCTGCTGTCTAGGGGAGGGGGGAGGGAGGGAGAAAAATCTGAAATTGTAAAGCTTGTATAAACAAAAGTTGAGAACTATCTTTACATGTAACGGAAAAAATAAAATACCTTATACATTAAAAAAAAAGATAAGTAACAGGTAAGAGCCTAACAGTGCATTAGCCAAGATATAAAGTAGAGGCAGAAACTTAAGGTGGAAGAGACTATGACCAAGTAATAGAGCTACATGCTAAATCAAATAGAGATGCCACATTCTGCAGAAATGTGAGCAACAACAAGTACATCATGAGAAGACATAAAGGGTACTACAACACTAGTGATATAAGTTGCCTTTGAATGGGTTCAATCTCTTTACTTGCTCATTCACCTTATTTATGGAATGTAGTATGAGGTAGTTTGTGCCCCATATTTATGGAGAAATGATTTCATGTAAAGCTTCTTCCTAGTCTAGTAATTAGGTGGTGCAGTGGATAGAGTGGATAGAGTCGCCTAGAGTCAAGAGAACCTGAGTTCAAATCTCACCTCAGACTCTTGCTAGCTGTATGACTCTGAGAAAGATACTTCACCTCTGTTTGCCTCAATTACTTCATCTGTAATATGGGAGTGATAATGGCATCTACTTCCCAGAGTTGTTGCAAGGATCAAATGAGATAATATTTGGAAAATGTGGGCACATAGAAGGTACTTAATAAATGTTTGATCCCTTCCTCTTCGCCCTAAGGTAATCTTGTCCCTTGACTAACTATTGAAAGATAAATACATAGCTGGGGACTTGTGAGCTATAGTTTTTAGTAGGACAGACCCAGAGAGTACACTTTGAACCTAGGTAATTCACCTGTTAAGGGCTAAAATTCTAGCTAAACTGTCTAAAATATCTAATGAGTGGTCGCCAATAAATTATAAGCTTTAGCAAGAGTTAGACTTTTAAGCATTTATTAAGGAGAATAAGAATTTGGTAAAGAGAGAGAGAAAGGCCTAGATTTCTATCTATTAAAGGGAGAGCACATTTTTAGCTCCCTTCTCCGCCAGCGTCCCCAGGAAAAAGAGCGAGACTGAGCGCCAGTCTCTTCCTTCCTCCTCCCACTAGCCCGCGTCACTTCCTGACTCCTGGTCTTGCCCTCAAAGACCTTCCCCCCTTCATGGGCAGAACTCTTCTACAGTAAGTATCCAGCAGGTGGCGTTATTCCAATCGTTACACACCTCTGGGAAACTCAATTGGAGACTGCAAGTTGTAGTGGTCACTCAAAGAGTTACTACAATATGATTATAGGAATTAGAACTGGAAGATAACTTAAGAGATAATCTACCTCAACCCTTCATTTTACAGGTTCTAAAATGTAAGTACCAGAGAAGGGTAGTGATTTGTCCAAGGTGAAAAGGTAGCAAGTAGAAAACCCAGATCTTCTGGCTTCAAATCTAACATTCTTTCTAATTCAAAAAGGAAGAGAAGTAAAAGTGGCGATCACTAACCAGCACTCACATCTCAAATAACCAAATATAAAATAGCTTACTTTCCTCATCCTTCCTAAAGGCTGTACCTCCATTGGATTTTTAAAAATACAATAAAAAGTCTGGTACCATCTATAAGAATACAAAATCCTATCCAAACTTATAAAAAGATTAGCATCTAAACTATACAACAGACTGGTTGTTGCATAGGTGAGCAATTATTTCAAGAGTCTTCCCAATCTGACCCCATCCCTATTCTACTGTATTTCCCATTGTTCTTACGACCTCATATCAAAGGCTCCTTCCTGAAATGAAAGCACTGGATATACTTTGGGAAACTTTTCATTTCTCTGGCTCACCTGCCCCTAACCAGTTAATCTCAGAACTTCAGCATCTGGTACCCAACTTCTCTAACAAGTGCTGAGGTATATGAGGCTCAGTCCGAGAAGGGTTTTTGTTTGTTTTGTTTTGTTTTTAATAGGTTAGGGGAAACAAATACAACTCATATTAGAGCTTATGAGTACTAAGAGTACTCACCAGTAAGGACCTTTTCGCAGAGGCCTGTAGTTTCATAGCTACTGGAAGTATTTCCCCAGGTAGGTCTCCAATAAGAATGACTATGTATTGATCCTCCATGTTGGTGTTCCTCTATTTTTCTGAATAGCATTGTTCATCCTATAACTCATGTCTCTAGTAGGTCTTAGAAAACATCCAACATGTGCTGCTTTTGTTCACGGATTGTTTCACATTTGTATTCTTATCTTCCTACAAATATTGAAAGTTCCCTATGATCCAGGATGTATTCTTAATCTTTTATTATCCCCATGGCCCCAGGAGAGTGTTAGATACATATTAATTGTTCAATAAATGTTAATAGATGGAATGAAGTCACTTGTAAACTCTCCCAAAAGAACAAAATCACTGAACTGTTGTTTATCTTCTAGTAAGCCCTACAAACTATTTCTACACTGGAAGATTGAATTGTTTTATTTGCAAAAGCAGTGGATGCCTGAGGGCTTGTCATTTGCTGTCTCTCTAAAATGAAATCTAAAGGATGTATATCTGGAAGAATAGAATTTTCAGATGAGAAGGAACACTATAAGTATAGGCCAATCACTCCCATTTCATTCATGAATTTTTTTGTTCTTTGAGGATGAAATGACATGCTAAAGTCCACCTAGCCAGATAGTGGCAGAATCAGAACTATTTAATCTTCATAATGGCGATTAAAAATCCACTTACAATTCAAGATATCCCTCTCTATGTGAATAAAATGAAAATCTTGATCCCCTCTTGCTATTAGGGAAATATCCATGATAAGGTATAGTTTTCTATTTTAACCTATTCACATAAGTGAATGTGCATGTCATGAAGTCACCTAGAATGGTCATACCATTGATGACTATTATCAGAAAGACCCACCTATATGAAATTTCCTTAAGTTTCTGGAATCTCATCAGATTTGATTCACTCCAAAATGCAATCTTTTGGGGCACCTTGGAAACATTTCTATCTGTGTTGTTTCTGAAGGGAAATGGATGACATGCCTGAAAAATCAATATTGAAGTTGATACAGCAAAAGTACATTGGATTTATATCCTGGAATATAGATAAAATGTCATGATTACTGCCACATTCAATTATGTCATGTTGAACAAGGACCAAAAATGTCTCATTATTTCTGGGTTTTTCCCCTCTAGTTCTATTGTATTAGCTAAATAAAAGAGTTGTCTGTTTGGTTTTTAATAGTTAGGTCAGCCTAGATGCCTAGCTAGGAAAGATGTGAGGAGATTATGGATGAGGTAGCAAGAAGGAACACCAATACTCCAGGATGATGTCATGGAGTTTATTACTCATAGACATGCAAGTAAGTGTGCAGCTTCCCAGGGCTTCAGTCTTATAGGTCAGCATGGACAGTTCCTTGGACATTTGGTGGGATATTCAACCCAGTAGAGCTTTGGGGATTCTGGGTCTCTTTTCTTAAATCTTTGGTTTCTAGAAAGATTCATGGGGACTAACTGGAAAGGGCACTGTAGGGATAGTTAATGAATGAGTTGCCTGACTGACTACCACCACCACCACCATCCCCTTATCAACCACAAGAACACTATGATTAGGAAAGTTTGCTAAACTGGTTATGATCAGGAAAGCCTTGCATGCCTGGCTTGGATGAAGCTGGCTAAACCAGTTATTAGGTCCATAGGTGAGTCAATCAATGGTCAAATGTGGAATCATTTCTGTCAGCTAGGGCCTAGCAACAAGCCAGTCCTCACAAATGGTAAGGCCCTTATGTAATCAATCAGAGGTGTTGAACTGGTCTACTTGCAGCCAAAGAATGCCAAAGTTGAAAGATCATCTACACCAACTCCTTCATTTTGCAGGCAAGAAAATTGAGGCCCAGAAAGGAAAGTGACTTGTCCAATATCCATAGTTAATTAGTTGCAGAGCTAAGATGAGACTAAATTAAGTATATTGAACTGATGTTTATATTCTCTAATCCTGAGTTGAAGCATGGACATAGCAAAGAGTGATAACAGATATCTTTCAAGAGGCTCTGTAATGTCCCTGGGTTTAACACAAGCAGTACAATGTCATCTGCTTATGAGAGCTTTTGGGAAACCCTATGATCCATAGGTTATCCTTCTTCAGCCAGGATTCTGCACTTTGACAAGAATAGATATTCATGTTTTATGCCTTACCTATAATTTATAAGCAGAGGATCATTAAACAAATTTATTTCTTTTGTTATATCTCCATATACTCACCATTTTCCATGAGCTGCTCTGTTTGGTATGAACTCCTATTCAGGACTCAACCAGGATAAATTGATCACCTGAAATTCATTACTATGCAGATTGACTCAGCTTTTGATACTTAACACCTCAGTTCCCTCAATACCTCTGCCCCTTAATTGGTGAGTTAGAGGGTGGAGCAATCAACTCCTCTCAATGCTTTCCCTTAAAAAGAGCTCTGAGTTTTCCAGGTAACTCTTATTTTCTCTCAGTAGTTCTACTTGCACTGAACTCCTTGAAAACAATACCCCTTTGCTGGGTACTCCCTCATGGCCTTTCCCCACATTTTCAGCTTCTTTTTGTTCAGTCTTTCCCCTTTTATATTATAAGCTCTTCAAAGCAAGGACTGCCTCACTTTTACTTATTTGCATCCTTGGCACTTAGTACAGTGCCTGGCACACGGTAGGTACTTAATAAATGTTTATTGAATTGATATCTCTCAGAGAATCTTGAGTGATTTTGATGTGTTAATGGAAGATATCTTGTAGGAAAAGGAGCTTTAAGATGACTTTTTTTGTTCTCCTGAGCTTCATGCTTTTCCATAGTCAACAATCAATAAGCACAATGAGAGTTTATGCAGTTTTTTACATCTATCAGAACATTATGAATTTGTAAAGATATAGTCTATTGTTGAATATTACTTCCCTTGTTTCCTACTAATACCCTCATCAAATTTGCCCTCTATTCATATATATATAGATAGATAGATAGGTAGATAGATAGATAAACAGGCAGCTAGATGGCACAGTGGATAAAGTACAAGGCCGGAAGTCAGGAAGATTCATCTTTGAGTTCAAATTTGGCTTCAGACACTTACCAACTGTTTGGCCCTGGGCAAGTCATTTAACTCTACTTCCTTATTTGTAAAATGAGCATGAGAACTGAGCACTCCACTACCTTTGCCAAGAAAACCCCAAACTGGGTCACAGCTGAAACAACTGAACAAAAGAAATTTATAAACCTCAAACATTTTTTGCAGATAGAAAATTAGGCATTTAGATCTTTCATTGTTGATTTTTTTATACCCTATACTTAGCACATTGGAAGTACTCTTCACCTCTGAAGGAAGCTCTGATGAATTGTTTCTTTCCAGAATCTTCATTTTAAAGAGAATGCCATAGCCAATCACATCTTCATTTCATTTTAAGCTACTGCTTCTGACTCTATGGACTGAATTATGTCTCATTAGGATATACTCACCTATATCCTCTCCTTCTCATTTCTCCACCCATCTCCCTTTCTTTCTTCCTTTCTCTCTTCCTCCTCTAATATCCCTTTTCTCCCCTCTTTTCCAGCTCCCTTTATGTTGTTTCATTCTTAAGTGCCCTTTGGGTGACTTGGCTTAGTTGAGCTTTTTGGCAAGCTTTTTAAAAACTGGATTTATTTTCCACTGTTCCCCTCTGTTTTATGAGATGATCATTCATCATCTTTCTTCATAAGATTTTTCAAAAAGGTTATATTGTAAAACAGTGTTACCTTTAGGCTTCATTCCTTTCTGCTTGGCAAGTAAGTAAGATATTAGTATATCTATAACTAAGGTGTTTTCTGGATTCATTTTGTCTTCTTGTTGTGGCAGTAGATTTATATCAGTTAAACTTCTGTATAAGATTGTTGTAATTGGTGTCAATGCTATTTCTGTTATCCATTTCCCAATTTTCATTGTTAAATGTTTGAGGACTGAGTTGTTTCAATTATGTGCCATATCTTTCTCTCTTTGTTATTACTTTTCTTGTTCCTTTTTTTAACCAATTCAGACCTTTGCCCTGCCAAGGTCGATGTTTCAACTTACACAGACAGTTGATTGATTAAGGATTAACTCCCACTTCAAATAACAATTCTTTTCAGTCTGTTAAAATATAAACCATTTTATTTTTCTGATGTTATTCTTGGTTCTTGACATTTTTAGCACCTGCCAATTCTTTTCTGAAGAAAAGACTCATAATAATATGCCATAAGTTAGGGTGAACTTTACAGCTTTAGAGGAAAGTCCTGTCTAAATTGATGCAGAATGAAGTGAGCAGAACCAGGAGAAAATTTTACACAATAACAATAGTATTACGGAGAAAAATAACTTTGAAAGACTTAAATTCTGATCAATGCAGTGACAAAACATGATTCCAGAGGACCAAAGATGAAGCAATGAAAAAAATTATCTTCCTCCTAGATAGGTAGAGAGGTAATGGACTTAAAATCCAGTATCAAGCATGACCAAAGTAGGAATTTGCTTTGCTAAAGTATGAGAGTTTTGCTGTGTAGTTTTAATTGTTCAACTAGGGAGCTGAGAATCAGGAGAGAGAATAAACATAATAAATGCTTGTAAAAATTAAATTTTATAAAGGAAGCATTTGTGATTTAAACAGGTGAAGCCACCAGATAATCTACAAGACTTTTCCCACATATATTCTTTTTTCCTGAACCATATTTTCCAACATATTTCTAATCAGCACCAGTTTTTCTCACTTTCCATTGCAGTCATTGACTATCAAAGTATATGCTGATTTGATTTAGAGGATTATATTGAATTTTTTGGCAAGGCAATTGGGGTTAAGTGACTTGCCCAGGGTCACACAGCTAGTAAGTGTCAAGTATCTGAGGTTGGATTTGAACTCAGGTACTCCTGATTCCAGGGCCACTGCTCTATCACGGATTATATTGAATTTTGCATAGAATTTCTTTCTCTCCTCATCCTCAACAGATAATTTTAGTACTTAAACTTAAATTACTTTTGAGTTTGTCTATGTGAGAATATTTATCATCAGTATGGTGATATGAGATGATCAGGAATGCTAGGAAATGATACCAGTTGTTACCTTTGGACATATGATAAAACCAACTTTGCCAATTTCTTTTTTTGTCTCTCTAAGGAATACCTGTGACCCATCTTTCCATTCAGCTGCAACTTTCTTCTTCTTTTTGATTTTCTTTATAATAGAAATGTCAACTGATAAGATTAAGCTCCAAATATGGACATTTCTTGTTTATTAGACAAAGACCTCACATTTTAGAGTACCAATAGTCAAATAAAAGTCTATAGATGGTTTGTAAATTACATGATTCTTGGTAAAATCTGCTCCCCTTTCCAACTATTATGTTATAGAAATAGAAGGGAGCTACACATGACAGAAGACTATTACATAATTTTCTTAATTTTAATGGATGTCAATGGCCAAAGAATTATTACCAAGTTGCCATTCTCTTCATACTTGGGTGGGCTAGTTCTCAAAAAGAAGATTAATATCTGATGCCAGGACCATGCTCAAAGTCTTTACAACATGAGAGAATCTACCAGAGCTTAATCACTGCTAATATAGTCTTTAAGAACTCAAGCAAGGGGGCAGCTAGGTGGCACAGTGGATAGAGCACCGGCCCTGGAGTCAGGAGTACCTGAGTTCAAATCCGGCCTTAGACACTTGACACTTACTAGCTGTGTGACCCTGGGCAAGTCACTTAACCCCAATTGCCTCACCAAAATAAATAAATAAACTTAAAAAAAAATAACTCAAGCAAGACCATAATGAGCCATCAGAGCAGGACTTGGTGGAGTAGTTAAAAATATTGTGTGGTGTATGTTGTAGGAGCTCCAAAAAAGTGAAAATCAATGAAGAGATCAAGAAACGCTTAAATTTAGAAGGTAAGACATGGAGACAGAAGAAAAAGAATTAGAAATTCAGTCTGGTCTAAATTATTTTATAATGTGCAAATAGTTATAATGTTCTCTTGAGATTTTGGATATGTCTATATAAGCAAGACTGTTCATGTGCTATTTTTCAGGTGCATGGGATAATGGCATTTGCTCACTCAAATACACCTCCACCTACTAGCTAACATCTAAAGTTCCTTCATAGAGTAAAAAGTCTTTCATTCCATAATTGGGGATGAGGCTCAAAAGAGGGAATATAATGACTTAAATTCATACTAAAGTGAAAATGACAGGTATTGGGTCTTTTACTAAGGGTAAATATTTGTGAGATGGAGTAGGTGAGTGGATTAAGCCACTGAAGGGATAAAGAAAACAGGAGAAAAGAAAACAAAGTAGAGGCTTCCCCCACTTTACAATCTCATACTATCCAAATGTATAGATAGAGCTTGAGAGTTCTGGAAAGCATCTATTCTTCCTTGTTAGAGTCCTATGATGACTCATTACCAGAGCCCCAGACCTACTTGAAAGACTAGGGAAGAACTCAGAGATATTGCCAGGAATTTAGCTATTGCTAACTTGTGACTCACAGTTGTCACCGTACAGTCCCTAACACTTCAAACAAGTTACAACATAGCCCAACCTATGAAACTTTCTCAGATGAACAAAATAAAGAGACAAATACAAGGGAATTTAGACATTCAAACATTACCATGAGGTAATCAACTCTAGAACATCACCGTTTATCCACAATATAATCTCAACCAGTTCTTCCACTTTTACTCCTATTGACCCAGTTTAGGAACACCAGCCCAGATGCTTTTATTCTTTTTGATTTTACATGCTGCCTATTGATAGCCTTAGAGTTGGAGAAAAGCTGGTGCCCCCCACCTTAGAACTATTAACAGCTTCTGCCGCTTTCTTGTCCATGACCAAACTGCTCTGCTTCCAGTACATCATAGTGCAATCCTAACAGTGAGACAGATTTGAAAAAAGGATCAGAGAGTCTAAGTGTACAGACTACTTAAGTACACACTTTAATTTAGTCTCTAGAAAATACAGATGTCTGTATTCAGTTCCTTTTCAGAGCCAGGTGCTTCTGATCTGCCAACTACGCAATCCCAGGAGAAAGGATTGCCTAGTTAAAGGAGGATTAAATTAATCTTTTATGTAGATTTGAGGCTTTTCTCAACATTGAAGTTTTTTCTGTCCTTAACTAACAGTGGCAGTGCAGGTTATATGTTTTCCTCACTGTCCAAGAGAAGAATGTCTTTTAAAAACCACTTTCGCCCTGCAGACTGTGATGTCAGGCCTGTGAAATAAACTGATTTGCTTCATGTTTTCCCAACAAATTAAATTTTCCAACAACATATCATAACAAATTAAGCCTGAAAGTATCTCTCGCCAGTCCAATGAGCAAGATATAGGTTATCTTGAGTCAATCAACCCCCAGTCCTTCTCAAGGTCAAAAAAGAAAAGGCATAAAACACATCCAGGGTTACGTGCTTCTGTTCCAACCTAGGACCCAAATGAGGCACCTTAGGAGGAGTTACCATGGAGGCCCTTTCCTCCCTCAAGCTACAGCTGTGCATGGAAGAGATGATCAATAATTACTGACTGCAGTTAAAGGCAGCCAGGATTGATGTTAAACCAAATAGCATACATTTAGACTAATGTGCATGGTTTTTATTTGTAATGAGAAGAGAGGTTAATTTAAGGCCCCATTTTATAGTCTGTTTCTGGCTCAGCACCTCTTGACAACTGCTTTAGGGAATTGACTTCTGTTTTTTTAAGCTGCCAGGATGCACAAAATTCACAGCTGGAAATGATGAACAGAATATTCCTAAATTGGATATATTTACTGCCCACATCATCCAAAAACTTGGAGTGAGATAGTCAGTGGGGAGAGGGTAAGAGAACACACTGAGACCAGGCTGCTCTGTGAAGGGGTTGGGGTGATTGTTGTTCAATGATGAGGCCCCTCACCCCTAATCTGAGTCTTTGAACAACTATAAATCTGGGTAGGGCAATGCATCAGTCACTGACTAGGGAAACTGGATAAACTCTTGAAGAGCCACCTTTTTTGTTGCCCTTTAAAAAGGAGTCTTTATGGAAGACTCAGCTTTTATTTTCCCCCTTTTCCCCTTTTCTTCCAGAGAGACCCAGAGAATGCAATAGGTACATTGGTGTGAGGGGGAAAAGAGATATACCCCACCCAAAGAAGTGTAACGATTGGAATGACGCCACCTGCTGGAGACTTACTGTAGGAAAGCTCCAACATGAGGAGAGGGCCTCTGAGGGCAGGACCATGCGGCTTTTCTTTGGCATCAGGAAGTGATGTTGGCTTGTGGGAGGAAGAAGGGGGAGGCTGGCACTCTGACTCACTCTCTTTCCTGAGGACTCTGGTGGAAAAGGGAGCTAGAAATGTGCTCTCCCTTTAATAGGTAGATGAATCAAGGCCTTTCTCTCTCTCTCTCTCTTTACCAAATTTTTATTCTCTTTAATAAATGCTTAAAAGTCTAACTCTTGCTAAAGCTTATAATTTACTGGCAACCACTCATTAGATATTTTAGACAATATAGCTAGAATTTTAGCCCCTTACAGAAGATACTGATGGTGACTTTCTGGAGTCACATGTCAGATCACTCTCATGATCTGAAAGGAGAGTTCCTGGTCCCCAACTTCATTTTTCCCCTTTCTGAGCATAGATCAAGGGTTAAGAGGGAATTTTAGATGCACAAGAACAGGCAGCAAACAGCTTGGGGAGTGGTGGAGTGTTAAGTTCTTGGAGAGGAATATAACAAATGCTCACCCACAAATCCTGGGAGAGAAGTTCCTGGACAAGTTTACCACAAACCCTCCCTCCTACTGTAGAGGGACATAGTTTTTGGACAATATTAATTTAGAGCATTGCCTCATGGGTAATCCCAAATTCAAGAGCTCTATTGAAAAAAAAAGGGAATTTTCTGAAGAGTGTGCCTCTTGTCTAGACAAGTGGATTGTACAGAGCTGGAAAAATGCAGCACAAGGTATTCTATCCACAATATGTATAGGCTAGGTACCTCAATTCTTCCTTTCACCATTACAATAAATGGTGGGTCTGATGTTTTCTTTTTAGCATTCCCTAGTATGTTTCCATTCTGGAGGAATCAAAGTTCTTGTAGTAGTCCTATAGTGGGTTTATGGGGTTAAAGAAGAATTTACCATACTATCATGACATTTAGCCTTTCCAGAAGCTCCAAGTTCAATTTCCTTCTCAGAGAAGTCCCAAACTTTTAGAGCAGCACTGATACCAATGGTCTTTAAGAGCTTATGGGAAGGGGCAGCTAGGTGGTGCAGTGGATAAAGCACTGGTCCTGGATTCAGGAGAGCCCTAGTTCAAATCTGGTCTCAGACACTTGTGGAAATTTATTTTGATTTGGGGACCCTACCTTTAGGCTGAGATCAGAAAGCCTTAGGCCCTCAGTGTCTCTTCTGTGTGGGAGGTGCTGGTGCCCCTCCCCCTCTGCTTCAGCTGAGCCAAAAAGCCCCGTGGGCTGTACGAGACGCCAGGTCAGACAGCTGGGGGGAAAAAAGCCCCCAGCTCCCTCCGACCTGAGCGGAGCTATCTGAAAGATCCCGGATAGCCTGGGCTGAGGCACATGAGGCTGGAGCGTGCACCCCCCCACATACACCAGCTGCAGCCCTGGCTGGAGGATTAGCTTGGTCTGTGGGGGTGCAGGAAGCCCCAAGATTTGAGTGGAGAGAAGAAAAGGTATATATAGACCTGGGAGTTAGACAGCAGGGGGTTTGGACGGACGAGACGAGGCGGAGAAGAGGTCAAGTGGCGGCTGACAAGATTACAAAGGTTGGAGTGCGGCAGACTAGAGACGGGGCTACAAGGACACAAGAGAAGATGAGGACTAGGAGCAGGGAAAAGAGAGGCCGAAGGGCAGACTGACAGAGCAGACAGACAGAAGGTCGGTGAGAGAGAAACACAGGGGTTCAGCGGTGGCAGTAAGGAGAGGAAAGTTAGAAGCAGGGGGATTTACAAAGTGAAAGAGTACAGGTGGAGTTAGTGAAAGTAGCTGAGCAAGTGAAAATACCCTGAGGTGAGAGGTGGCTAAGGCCCTTATTGTATTAAAAAAGTTCGAGGCACAGCAGGTGGGAAAGAGATGCAGTGGAAAGAGACCACAGGAAAGCAGTCAGGTTGTACATTTTATTTCCCTGTATTCTTAATTTTAAATAGTATCTCATAAATAAACTCTGCTTTGATTATTTAGTTAAGAGACGTCTTAATATTTTGCTTATCAATTTGGGAGTGGAACAGTGTGGTGGGACTTTATAAATGGCCCACATTAAATTAATAGCAGTCTGATAGCCAGTTTAGTTAAAAGTCCCAGAATTAGTCTTCCAGTCAGCTTTAGCCCCCCAAATTAGGCTAGTCATCAAAAATATCCTACACACTTGATACTTACTAGCTGTGTGACCCTGGGTAAATCACTTAACCTTTGCTGCCCCACCAAAAAAGGGGGTGGGGGGCAGCTAGGTGGCACAGTGGACCACCAGTCCTGGATTCAGGAGGACCTAAGTTCAAATCCAGCCTCAGATACTTGACACTTACTAGCTGTGTGACCCTGGGCAAGTCACTTAACCCCCCAATTGCCTCAAAAAAAAAAAAGACCTTATGGGAAAATAAGACCCACTCTAGAAAGAAGAGAATTGTATTGGTCGCTTATGGGTTATTGTGAATCTTTTATATGTTTTCTGCATAATTTATGGCCTCCTATGAGTCTTTTACATCTTCAGCATTATCTGTGGAGCGAAATGAAAGCTATCCCATATCAGAGAAATAACATTTGTTAAGGTAAGTGTTTTTATGTGCTTCAGGGATTGATTTTATCCACATCTCTAGAAACCTAGACATGAGCTAAATTCGGAGATTTCTCATTGTTAATTCAGGTTGAGAGCAATATGTGCCAAAGAAAGAGTAATCTATTAGATCTGCCCCAAAGATTAAACTTGATCTATGTACACCCAAGGCATATGAACCCAGGATTGTGTAGTGCTGGACCATGGGTTAGAGCAGTAAGCTTAGTTGGAAATGAATTTAAGAGTATTTTTGCCTGGATAAAGGAAACTAGGCAAAGATTCTTGGAAGAAAAATTAAAGCAGTGACAGGGCTAGATATTTTGACTCCCCTGCAAATTTGGTCTTTAAGAATAGCTGCATTTGTGCATCACAAATTCTATTTTTGCTGAATAAGAACGTAATTATAGGCCCCAATGTTGTATGACCGATTTACATAGAATTTTTCCAGGAGACAATAATCATTTGCTCAGAAAGTTTTCTCTGGAATTTCTTATACCTGAGGTGTGAGACCCCCTTGAAGACATTAACCTATCTCTTCCATAGAGTCTTCTTTATACTTAGCAGCTTAAAATGGTCTCCGTCACTTCTGGAGTCTGATAGTTCTCTGTTAATACCTCTCTTATGCACTGACCATGGCCTACAGCCATAAACATGTATTAAAGGGCAGCTAGGTGGCGCAGTGGATAGAGCACCAGCCCTGGAGTCAGGAGTACCTGAGTTCAAATCTGGCCTCAGATACTTAACACTTACTATCTGTGTGACCCTGGGCAAGTCACTTAACCCCAATTGCCTCACTAAAAAACAAAACAAAATAAAAAAACATGTATTAAAAACTCACTGACTATAGAGAATTATGCTAGGCTTTGGGAAGACAGAACTTATGCAAGACATGGCTCCTTCCTTCATGTCTACTAGAGATATCTACTAGGGAGCTCTTTCTAAGCTCATATTAGTCTAAACAGCAAGTCAGATACACTGTACCTTGACCCAAACACAGTAATGTCATTTTGGTCTTCTTCGAGAACAAAGGACAGCAACCAACTAAGAATGGAATCCAAACATAGATAATATGCAATATTACATACCGAGTGCATTAGAGAGTTCCAACGAAAAATACCACCTGAGATCTGAGTAGATGTGGAATCCCAGACAAGTCGCTCATCCTCTGTCTGGCTGTTTATTCAGCCATAAAATCAAGAGTGATAATGGCTTGCTTCCCTGAGTTGTTGTAGAAATAAAATGAGATAATATTTGTAAAGTACTTGCAAACCTTAAAACTCTATAGAAATGCTATTATTAATTAATTCATAAGAGAGTCCACAGGTTCCTACATGGCATTCTACATGGAGAGAAGTGCCAATGAACATCAGACAGTGCAAGCCTAATGAGTAGAGATTTGCCTATTCAGCAAGCTCTAAAACATATTTACCTTCTGGGAAAAGTCTAAATCACAGAGTGTTACTATGATTTTTAGAAGCTGTGTAGGAATCTGAGAAAGAGAGAGTCCCCAGAATGACAGTAACTGTCCTGTCAGTAACTCTAAAGTTCAATTCCTCCTGGAAAGATCTGAGAGTATTTGGATGCTTTATGCTTCTATATTATATGTTCATGACTTCCTAAGAGTCCTTAATTTCTTATATACTTTCTGTGGGGTGAAACAAAGGTGTTTTTTTATACAACATCATATTGTACATTGATTATCTTTGTGGAAAAGGATCCCATTTCCCACACTCTAGGGGAATTCCTAGACATAGTCTATACATAAGTTTTATCTTGCATAATTTCCTGGATTAATCAAGGTCTAGTCAATGGTAACCTGGTTTGTGTAAAGCCTAAAGTCCTTAGGAACCCTACTCCATGGATTAAACTTACTTGTCATGTTTCTAGGAGCATATGAGATAGAGTTCTAAACTTGGGAAGATCTGTGTTGAAGTCCCATTTCAAACACTTGCTAGCTGTGTAATCTTAGGAAAATCACCTAATCTTTCTGGGCCTCAGATTCCTTATTGGTAAAATGAGGGGGTTGGACTTGATGACCCAAAGGGTACCTTCCATCTCTAGATATGTATCCTGTGATTCTCTTGTTCCAGACAAAGCTCTTTAATTTTATGTAACTGAAATTTTCTATTTTGTTAGTTATCACCTATCTTTTTTGGTTAAAGAAAATTGTTCTCCCCTAAACATAGTTGTGAAAGGCATTCTTTCTGTTAGCCTCTATTTTTTTTTTTTGGCATGGGGCAATGAGTGTTAAGTGACTTGCCCAAGGTCACACAGCTAGTAAGTGTCAAGTGTCTGAGGCCGGATTTGAACTCAGGTCCTCCTGAATCCAGGGCCAGTGCTTTATCCACTGGGCCACCTAGCTGACCCAGCCTCTATTTTTTTTTAAATATTTGACCCTTTATGCTTAGATTATATATATATTTGGATTTTTATTGTGGTATATGGTGGAATATGCTACTATAAACCTAATTTTTGCTAAATTGCTTTCCAATTTTCCCAATAGATCTTGTCAAGTAAGAATTCCTTCTCATCTCCCTACCTCCAGTAATTTATGTTCTTAGATTTATAAAATGCTGGACTAATGTTTACAATTGCTTTTGGTTCTTCTCTATTTAGTTTTTTTCTAATTCTCTATTCAATTTTTAAAGAGTACAAAATAATGATTACAGCTCTGCCTCCTTTATTACTATTTTTTTCCTTTATTCCCTTTGAGATTCAAGACCTTTTATTCCTCCAAATAATGAAGGAATTGTCTCATCTAGTTATGTGAAGTACTGCTTTCATAAGTAAATTGTTAGAGTAGTAAATCTATAAATGAATTTATAGATATATATTGGCATAGCCATAAGTACTAAATTTCTCTCAATGTTTTAAGACCTCCTTTATACCTGTGAAGAGCATATTTTACTTGTGTTCATCTAAATATTGTGTATGTGATGGTAAATTAATTCCCAGATTTTTATGCGTGTTATAACTGTGTTGAATGGATTTTATCTTTTATCATTCCTTCCCGTTTTTTATCAGTACTGTAGAGAAATACTAATGATTTTTGTGGATTCATTTTTGTACCCTATTCCTTTATTTAACTGTAACTGAGGATATCCACACCCCATACCCCACAACCATCTTCTATACCCCAGACCCAACCCACTTCAGATATCCAGACACATGAGAGAGAGAGAGAGAGAGAGAGAGAGAGAGAGAGAGAGAGAGAGAGAGAGAGAGAGAGAGCTGTAAAGAAATAGATTAATGTAGATAGAGAGGTATATAGCTGGATAGGCAAGTAGATATAGATACATAAATGTGTAGAGATAGGTAGATACATAGATAGCTAAAGACAGGTAGAGAGAAAATTGATAGATTACTTCTATATATATATATATTATATATATTTTTGTGTATATATACATATATGCATATACACACATTGATTAGTGATAAGGACATGATCCTGGAGAGATAGGCTGAACACTCCCATAGTGTTTTCAACAGATTGTCATCAACCAATGCTGAATTCTTTGACTGTATTCCTCAGGTTGAAGGCCTCTCTAGCCAAGTTTCCAAATGAAGAAGAGGCTTTGAATGGCAGTAGGCTCCTCTCCTGTGGCAAAGTGCTTGGTTCTCAATCTATTACAACAGAGATTTACAATAGAGGGGATACACTGCACATTCAAAAGCTAACTGAAATCTTCTGGGTTATATGGAAAAAGGAGGTTATCCCTCAGGGGTTCAAGAGTGCCTCCATTGTCAATCTCTATAAAGGAAAAGGAAACAGTATGCCCTCTGATGATCACAGAGGGATTTCTCTCTCTTAGTCATTGCCAGCAAGTTTCTTGCCAGAGTCCTCCTTAATTGGCTTATCCTTTACCTGGAAGATAGTCATATGCCCAAGAGTCAGTGTGGCTTCATAAGGGACCAAGGAATGGTTGATATGGTATTTGCTGCTGACAACCCCAGGAAAAATGCTAAGAGCAGAACAGAGATATGTACAAGACATTCGTTGATCTGACCAAAGCCTATGATACTGTTAGTCATGAAGGTTTGTGGAAGTCATAAGAGTCATGACAAAATTGGTTGCCCAGAGAAGTTCATCAGTATTGTACACCACTTCATGATGGTGCACTTGCATGGGTTTTGACTAATGAATGATACTCTTATGCTTTCCCAGTCAACAATGGAGTGAAGCAGGGTGATGTGCTTGCCCCCATGCTAAAGCATGGTGTTTACAATGATGCTGGGGGAGGGGCAGAGCCAAGATGATGGAGGTAAAGTCAGTAAGTGCTTAGAGCTCCTGACACAATTACTCCAAAAAACTCCAAACACAGCCACAAGACAACTTCTGGAGCAGCAGAACCCACAAAAAGATGGGCTGAGATGATTTTCCAGCTAAAGATGGCTTAGGAGGGGGTTGCTGTGCCAGGGTGGAAGTGGAACCTAACCCTGCAGTCACAGCAACAGAGATCCAGCCCCAGGCAAGCTGCACCAAAGAAATTTACCCCTGAGCCTCCAAATCAGCTGCAGCACAGTGTCTTCTGGAACTAAGATCACAGTCTGGTGAGAGGGCTGAGCAGTTGGCCAGGGGTAAATACAGGGATCTGTGCTAGAGCTGAGACAGAATTTCATTGTTGTACCTGAGCTGAGACCCAGGAAGCAATCTTGAGTAGCGCCCAGGTGGTGAATGGGCACAGGCTTGTCAGAGCTAACAACCAACAGAACACAAAATTTTGTTTCCTGGTTGAAGAGGAAGTAGGCTTCGGGTTATTTACAGACCAGAGCATAGGCCAAGTGAGTGAAAAACCTGCCCCTCCTTAAATCATACCACCTGGGACCTCCTGAAGCTTGGAACAGTACAGCCTGGAAACAGTGCCCCACTTTAAGAAGGAGTTAAAAGTCAAGTAAAAGGCAGGCAAGATGAGCAGACAGAGAAAGATGCAAAGCAGAGAAAGTTTCTTTAGTGACAAGGAAGATCAGTGTGCACCCTCAGAAGAGGATAGTAATGTCAGAGCTCCTACATCCAAAGCTTCCAAGAAAAATATGAATTGGTCTTGGGCCATAGAGGCACTTAAAAAGGACTTTGAAGATAAAGTTAGAGAGATAGAGGGAAACGTGGAAAGAGAAATGAGGGTGATGCATGAAAGCCATGAGAAAAAAAGTCAACAGCTTGAAAAGCTAAATGGAAAAGGAGATACAAAAGCTCTTATGAAAATAATTGCCAGGGGCAGCTAGGTGGCACAGTGGATAAAGCACTGACCCTGTATTCAGGAGGACCTGAGTTCAAATCTGGCCACAGACACTTGACACTTACTACTATGTGACCCTGGGCAAGTCACTCAACCCTCATTTCCCCATCGAGAGAGAGAGAGAGAGAGAGAGAGAGCTTTCTCAATATTAGGACAGATAATAGGAATAAATTTAGATAGAGGGCACAAATTGGAATTGATTATGAAGTGATGATACCTGTAAAGCATTTATTTATTTATTTTTTGTTTTGTTTTAAAGCATTTATTTTTTATTTCTCTTTTTTTGTGGGGCAGTCAGGGTTAAGTGGCATGCATGGAGCCATGGGGTTGGTGAGTGTCTTGTGTCTGAGGCTGGATTTGAACTCGGGTCCTCCTGGGTCCAGGACCAGTGCTTTGTCCACTGTGTCACCTAGCTGCCCTGTGATGACATTTTTAGGGTAAAATTGAGGGGGGATAGGATTGCACTGGGGGAGGGGATGGAAGAGTGGTAAAATGTGGTGAAACTTCACATCTTTCATGTGAATTTCATGCTTCTTTCAAGCAGGAAAGGGCTTATGGAGTAGGGGGAGAAGTGGGGGAGGAGTGGGCAGTGAATGAGTCTTACACTCATCAAAATTATCTCAAAGACCTTAATCTCATCAGAGTTGGCTCAAGGAGGGAATAACATACACACCCAATTGGGCAGAGTAATCTATCTAACCCTGCTGGAAAGTATGAGGGGAAAGGGATAAGGAAGGAGGGGTGAAAGAAGGGAGGGCAGAGCAGGGGAGGGGCAGTCAGAAGCAGAATGCTTTTGAGGAGGGATAGGGTAAAAGAAGATTAAAAATAGAGTAAATATCATGGGAAGGGAATAGGATGGAGGGAAACAGTTAACAATAATTATTCTGAAACAATTTTGAAGCAGAGGCAAGAGTAGTGTAAGATGATGATGGTTGATGATGATGGTGGTGTATTGATTAATTGATGGATTGGTGATGATTGGAGGAACGTGAGGATTGATTGATGAGGAGGACTGAATTAAGAAGATTGACTGAGGATTGATGAATGATGATGGCAAAATGTATGGTACTTACTTTGCTGGGCTATTGTGAAGAAAATATCTTTGTCAAGTTTAAGATACTATATAAATGTTATCTATTACTGTTATTGTAATAATCAACCTCGTGGGTTTATTGCAAGGAAATCTCTCTTTAAAGCACTATATAAGTGTATTTTACTATAAAAAATTATGATTAGGATGCTATCAGAAAGACCTGGAAAGACCTGCATGAGCTGATGCAAAGTGAAATGTAGTGTATACAAAATAACAGTAATACTGTGACATGATCTGCTATGAATGACTCAGTTATTTTCAGCAATGCAGTTATCCAAGATAACTCTGAAGGTCTTATGAAAAATGCAATCTATCTACAGAGAGAGAACTGATGGTATTTGAATACAGATTGAAACATTTTTTGTTAGTTCCTTTATCTGAAACAAAACAAAACAAAACAAAAAAATGATGAGCAGGATGCTCTCAGAAAAACCTGGAAAGACATACATGAACTGAAGCAGAGTGAAACGTACTGTATACAAAATAACAGGAATATTGTAAGATGATCTTCTGTGAATGACTTGGTTATTTTTAGCAATGCAATGATCCAAAATAACTCTGAAGGATTTATGAAAATTACAATCCATCTACAGAGAAAGAACTGATGGTATCCAAAAACAGATTGAAGCATAATTTTTTGTTAGTTCCTTAATCTGAAGTTTTGTTTTTGTCTGTTTTCTTCCACAAACTGGCTAATGTGGAGATGTTTTGTATGACTACTCAAGTATAACATATTGAATTGCTTGAGTTCTAGGGAGGGGGGAGGAAGGGAGGAAGAGAAGTTGGAACACAAAGTTTTAAAAAATTGATGTCAAAATTTGTTTTTACATGTAATTTGGAAAAACAAAACTCTAAATAAATAAAATAAATTCAGTGCTATCAGACATCTTCAATGAAGACAAAAATAGCATTGAGGTCAGCTACCACACTGATAGTAAATTATTTAACTTAAAAATGCTACAAGCCAAGCCAATATTGAAGATTTGGTGCATGACTTTGTAAATGATTGTGCCCTCAATGCAGCCTCTGAAGCTGAGATGCAACAGAGTATTCATCAATTCTCTGCCACTTATGCTAATTTTGATTTGACAATTGACACCCAGAAAACAGAGGTTCTCCACATCACTATCTCTATATGGAACCATTAGTTATAGCAGATGGAGAAATTTTGAAATCTGTTCATAAGTTCAATTATTTTGGCAGTATACTTTCCAGGGATGTCCACATAGATGATAAGGTTGATATACACAATGCCAGAACTAGCTCAGTGTTTGGGGAACTCCAAAGGAAAGTGTGGGAAAGAAAAACTATTAGGATACCTACCAAACTGAAAGTCTACAGAGATACTGCTGGCCTTATTGTTGTATGCCTGTGAAACCTGAAGCAGCACCATGCCAGGAAATTGCTTCCAGCTGAATTGTTTTAGTAAGATTCTTAAGATCACCTGGCAAGATAAAGTACCAGACACAAAGGTCAGAAGAAATGATAAAAGGACACTCTCAAAGTCTCGCTGAAGAACTTTGGAATCAATTTGAGGCATGGAGACACTGACACAAGACTATCCAAATGACATTCCTGCATCAAAGAAGGTGCTATGCTATATAATCAAAACAAAATTATAGTAGCTCAAAAATATGTGAGATGAGCAAATTAAGAAACATCTCCATCCTAAATGTTCATGTGGACTATTTGTGCCCAACCTGTGGTAGAGCCTTCTGCGCTTATATTAGTCTGATCAGCTAGTCAGACACACTGTGCATTAATTATAACATAGTGATATCATTTTGGTCCCCTTTGAGTACAAAGGGCAACACACACACACACACACACACACACACACACACACACACACACAGTGTCCAGCCTTCTGACGATAAATCTCTTTGTACATAGCTTGGTTTGTTCTCAGAAAACAAACACAAACACACATATATGTAATACACATTTTGTTGTTGTTGAGTTTTTCAGTAATGTCCAACTCTCTGTGACCCCATTTTGGGGTTTTCATGGCAAAGACATTGGAGTGGTTTGCCATTTCCTTCTTCAGTTCATTTTACACATGAGGAAACTGAGGCAAACAGGGTTATGTGACTTGCCCATGGTCACATAGCTATTGCCTGAGACTAGATTTGAACTCATGAAGATGAGTCTTCCTTATTCCAAGCCCAGTGCTATATACACTATGCCACCTAGCTGCCCTTATGTACACATACATGTATGCATATACACATACACATATGTATATGTGTTTATACATAAATTTACACACATAAGTGTGCATATATACATTATTGCACACATGTATGTAAATACACACGTATGTGATAGAAGGAAGGAACCTCAGAGATCACTTTGTCTAACCTCCTCATTTTACTGAAGAGGAAACAGATTGAATGTGATAAAATGATTTGCTAAATATAACAGCTCATTGGTGGCAATGTTTGGACATTAATTTAAGTTTCCCAATGCGTAATCCATCTTTTCTTTCCAACAGAAATGGATAAGTAAATTATTCTTTCCAGTCATTGTACCACTTATCCTTTTTTTTTTTAGCTCGTTATTTATTTATTTTTTGTGAGGCAATTGGGGTTAAGTTACTTGCCCAGGGTCACACAGCTAGTAAGTGATAAGTGTCTGAGGTCGGTTTTGAACTCAGGTCCTCCTGACTCCAGGGCCAGTGCTCTATCCACTGAACCACCTAGCTGCCCTGTACCACTTATCCTTAAGCTACCTTATACCTCTCTCAATTTTGTTTCATATATGTATGTCCCATTTCCTCAGCTTAAGTACAAGTTCCTTAAGGGGAGGAACTAGATCTACTCCTACTATGTATTTCTCATACCATCCATTAATCTTTTCAAACATAGCATAGATGTGACCCTGGGTTCACACAGGTTCTGCCAGCAGAGTATAAGAACATTTCACCAAGTAGGACAAAGGCTGGAGTATGGGCCTGATGAAATGCTGTTTTTTATCTTTATTTTGGAAAGCAATCTAGAATTATTCCGAAAGAATTATTAAACTGCTGATACCCTTTGACCCCAAAATACTATTTCCAAAGATGATTAGGGAAAAGGAAAATAATTTGTATGTTCTAAAATGTTTATAGAAGCTTTCTTTGTGATGGCAAAGAACTGGAAACTGTGGGGATACCTTTCAATTGGGGAATGGCTAAACAAGTTGTGGTATATGATTGTGATGGAGTATCACTAAGTTATAAGAAATTATGAGCTTGATGATCTTAGAAAAAACATGGATAAATGTTCATGAAATAATGAAGACCAAACTGAGCAGAACCAAGAGAATGCTGTATACAGAAACAAAAATATTAAGAATAACTTTGATTGTTCTTAAGTCATTTTGACTATTATGAATACCCAAATTAACTACAAAAGACCTATGATAGAAGATGCTATCGGCATTCCATAGAAAGAACTAATAAGGATATGTGTATATGTGTGTATATAAATTTAGACACCAACACAGACACAGACACAAAGAGATAGAGATAGAGATATGCATATTTGTGTCAAATGGTAGCCATCTCTAGAATGGAGGGAGGAGAAAAAAAGGGGAAAATACATTTATATGATAACTTTATTATATATTTAAAAGAAGTAGTAAGTTGTGTGTAATAGATTTGCATTTTCATGTGCAATCATCTTTTTTCTTAAACAACATTATGGAAATGTTTGTTTTATTACATAAATGAAAAATTAAATTAATCTTTCTTTTTAAATCTGCATCTGCTCTCTGAGCACATACTTGACTAAGCACAGAGAGGTTTACCATCAGAAGGCTGAACCCTTGGGGGTGAACACTTTAACATGGTAACCCATGAGATGAATTTTTAAAAAGTGAAAATGTTCCTTAATCTTCTATTGTCACAGTGACAATAATGGAGTAGCAGAGGAGAATCAGGGTGGGGGGAGAGGAGAGGGAGAGACTTGAAGACACCAAAAATCCCACAGAATCACAGAATTTGAGAGTTAGAAGAAAACATGAAGGCCATCTAGCCCAACATATACACCACAGGAATACTCACTACAAAATCAACTGAAGTATTAAGTGCCTACTATGTGTCAGTCACAGTGTTAAGAGCTAAGAATATCCAAACAGTTGCTGATCAGCCTCAGTTTAAAGCCCTCCAAGGAAAGGGGGTTCATCTCTCCAGTCAAACTATCCCACTGTTGGAACAGCTCTAAGTTTTTGGAAGTTGTTTTTTTTCCCTGTCATTAAGCTCAAATTGGCTTCTTTTCCATTTCCACTCATTGCTCCTAGTTTAACCCTCTGGGACCCAATAGAAAAAGTGTATCCCCTCCTCCACATGACAGTCCTTCAAATGCTTAAAAATAACTGTGTTCCCCAGCATCTTTTCTTCTCCAGCCTAAACATATACAATTCCTTCAACCATTCCTCATATGCCATGGCCTCAATTATCTGCAGCATCCTGATTTCTCATCCATCTACAATCATTAATTTATTTGCTGGTGTGATATTTTTGTCCAATTACCAACAAAATGGTACATGGCACTGAATCACTCCTACCTTATTCATATCATTGTACTAAACATATAGAAACTTCTCTATAAATATTTGTTAAATTGAGTTGTAATGAGATTGACATAAAAAAGTATCAGCTTAACTTTGATGAGCACAAACCTCTCTCTAAAAGGAACAAGTTTTATGTGAAAACCTCTAGGGAAAGGAAGTTCCCCATTCCTTTCTGAGATAGCCCATTCCATTTTTCAATAGCTCTGACTACTTAGGTTATATTTTCCTTATATCAAGTATAAATTTTCCTCCTTCACCTATCATTCCTAATTCTACCTTCTTGTGTCAAATAGAACAAGTCTAATCTCTCTTCTAGGTGGCAGCCTATCAAAAACTTACAAATAGCTATCCTGTCCACTCTAAATCTTTTCTTCTCTAGGCTAAGCATAGGATCATAGTATCATAGATTTATTTATTTTTATATTTAAATAATGTTTTATTTTTCCCAATTGCATCTAAAAACAATTTTAAATAGTCATTTTTTAAAAAGTTTTGAATTGCAAATTCTATTTTTCCTTCCCAACCCACCCCCCTCCCTGAGATGGTAAAACAATCTGAAATAGGTTATACATGTACAATCATGTAAAACATTACCATATTAGTCATTTTGTGCAAGAAGAAAGATGGAGAGAGGGAGGGAGGGAGGGAGGGAGGAAGGAAGGAAGGAAGGAAGGAAGGAAGGAAGGAAGGAAGGAAGGAAGGAAGGAAGGAAGGAAGGAAGGAAGGAAGGAAGGAAGGAAGAGTGTGTTTCAGTCTGTATTCAGATGACATCACTTCTTTCTCTGAAGGTGGGTAGCATTTTTCATCATGAGTCCTTTTGGATCGTCTTAGGTCATTGTGTTGCTAAGAATAGCTGTCATTCATAGTTCATTATACAATATTGCTGTTTTGTGTACAATGTTCTCCTGGTTTTGTTCACTTTACTTTATATCAGTTCATGTGTGTCTTTCTAAGTTTTTTTTTTCTGAAATCATCCTATTTGTTATTTCTTATAACACAAAAATAATCCATTACAAGTTTATACCACAATTTATTCAACCATTCCTGAATTGATGGGCAGCCTCTCAATTTCTAATTCAGAGCCTCCACTAAAAGAGATGCTGTAAATATTTTTGTAGAAATCGGTTCTCCCATTGTACACAGTATCAACAACATTGTGTGTTGATCAACTGTGATGGACTTGACTCTTCTCAGCAATACAATGGTCCAAGATAGTTCCAAAGGACTCATGATGGAAATGCTCTCCAAATCCAGAAAGAAAAAAAAAAAGAACTATGGAATCTAGATGCAGATTGAACCATACTATCTCTATTTTTTTTTCTTTTTTGAGGTTTTTCCTTTTTGTTCTGATTCTTCTTGCACAGCATGACAAATGCAGAAATATGTTTAATGTGATTGTACATATATAACCTATATCAGATTGCTAGTTGTCTTGGGGAGGGGGGAGGGAGAAAAAATTGAAACTAGAAATCTTATAAAAACAAATGTTGCAAACTATCTCTACATGTAACTGGAAAATAATAAAATACTTTTGTGAAAAAAACAAAAACAACAAAAACAAAAAGAAATAGGTTCTCCCCACCACCACCTGCCACTTAAAAAAAAAAACCTCTTTGGGATACAGACTAAGCAGTGGGATTTCAAGATCAAAGGGTAGACATAGTTTGTCCCAGTTTTCCCACATCCCCTCCAAAATTTGTCATTTTCCTTTTTCATTATATTAGCCAATCTGATAAGTATAAGGTGGTACCTCAGAGTTATTTTAATTTGCATTTCTCTAATCAAACATGATTTAGAGCATTTTATATGACCGTGGATTGCTTAAATTTCTTTGTCTGAGAACTGCCTGTTCATATCCTTTGACCATTTATTAATTGTGACTTTTTTTCTTATATATTTGATCATTTGAGAAATGAGGTCCTTATCAGAGATACTTGCTGAAAAATTTTCCCTGATCTTCTATTTTCCTTCTAATTTTGGTTGCATTGGTTTTATTCATGCAAAATATTTTAATTTTATATAATCAAAATTATCCATTTTACATTTTGTAATGCTTTCTATATTTTATTTGGTCCTAAATTATTCCCCTATCAATAGACCTGATGAATAGATTATTCCATGCTTTCCTAATTTGCTTATGGTCTTACCCTTTATGGTAAATCATGTACCCATATTGACCTTATCTTAGTAGATGATATGAGATGTTGGTCTATACCTAGTTTCTGCCATACTATTTTCCAGTTTTCCTAGCAGTTTTTGTCAAATACTTCATTTTTGTCCCAAAAGGTTGAATCTTTGAGTTTACCAAACACTAGATTACTATGGGCATTTACTATAATGTATTGTGTATCTAATCAATTCCACTGACCTAGCACTCTATTTCTTAGCCAGTATCAGACTGTTTTGATAATTAACACATTGTAATACAGTTTGAAATCTGGTATGTCTAGACCACCTTCCTTTACAGTTTTTCCACTGATTCTCTTGATATTCTTGACTTTTTATTCTTCTAGAAGAATGTTATTTTTTATAGCTCTATAATTTTTTGATAATTTGATTGGTATGGAATTGAATAAGTAGATTTTGGTAGAATTGACATTTTTATTATATTGGGTTGGCCTACCCATGAGCAATTAATATTTTTCCAATTGTTTAGATCTGACTTTGTGCAAAAACTGTTTTATAATTGTGTTTATATAGTTCCTGGGTTTGTCTTGGCAGATAGATTTCCAAGTATTTTATATTGCCATATAGTTATTTAAAATGGAATTTCTCTTTCTCTTTCTTGATGTTGGACTTTGTTGGTAATATATAGAAGTATAGATTATTTATGTGGGCTAATTTTATATCCTCCAAATTTGCTAAAGTTGTTATTTATTTCAACTATTTTTAGTTCAAATAATTTTAGTTAATTCTCTAGCATTCTCTAAGTATACCATCATATTATCTGCACAGAGTGATAGTTTTATTTCCTCATTGCCTATTCTAATTCCTTTTTTCCTTCTCTTATTGCTATATCTAGAATTTCTAGTATAATACTGAATAATAGTGGCAATAATGGGCATCCTTGCTTCAACCCTGATTTTATTGGGAAGGCTTCTAGCTTATCCCCATTATGATAGTGCTTGCTGATGGTTTTAGATAAATATAACTTATTTTAAGGAAAACTCCATTTATTCTTATGCTCTCTAGTGTTTTTAATAGGAATGTGTGCTACATTTTGTCAAAGGCTTTTTCTACATCTATTAAGATAATCATATGATTTGTGTTGGTTTTGTTATTGATATGTTCAATTATGATGATATTTTTCCTAATATTGAACTAGGCCTGCATTTCTGATATAAATCCTACCTGGGCATAGTGTATGATCTTTATCATATATATCAATATTGCTATAATTTCCTTGCCAGTACTTTAAATTTCAATTTTAAGTTTAAAATTTTTGCATCAATATTTATTAGGACAATTGATCTAAAGTTTCCTTTCTGTTTTTATTCTTCCTGGTTTAGGTATCAGCACCATAAAGGGCAGCTAGGTGGCTCAATGGATAAAGCACTGGCCCTGGGGTCATGAGGACCTGAATTCAAATCTGATCTCAGACACTAACTAGATGTGTGACCCTGGGCCTTTAAAAAAAAAAAAACATCCGGGGTCTTTCCTGGTTGTCCTGATCTATATCTTGCCACTGGACCCAGATGCCTCTGGAGGAGAGAGTGAGGTTGGTAACCTTGCATAACCCTCCCTCATTCATTCACTGAAAGTCATGACATCACCCTGATGCCATGGTCCTCTTCAACAATGAAATACAAATATCAGCACTATATTAGTGTTGTAAAAAGGAATTTGGCAGAACTCCTCTTTGCCTATTTTCCCAAATAGTTTTATCATATTGGGATAAATTGTTCTTTACATATTTAATATAATTCACTATTGAATCCATCTGGCCCTGGGGAATTTTCTTAGGGAGTTCATTGATGCCTTATTCAATTCCTTTTTCTAAATTTAAGAATTCTATTTCATCTCCTATTAACATGGACAATTTATATTTCAGTAAATATTAATTCATTTCATGTAAATTGTCAGATTTATTGGCATATAGTTAGGCAAAATAGCTCCTAATAATTTTTTTAATGCCGTCTTCATTAGTGGTGAATTCACCCTTTTCATTTTTGATACTGGTAATGTGTTTTTTCTTTCCTTTTTAAAAATAAAATTAGCCACTGGTTTATTTCTTTTATTGAGTTTTTTTATTAAACAAGCTTCTAGTTTTAATTATTAGCTCAATGGTTTTCTTTCTTTCAATTTTATTAATCTCTCATTTGGTTTTCAGAATTTCCAATTCAGTATTTAGTTGGGGTATTAAATTAATTCTTTTACTAGTGTTTTTAGTTGCAGGCCCTTTTCATTGATCTGCTTTTTCTCAACTTTATTCATATAAACATTTAGAGATATACATTTTCCCTTATATGCTGTCTTGGCTACATCCCATAAATTTTGGTATATTTTCTCATCATTGTTATTTTCTTTAATGAAATGATTTATTATCTCAATGATCTTTTCTTTGACCCACTTATTCTTTTGGATTAAATTATTTAGTTTCCAATTAATTTTAATCTATCTTTCCATTGTTTTTATTGAATATAATTTTTATTGCATGATGATCTGAAAAGGATGCATTTATTATTTCTGCATATCTGCATTTGACTATAAGGTTTTTATGCCCTAATAAATGGTCAATTTTTTTGTGTAGGCATCATGTACCACTGAGAAAAAGGTATATTCTTTTCTATTACCATTCATTTTTCTCCAGAGACTTATGATATCTAACTTTCCTAAAATTCTATTAACCTTCTTAACTTCTTTTTTGTTTAATTTTGGTTAGATTTATCTAACTCTGGAGGGAAAAGCTGAGGTTTCCCCCTCTAGAATAGTTTCATTATCTATTTCCTCCTGTAACTCATTTAACTTTAAAATTTAAGTGTTATACCATTTGGTGCACATAATTTAATATTGATATCAATTCATTGTCTATGGTACCTTGTAACAAAATATATTTCCTCCCTTATCTTTTAATTAGATCTATTTTTGCTTTTACTTTATCTGAAATCATGATTGTTACCCATACAATTTTTAAACTTCAGCTGAAGCATAACAGATTATTCTCCAGTTTCTTACCTTTACTCTGTGTGTGTCTCTGTGCTTCAAATGTTTTTCTAGTAAATAGAACACTGTAGGATTTTGTTTTTTTTGTTTTTGTTTTTTTTTTCTATTGTATTTTTGTTTTATTAAATATTTTCCAATTACATTTAAAAATTTTTTTTGTAGAGCAATGAGGTTTGAGTGACTTGCCCAGGGTCACACAGCTAGTAAATGTCAAATGCCTGAGGTCAGATTTGAACTCAGGTCCTCTAGGGTCATTACTTTATCCACTGCACCACCTAGCTGCCCCCTCCAATTATATTTTTCTTATGAGATATTTTATTTTTTCCGTTACATGTAAAGATAGTTCTCAACTTTTGTTTATACATGCTTTACAATTTCAGATTTTTCTCCCTCCCTCCCCTCCCTCCCCCCTCCCCTAGACAGCAGGTAATCTGATATAGGTTATATCTATATATCTCTATACATATACATATAGATAGATATATACACACACACATATATATACACATAATAACATTAATCCTATTTCTGCATTAATCCTGTTACAAGAGAAAGAATCAGAGCAGTGATGCAAAACCTCAAAATAGAAAAAAAAACACAACAGCACCCAAAACAAAAGAAGTAATATGGTTCAATCAGCATCTATACTCCACAGTTCTTTCTTTCTTTTTTTTTTTTTTCTTGGATTTGGAGATCCTCTTCTATCATGAGTTCCCTGGAACTCTTCTGTACCATTGCATTGGTGAGAAGAATATAGTCCATCACAGTAGGTCAACACTCAATGTTGATGATACTGTGTACAATGTTCTTCTGGTTCTGCTCATCTCACTCATCATCAGCTCACGCAAGACCCTCCAGGTTTCTCTGAACTCTTCCTGCTCATCATTTCTTACAGCACAATAGTATTCCATTGTATTCATATACCACAACTTGTCCAGCCATTCCCCAATTGATGGGCACCCCCTCAACTTCCAATTCCTTGCTACCACGTAAAGAGCAGCTATAAATATTTTTGTACATGTGGGTCCCTTTCCCCCTTCCATGATTTCTTTGGGCAAAAGACCTAAAAGTGGGATTGCTGGGTCAAAGGGTATGCACAGCTTTATCACCCTTTGGGCATAATTCCAAATTGCTCTCCAGAATGGTTGGATCAGTTCACAGCTCCACCAGCAATGCATTAGTGTTCCAATTTTCCCACAGCCTCTCCAACATTTATTATCTTCCTTTTTTGTCATTTTAGCCAATCTGATAGGTGTCAGGTGGTACCTCAGAGTTGTTTTAATTTGCATCTCTCTAATCATTAGAGATTTAGAGCATTTTTTCATATGGGAATAGATAGCTTTGGTTTCTTCATCAGAAAACTGCCTGTTCATATCCTTTGACCATTTCTCAATTGGGGAATGACTTGGATTCTTATAAATTTGATTTAATTCCCTATATATTTTAGAGATGAGGCCTTTATCAGAACCACTGGCCTCAAAAATTGTTTCCCAGCTTTCTGCCTCCCTTCCAATTTTGGATGCATTGCTTCTGTTTGTACAAAAATTTTTTAATTTAATATAATCAAAATCATCCATTTTGCATTTTATAATATACTCTATCTCATGTTTGGTCAAAAACTGTTCTCCTTTCCAAAGATCTGACAGGTACACTATTCCTTTATCTCCTAATTTACCTATGGTATCACCTCTTATGTCTAAATCATGTATCCATTTTGACCTTATTTTAGTATAAGGTGTAAGATGTTGGTCTAAGCCTAATTTCTGCCATACTATCTTCCAGTTTTCCCAGCAGTTTTTGTCAAATACTGAGTTCCTATCCCAGAAGCTGGAGTCTTTGGGTTTATCAAACACTACATTACTAGTGTCATTTACTACTGCATTTCCTGAGCCTAGCCTATTCCATTGATCTACCACTCTATTTTTTAGCCAGTACCAGATAGTTTTGATGACTGCCGCTTTATAGTAAAGCTCCAGGTTTGGTACCGCTAACCCACCTTCCTGTGAATTTTTTTTCATTATTTCCCTGGATATTCTTGATTTTTTGTTTTTCCAGATGAATTTTGTTATTATTTTTTCTAGCTGTATAAAATAATTTTTAGGTAGCCTGATTGGTATGGCACTGAATAAGTAAATTAATTTAGGCAGTATTGTCATTTTTACTATATTAGCTCTGCCTATCCATGAGCAATTGATATCTTTCCAATTATTTAGATCTGATTTGATTTGTGTGAAGAGTGTTTGGTAGTTGTGTTCATAGAGTTCCTGGGTTTGTCTTGGCAAGTAGACTCCCAAGTATTTTATATTACCTACTGTTACTTTAAATGGAATTTCTCTTTCTATCTCTTGCTGCTGGACTTTGTTGGTCATGTATAGAAATGCTGATGATTTATGTGGATTTATTTTATATCCTGCTACTTTGCTAAAGTTGCTAATTGTTTCAAGTAATTTTTGACTTGATTCTCGAGGATTCCTTAAGTATACCATCATATCATCTGCAAAGAGTGATAGTTTTGTTTCCTCCTTGCCTATTCTAATTCCTTTAATTCCTTTCTCTTCTCTGATTGCTAAAGCTAACATTTCTAGAACAATATTAAATAATAGGGGTGATAATGGACATCCCTGTTTCACCCCTGATCTTATTGGGAGGATTTTGTTTTTTAATCCAGTCTGCTATCCACTTCTATTTTATGGGTGAATTCATCCCATTCACATTTACAGTTATGATAACCAATCTGTCTTTCCCCCATTCTGATTTTTCCCTTGTTTATCCTTCTTTCTCTTTCACTTTTCACCCTGTACCTCCTCACTAGTGTTTTACTTCTGATCACCACCTCCCTCAATCTGTCCTCCCTTCTATAAACATGTCCCTTATTTTCTTATCCCTTTCCCTTTTTACTTCCCCATAGGGAAAGATAGCTTTCCAAATGCAGATGGGTGTATTTCCTTTGAGCCAATTATGATAAAAGTAAGGTTCAAGCATTTCCTGCCAAAACCCTCTTATCTTCCCCTCCACTGTAATAGTTCTTTCATGCCTCTTTTATGTGAGACAATTTACCCCCATTCTATCCCCCCATTCTCTTTTCTCCCAGGGCAGTCTTCTTTCTCACCCCTTAATTTGGGGGGGAGGGTTGAATTTCATCCAATTATCATCATCTCACACCCCAACCCTCTGTTTTATGTTTACTCCTAATTGCCCTTACAGTGATAATATTCTTGAGTTATAAATATCATCATTTCATGTACAAATATAAATATTTGAACCTTATTGAATCTCTTATGTTTTCTCTTGTTTCTTTTTTTACCTTTTTATGTTTCTCTTGAGTCTTGTATTTGAAGATCAATTTTTTTTTTATTCAGCTCTGGTCTTTTAATTAGGAATGCTTGAAAGTTCTTTATTCATTAAATATCCATTTTTCCCTGAAGAATTTATAATAAGTTTTGCTGGGTAGTTGATTCTTGGTTGTAATTCTCACTCATTTACTTTCTCGACTATCATATTCCAAGCCCTCTGCTAAATCCTGTGTAATTGTGACTGTAATTCCATGATATTTAAATTGTTTCTTTCTAGCTTATTTTCATAGTTTCTTCTTGACCTAGGAGCTCTGGGATTTGGCTGTTATGTTATTGGAAGTTCTAATTTTGGGATCTCTTTTTGGTGGTAATTGGTGGACTTTTTTCATTTTCTATTTTTCCCTCTGGTTCTAGGATATCAGAACAGTTTTCCTTGAGAACTAACTGATAACCAGGCTCTTTTTTTTTTTTTAATTTTTTTAGTGAGGCAATTGGGGTTAAGTGACTTGCCCAGGGTCACACAGCTAGTGTCAAGTGTCTGAGGCTGGATTTTGAACTCAGGTACTCCTGAATCCAGGGCCAGTGCTTTATCCACTGTACCACCTCGCTGCCCCCAAAGGTGGAATTTTTTTTTTTTTTTTAGTGAGGCAATTAGGGTTAAGTGACTTGCCCAGGGTCACACAGCTAGTAAGTGTGTAAAGTGTCTGAGGCCGGATTTGAACTCAGATACTCCTGACTCCAGGGCTGGTGCTCTATCCACTGTGCCACCTAGCTGCCCAGGCTCTTTTTGATCATGGCTTTCAGGTAGTCCAGTAATTTCTAAATTATCTCCCCTAGATCTATTCTTTATGTCTGTCATTTTTCCAATGAGATATTTGACATTTTCTTCTTTTGATTTTGTTTTATCATTTCTTCTTGTCTCATGGAGTCATTAGTTTCCATTTGCCCAATTCTAATTTTTAATTAATTATTTTCTTCAGTGAACTTTTGTACCTCCTTTTCCATTTGGCTAATTCTATTTCTTTAGGAATTATTTTCTTCAGTAAATTTTTGTATGTCATTTACCATTTTTTTGTGTGTTTCTTATGCCAAGCTGTTGACTCTTTTTTCATGATTTTCTTGCATTATTCTTATTTCTTTTTTTCTTTTTTTTGTGAAGCATTTGGGGTTAAGTGACTTGCCCAGGGTCACATAGCTAGTAAGTGTTAAGTGTCTGAGACTGGATCTGAACTCAGGTCCTCCTTACTCCAGGGCTGGTGCTCTATCCACTGTGCCACCTAGCTTCCGCTAGTCTTATTTAAATTTCTCTTCTACTTCTCTTATTTGCTTTGAAAAATCCTTTTTAACCTCTTCCAGGAGTTCTTTTTGGACCTGAGACCAATATACATTTTTATTTGAGGCTTCACATGTAGCCATTGTGACACTGTTGTCTTCTGAGTTTGTGCCTTGAGCCTCCCTGTTATCATAGTAACTTTCTATAGTAAAGTTTTTATTTTGGTTTTCTTTGCTCACTTTTCTGCCTATTTTGTGACCTTGTATTTTATGAAAGAGTTGGGCTCTGTTCGTGTACTGTCCCATGCTTCTTGTGCTGGGGCTTGAGGCCTTGCTGCTGGCTTTCACTGGCCCTGGGGCCTTAGCTGCTGGCTTACAATGGAGAGGGGACTTCTTGCTGGCTTGTACCGAGAGTGTAACCTTCCTGTTGCCCTGTCCTGGGGGTGGGAATCTTGCTGCTTGCTTTCCCCAGGGGCAGGGCCTCCCTTTTGGCTTGCTATAGAAATGGAGTCTCACTGTGGCCTGCATTAGGGGTGGGATCTTGCTGGTAGATTGCCCTGCACTCAGAGCTTTTCTGCAGTTCCCCTCCAGTGTGGCCTGCTGCTGCTCCTTGTTTACTTGGCTCTACCTTACTATGCTTCTAAGTTGCTTCCCCACTCCTAAATTGGTTCTGAGGCATTTTTCAAGACTCTTTGGAGAAGAATTTAGGAAAGCTTCAGGGACATCCTTGTTCACTGCCATCTTTACACAGGAAGTCCAGGATGATATATTTATAGCAAGAAGGGCTAACACCCTCATTTCCCATATGAGGAAATTGAGGCCCCAACCTGGTAAGTTATTTTCTCAAGATCACACAGGTAGGAATTAGTAGAGCTATAATTTGAACCCAGGTTCTCTGACTCCAGAGCCATCATTCTTTTCACTATACTACAATTTATACCCAGTGTCTTCATCCAATGCTCATATAGCACAAACTCCAGACCTCTTATTATCCTGGTTGTTCTACTCTGCATTCTGCACCTTATTCAAGTCCTTTCTAAACTGTGAATCCTGGAACTGAATAAGATATTTCAGATATGGCCTAATACAGGGAAGAATACATGGGATTAATATTTCCTTCATCCTCAAAACTAATATTCTCAATGCAACCCAAGGATATATTAGCTTTTGGGGCTTTCATCAGATACTGTTGACTTACATGAATTTGCAGTCCACTAAAATGTCTAAACCTTTTTCAGTTGAACTGCTTTCTAGTCATGCCTCCCCTATTTCTGATTTAAATCAACTTATTGAACCCTATAAATTTATCCCTATTGAATTTCATCTTATGCAAATTAGCCCAGTGTCCTAGTCTCTTAAGGTCTTTTAGGAACCAGACTCTTTCCCCCAGTGTGTTAACTATCCTTTTCAGCTTTGTGTGATCTATACACCTATTATATTCCTTCCCTTACCCACTGGGGATCTGTGATATCTAGAATCAACTTTTCTGTTGCCAGACCACTTTCCTTGCTATAAGCCACATAGACTCCACAGAGAACAGTGGTTTAATAGCAGGCTCATAACAGTAAAACATGGATTTTTAAAACATTTATTCTAAGGATCTAATTCTTTGGAAGTGTTCTGAGATGCTCAGTATTTAGGGAATTCCCAGTTTGTGCAGACATCACTTTTGTTCCAGTTGGCAGTCCAAGAAGAACCAGAGGAGGCTGAATTGCTCCATACTTAAAAGTAGATAAGAATGTGTCTAAAACCTATCCATTTGAAAATTTCCAAATCCAGAATGTGCTTGAGTGTACCTGGCACTCCTCAGAGGCAGCTGCTTTCTTTGGCATGTAATCTGAAGCATGAACACAGACAATGGCTGCTATTATAGGGGAAGGAGAAAGCATGTGACATAGAGAGATGGGAGATAGGTATTTCATTTTCAGTATAATTTTATGGTTTAGAGTCAGTAATGACCTTCTAATATTAGAATCAGAAATATTAAGAAGATAATACACATTCTGAAAACTATAGCAGTTTGAATTCTTTACTTTTAGACAATAGAAAGATTCATTGGAAGAAAAAATTTTGGAGCCAAAAGATTATAGTAGGTTAATGGAATAAGAAGGAAACAAAGAAGCGGGCAATTCAGGTCATGATTTAGAGGTAAATGTGAAATAGAGCTGCAAAGATCAGAAAAAAACAAGCCTGAGGGATATTTAAAATAAAAAAGTCAATACAACAAACATTTAAGTAGCTACTATGTGCAAGACATTGTGCTACTTTCTAGGGACACAAAGACAAAACGAAAACAGTCTATGCCCTCAAGGATCCTTTATTCTTTATCTACTTATAAAGATTTTTTAAATTACCAAGTTATTGATAAGCAAATAGAAATTTTTATGTCTAACATTATATTACTCAGCCTTAAAATGAGATTACCTTTACTGACTCCTCTTCTATTTACTCAGCACATATTCCCCAATATTCTTTTTTTATTGAGTTATTTTCTTTCTTTAAAATCTATTTCTGGGTGATCCAAAGGCTTTAAATAAAACCTCTTTACAGATTTCTTCTGTATCTCTATTGCCCTCCCCAAATTCTCTCATGTGTACGATATGGTGCCTTCAAATACCTGAAAGACATCTTGACATCCTCTAAGACCCCAAATTCTACACAACCAAAATTGATCTTCTTATCTTCCCAAACTAGCTCCATTCTCCAGCTTTGATATTTATGCTAATCCATACCCAAAAAATTACTTGACCTTTTATGATGAATGAACCATACAAAGGAAAAACTTTTATGGATCTATTTTTCAGGCACAAAGAAGAATGATAACTGAGGTGGGAAAGATGGCAAACATGGGGGGCAAAACTATTCCATCTTAGAGTTTTTGAGAAAAGTTCAGGATAATGGATGTCCAAGGAATGGCCTGGTCCAAAGAATCTTCTTAGAATGGAACAATGATAATTATTGATGGAAACAGGACAGAATAATTTAACTGTTATTATTTATTATTCTGCCAAGAATGATTTTTGAATTGTAAAAGATAAGGATAAAAAAACAGCTACTAGAACGATTAATGCCCAATGTAAGTCAATTGCAAAAAAAAAGGGCATAGCTTCTTCTAATGAGTATAAAGCACCTGGCCCTGATGAGTTACATCCTAGGATACTTTTTTTTGGTGAGGCAATTAGGGTTAAATGACTTGCCCAATGTCACACAGCTAGTAAGTGTTAAGTGTCTGAATCCAGGGCCGGTGCTTTATCCACTGCACCACCTAGCTGCCCTGATCCTAGGATACTTACAGAGCTTGTAGCTTTAATTGTTGAGCTAATCTCAATAATCTGAAAAATCATGGAGACTGGGAAAGGGACAATAGCTCTGCAGACAGGACATTTCCTATGAAATGTCCTGATTTTTATAAAAGATAAGAGAAAGGAGTCCACAAACTATTAACCAGTGAGCTTGACTTATGAATTATATCTGTAATTGGGTGTCTGACCAAGGAAAGCCCAGTTTTTAGAACATATTTAATATGCTCTGCCTGGTACCAACCCACTTGGAGGTTTAGTGAACTTGTTTCTGTGTGTGTGTGCTGTGTATGTGTATGTATATGTGTATGTGTATATGATCTTTCCTCAGTTCAAAGAATGCACCAGTATGGTATTCTATTTCTTCTTGGCTTGTTACAGAGTAAAGAAAAGCTAAGCTTGAAGTGAACGTATGGCTATAAAAAGCTTCTACAGATGAAGTTAATTTCTCTCTCCCTGGTGGCTTTCAAGTGAGGAAAAAAATACTGAGAACTCCTAGGTTGGGAAGTCCCAACTGTGACTGTGAATGCAAGATGCCTCTGGTTTTCTGTCTCTGTTGTGTTTATTCCATCCTGATTTTAGTTGAATGAATATTGGAAATAAAACAGACCAAATTATGACCTTGTTAATAGCAGCCAATGCCATCCCTTTTCTGAATCCCTTCCGTCATCTCTTTTACACATTTCCTATGTCTATCTAATTATTTACATGTTTTATTCTTCATTAGAATATAAACTCCAGGGGGCAGCTAGATGGTTCAGTGGATAGAGCACCGGCCCTGGAGTTAGGAGGACCTGAGTTCAAATCCGGCCTAAGACATTTAACACTTACTAGCTGTGTGACCCTAGGCAAGTCACTTTACCCCAAATGCCTCACAAAACCAAAACAAAACAAAAGAATATAAACTCCAGGGGACAGCTAGGTGGTGCAGTGGATAAAGCACCGGCCCTGGCCAGATTCAGGAGGACCTGAGTTCAAATCCAGCCTCAGACACTTACTAGCTGTGTGACCCTGAGCTAAGGGGGGATTTGGGATTTGGATATCCTACCCCAGCAAGGAACCAGGAAGAAACCTTGAGTGGAGGCAGCCCAGGTTGGGGTGGGGTTCAGGCTCATTGGAGTTAATAACCAACAGAACACAGAATTTTGTTGCTTGGTTAATTAGCAAGTTGGCCTGGGGTCATATATGGACCAGAGGAAAGGCCAGGCAAATGAAGAACCTGACCTTCATTAAATCATAACACCTGGGACCCCCCAAAGCTCAGGTCAGTATAACCTGGAAGGAGGATCCCACACTAAGAAGGAGTTAAAAGTCAAGTACAAGACAGGCAAGATGAGCAGGCAGAGAAAGTTGCAAACTATAGAAAGTTTCTTTAGTGACAAGGAAGATCAAGGTGCACCCTCAGAAGAGGATAGCAATGTCAGAGCTCCTACATTCAAAGCTTCTAAGAAAAATGTGAATTGGTCTCAGGCCATAGAGACACTCAAAAAGGGCTTTGAAGATAAAGTTAGAGATGTAGAGGAAAAAATGGAAAGAGAAATGAAGGTGATGCAGGAAAGCCATGAGAAAAAAGTCAACAGCTTGAAAAGCCAAATGGAAAAGGAGATACAAAAGCTCTTATGAAAATAATTGCCTAAGAATTAGGATTGAACAAATGGAAGCTAGTGACTTTATGAGAAACCCAGACACAATAAAGCAAATCCAAATGAATAAAAAAATAGAGGGCAATGTGAAATATCTTCTTGGAAAAACTGCTGACCTGGAAAATAGATCCAAAAGAAAGAATTTGAAAATTATTTGGACTACCTGAAAACCATGACCAAAAAAAGATCTTAGACATTTGTCAGGGAAAATTGCCCTGATATTCTAGAAACAGAAGGTGAAATAGAAATTGAAAGAATCCAGCAATCACCTCCTGAAAGAGATCCCAAAAGGAAAACTTTCAGGAATACCATAGCCAAATTACAGAGCTCCCAGGTCAAGAAGAAAATATTGCAAGCAGCCAGAAAGAAACAATTCAAATACTGTGGAGCCACAGTCAGGATAGCACAGGATCTAATAGCTGCTACATTAAAGGATAAGAGGGCATGGAATATGATATTCTGGAGAGCAAAGGAATTGGGATTACAACCAAATATCACCTACCCAGCAAAACTAAGGATAATCTTTCAGGGGGGGAAATGGGACTTCAATGAAAAGAGCACTTTCAGGCATTTGTGATGAAAAGATCTGAAGTGAATAGAAAATTTGACTTTCAAATGCAAGACCCTAGAGAAGCATAAAAAGATAAACAGGAAAACTAAAATCATGAGAGAAGTCAAAATGTTAAATTGTTTACATTCCTACATGGGAAGATGATATGTCTAAATCATAAAAGCCCTCTGAGTATTAGGGCAGATGATAGGAATAAATTTTGACAAAGGGCACAGGTGGGAGTTGATTATGAAGGGATGATATCTGTAAAGCATTTATTTTTTGTTTCTTTTTTTTTGCAGTGGGGGGGGGCAGTTAGGGTTGATGAGTGTATTGTGTATGGGGCTGGATTTGAGCTCGGTTCCTCCTGGGTCCAGGGTGGGTGCTTTGTCCACTTGTGACACCTAGCATGATGACATCTTTGGGGTAAAATTGAGGAGGGAGAGGAATAAACTGGGGGAGGGGATAGAAGAGTGGTAAAATGGGGTGAAATCTCATGTGAAAGAAGAAGGAAAGGGTTTATGGAGTAGGGGGAGAGGTGGGGGAGGAGTGGGGAAGTGAAGGAGCCTTACACACATCAGAATTATCTCAAAAACCTTAATCTCATCAGAGTTGGTTCAAAGAGGGAATAACATACACACCCAATTGGGTTGAGTAATCTATCTAACCCTGCAGGAAAGTAGGAGGGGAAGGGATAAGGAGAGAAGGATGAAAGAAGGGAGGGCAGAGCAGGGGAGAGGGTAGTCAGAAGCAAAACACTTTTGAGGAGGAATAGGGTAAAAGAAGATAGAAAATAGAGTAACTATCATGGGAAGGGAATAGGATGGAAGGAAACAGTTGTGATGGTTCATTAATGATTGATGATAATGGCAAAACATATGGTACTTACTTTGCTGGGCTATTGTGAAGAAAATTCTTTGTCAAGTTTAAGGTACTATATAGAAGTCATCTATTACTGTTTTTGCAATAATCAGCCTCATGGGTTTATTGCAAGGAAATCTCTCCTTAAAGTACTATATAATTGTAGCTTACTATAAAAATAGATGAGCAGGATACTATCAGAAAGACCTAGAGGGACCTGCATGAACCAATGCAAAGTGAAATCTACTGTATACAAAAGAGCAGTATTATTGTGAGATGTTCTGCTGTGAATGACTCGGTTATTTTCAGCAATGCAATGATCCAAGACAACACTGAAGGTCTTATGAAAAAATGGAATCCATATACAGAAAGAGAACTGATGGTATTTGTATGCAGATTGAAACATAATTCGTTTTTGTTAGTAACTTTAAAAAAACAAAAATATATATGATAAACAGGATGCTATCAGAAAAACCTGGAAAGACTTACATGAACTGATGCAGAGTGAAATGTAGTGTATATAAAATAACAGCAATAGCGTAAGATGTTCTGCTGTGAAGGACTTGGTTATTTTCAACAATGCATTTGATCCAATATAACTCTGAAAGACATGAAAATTGCAATCCATCGACAGAGAAAGAACTGGTGGTATCTGAAAACAGATTGAAGCATAATTTTTTTTTTGATAGCTCCTTAATCTGAAGTTCTGCTTTTTGTCTGTTTTCTTTCACAAGCTGGCTAATGTGGAGATGCTTTGCATGACTACTCATGTATAACCTATACTGAATTGCTTGAGTTCTTGGGGTTGGGGGGGGGGAGGGAGGAAGGAAGCAAAGTTGGAATACAAAGTTTTAAAAAAATTGATGTCAAAATCTGTTTTTACATGTAATTTGGAAAATAAAATTCCAAATCAAATTTTAAAAAAGAATATAAACTCCTTGAGGACAAGGACTATATCTTTGCTTTTCTATGTATCCCCAGTGCTTAGCACAGTGCCTGCCATGTATTAAGTACTTAATAAATGGTTGCTGACTTGCCTTGATGTGAATGGAGGTTGGGAGAGTAAGCCCAGATCCCATACGTACTACATGTTTAAGGGGTAGTTAGTGAATATCAGAAAAAATAAGTTATGATCACAAAGTACCATCATGACTTCATCAAGAACAATATCTAGAAAAAACATTTTATTTTTCCATAAACTAGTAAATCAGAGTAATAATGGAAATATCAATAAGCAAGATTTGATCAAAATATTAAAATTCTCATACTTTTTGTGGTAAAAAAAAAGAACAGATGTGAGTTAGATGATGTATATTGTTGATACAGATATATTATTGATACAATTTGTTGAATACCAATAGTACAACTAATTGATTAAATAAGTAATCCTAAGAGTAGTCTTTAATGGCTGAATGTTAGTTTAAAAAGAACTTTTCTCTGGAGTGATGCAGAGATCGTTTCTTGACCTTTTGCATTTCATATATTTATCGGTGACTCAGATAAAGGTTAGGTAGTATTCACAATGCTAGAAAACCTATATGTCCAACATACATGGTGTCAGAATTAATATGCAAAAATAACTTGGCAGGCTAGAATATTGGGAGAAGTTGAATAGTGTAAAATATGTTCAAGATAAATGTAAAGTCTTACATGTTGGTTCAAAAATTCAACTTCATGAAGACAAGTTTTAGAAAAGACAAGATGACTAGATAGCAATTCATCTGGAAAAGATTTGGGAGTTGTAGTAGTACAAAGACTTCATATGAATTATTATGACTTGACATTCAAAAAAACCTCATATACCTTGAGGCTATGTTAAAAAGCATATAGCACAGTCATAAAAACTATCTGGTACTGGCTAAGAAATAAAGTGGAGGATCAATGGAATAGGCTAGGCACAGGAAACACAGTAGTAAATGACACTAGTAATGTAGTGTTTGATAAACCCAAAGACTCCAGCTTCTGGGATAGGAACTCAGTATTTGACAAAAACTGATGGGAAAACTCAGTATGGCAGAAATTAGGCATAGACCAACATCTTATACCTTATACTAAAATAAGGTCAAAATGGATACATAATTTAGACATAAGGGGTGATACCATAGGTAAATTAGGAGAGAAAGGAATAGTATACCTGTCAGATCTTTGGAAAGGAAAACAGTTTATGACAAAACAAGAGATAGAGTATATTATAAAATGCAAAATGGATGATTTTGATTATATTAAATTAAAAAATTTTTGTACAAACAGAAGCAATGCATTCAAAATTAGAAGGGAGGCAGAAAGCTGGGAAACAATTTTTATGGCCAGTACTTCTTATAAAGGCCTCATTTCTAAAATATATAGGGAACTAAATCAAATTTATAAGAATCCAAGTCATTCCACAATTGAGAAATGGCCAAAAGATATGAACAGGCAGTTTTCTGATGAAGAAACCAAAGCTATCTATTCCCATATGAAAAAATGCTCTAAATCTCTAATGATTAGAGAGATGCAAATTAAAACAACTCTGAGATACCACCTGACACTATCAGATTTGCTAAAATGACTAAAAAGGAAAATAATAAATGGTGGAGAAGCTGTGGAAAAATTGGAACACTAATGCATTGTTGGTGGAGCTGTGAACTGATCCAACCATTCTGGAGAGCAATTTGAAATTTTGCCCAAATGGCGATAAAGCTGTGCATACCCTTTGACCCAGCAATACCACTTTTGGGTCTTTTTCCCAAAGAAATCATGGAAAGGGGAAAGGGACCCACATGTACAGAAATATTTATAGCTGCTCTTTACGTGGTGGCAAGGAATTGGAAGATGAGGGGATGCCCATCAATTGGGGAATGGCTGGACAAGTTGTGATATATGAATACAATGGAATACTATTTTGCTGTAAGAAACAATGAGCAGGAGGAGTTCAGAGAAACCTGGAGGGTCTTGCGTGGGCTGATGATGAGTGAGATGAGCAGAACCAGAAGAACATTGTACACAGTATCATCAACATTGAGTGTTGATCTATCGTGATGGACTATATTCTTCTCACCAATGCAATGGTGCAGAAGAGTTCCAGGGAACTCAGAAGAGGATCTCCAAATCCAGGAAAAAAAAGAACTGTAGAGTATAGATGCTGAATGAACCATACTATTTCTTTTGGTTTTGGTGCTGATGTTTTTCTATTTTGAGGTTTTTCGTCATTGCTCTGATTTTTTCTCTTATAACATGACTAATGCAGAAATATGTTTAATGTTATTATGTATGTATACATATATATAACCTATGCCAGATTACCTGCTGTCTAGGGGAGGGGGGAGGGAGAGGAGGGAGGGAGAAAAATATGAAATTGGAAAACTTGTATAAATAAAAGTTGAGAACTATCTTTACATGTAACGGAAAAAAATAAAATACTTTATTAATTTTTTTAAAAAGCATATAGCATCCAATTTTACTATTGTGTCCCTATACCACGCCCTTATCAGACAATATCTGGTATACTGAACTCAGTTCTGGATACCATAGTTTGGGGAAAATATTGCTAATCTGGAGGGTGTCCAGAGAAGGGCAACTAGAATGGTAAATGACAGCTCTCACTCCATCTGAAAATGAGTTAAAATAACTAGAGAAATCTAGTTTGGAGAAGAGGAGACTTGGGGTGAGGTAAGATGTGGTAGTGGTATGCATTGTCACCTGCAAGACTAATATTAGACTGATTCTGCTTTGCCCCAGAGGGTCAATTCTTGCACAGAAGGGAATTTAACCTCTTAATGAAAGGAAAAACTTTGTGTGACTTAGAGCTATGGGAGGTAGTAAGTTTACTCTCCTTGGAGGACTTTAAGCAAAAGCTATGTAACTACTCCTCGTGTATGTTGTAGAAGAGAATTCTTTTCCAGATAAATATTGTTTTTGGTGGGGTTGGTTTTTTTGGTTTTTGGTTTTTGTGAGGCAATTGGGGTTAAGTGATTTGCCTAGGGTCACACAACTAGTAAGTGTCAAGTGTCTGAGGCCAGGTTTGAACTCATGTCCTCCTGACTCCAGGGCTGATGCTCTATCCACTGTGCCACCTAGCTGCCCCTCCAGATAAATATTATACTAGATGACCTCTGAGGTCCCTTTCAGTTCTGAAATTCTGTGATTTTTCTCACAACTTCACCTCTCATATCCAATCGGTAACCAACTTATTTAGGCTACATCTTTTACATCAGTCTCCTTCCTTCTATTCCCATTGCCATTGCTCTAGTTCATACTCTCTTGCTTTTTCACTTAGATTATTGCAATATTGTTCTAATTAGTCTCCCTCTCTACCTCTAATCCAATTTACATGCTGATGCTAATTTAATCTTCCTAAAGCAAAACTCTGATCCTGTCACTCCCCTATTCAAAAACTTCAGTGGCTCCTTATTGTGCCAGTCTATCAAAGCCCAAACTCTTTAACTTGGCATTCAAGCTAAACCACTTAACTTGGTGTTATAGTCTGGACTCAATTTACCTTTCACTTCCTGGCCACCATTTCCAAACCATGCTGCCTATATTCCAGCCATCCTGTAATGAAAGCTTCGTCTCTCCCAAATGGAATCTCAAACTCTGCCTCTGAGAATCAAGACTTGATAAGTGAGGTTTTGCATATTTCCCAGACCTCTACTTCACTTTCCAGCCCATGTTATAAATGTACCTTCTCTTTCCAGCTTCCTTTTATGTATGTTCTTCTCCCATTTGAATTTAAGTTTCTGAAGGGCAGAGATTATCTTATTTGGTTTTTTGTTTGTTTGGTTTATGTTCCCAGTTATTAGCAGAGTGCCTGGTACATAATAAGTGCTTAATCTATCTATCTATCTATCTATCTATCTATCTATCTATCTATCTATCTATCTATCTATCTATCTATCTATCTATCTATCTACCTACCTACCTACCTATCTACCTACCTACCTACCTACCTATCTTTATAAGTCTTTCTTCAATTGCTCTCATTCACATATATTTTTGCTGTTTTCCACCTCTAATGCCCTCATGTTTCCTCCTTATCTCTGGGTAGGTCAAAATCCTATCCATTTTTTGTTTGTTTGTTTTGTTTTATTTTGTTTTGTTTTTTGGTGAGGCAATTAGGGTTAAGTGACTTGCCCAGGGTCACACAGCTAGTAAGTGTCAAGTGTCTGAGGCTAGATTTGAACTCAGGTACTCCTGAATCCAGGGCTGGTGTTTTATCCACTGCACCACCTAGCCACCCCAATCCTATCCATTTTTTAAGGTCCCCCTCAAATGTAATCACTTTCATAAAGGCTTTCATGGTTTACCCTGAAAAAAAAAAACTCTTTCCTGTTTTCTCCCAACTTCCATATTGTATTCTTTTAACTTCTTTTATAACACTTGGAAATTTCTATTTTATAACACTTAGTAATATATATTTTAGATATTTTTATATTATCCATTCCTGCCTTCATCTACTAGGAACAGAACCTGTGCTTATTCTTTCTGTTACTCATCATGCCTAGCAGAGTATATTAGTAATCATTAGCACTTGATGAATATTGATTGATTGAATGGTTGGCAAGTGTTCTGAAATCATTGTCATTCTCCAAGTTAAGGAGTTGTAGAATTGCTCTTCTCCCGAGTTAGAAATTTCCATAAATTCTCCATCTGTGAGAAGGGAACATAGTAGGCTTTTGAGGACCATCCCTAGATCTTTCTCCTTTATCTTTGTCTCCCAGCAATCCCTATGCCTATCCATTCATCCCAGATCCCAAGAATACCCAGGATTTATCATGGACAATTAATGAAAAGTAATAACAAAAAGGCCAAATACCAAGTTGTTCCCTTCAATACAAAGGCAAAGGGATTCTACCTCCCTGACCCTGGGTAAGCATATGGAGCAGTCACTTCCTAACAGAGAGGCTATGGAAACAGATTGAATCATTGTTTGGGAGGTTGTAGTTGGGGGGCTGGATACCAAAGGTCTGAAGGACTCCCTCAAAAACATAACTTCATGCCAACTTAAAGCTAGTTTAAAAAAAGTGTTAGGAAGTTGGGGGAGAGTGAACCACAGAATAAAATTCTCAGGTGAAATATCTGTATTAAATTTATCTCCTACCGTCATTTTTCTCCTTTATCTTGCTAATGTCTTCCCTCCTATTCATTTCTGGGAATTCATTTCTAAATACAGAAAGTAAATGGAAGCTAACAGAGTATTATGTAATCTTTTCAAAGTTAAATAATGGGGACAAGGCAAAATTCAGAAAGGTTACTAGTAACTCATAAAAATGAAATGAGCTTTACTTCATTCATTCATTCATGAAGTCAGCAAATTAAGCTCCAGTGTGCCCAGTACCCTGTTAGTTGCTATGGGCCATACAAACACAGTGTGCAATTCTTTCCCTCAGGAACTTAAAATTCAACTGGGGAATGCACAGTACTATGTACATGGTAAATGCTGAATATATACTTGTTGAATAATAGTTAAAAATAAACTAATATAATATGTCAAGTTCTTTCATACCTTTGAAACTGTTTCCTCACCTGAAAAATGAGGGGGTTTGGACAATTCTAGGTCAAAATACATAATCCTATGAAAGAAATGAGATCAATCAATCACCAACTCTTCATTCTATGCCTACTTTGAAAAGAATTATGGGATGAACAGAGTTAGAGATGAAGAAGTATGAAATCTCTTGAGACAGTGTGGCATATTGGATAGAATGGCACACTAGAAATCAGGAAGACTTGGTTTGGCTGTTTGACAATGGGCAAATCACTCAAAAACTTCATGGGGCTCAGTTTCCTTTTCTGTAAAAGGGTTATGATTCTCAAAAGTTTCAAATACTGTTTATATTTTAAGGATGTGGGAAAGGTAAAGAAATAGAATGCTAGGCAATATGATGTACAAAGGGGACTTTGTGTACTCTAAGACTGCTACTCTTGTTTTGAAGTCTCGACCTGGACTCTGAGGCACTGACCAGTTGTGTTGATTGAATTAGTGTCCCAGCCAGTGGGATGAAATAGCTCCTATAATTCTAAGATATAGGCAGAGTAACAGATGAGTGGGAAAGGTTATCCCTATCATTATTATGGTTATCATTATCATCATCTTCAAGGAGCTTGTAATCTAGCATTAGAGTCACAAAATAGTTTCAGGCAGTATCTGAAAAGGACCAAGTGAGTGGTCCTGGAGGGGGTTCAGACTTGAAGTACATGACTTTTGGTTTCATGGTGGAGGTGGCATCTGAGGTGGGATTTAAAGGAAGTAATGATGGATTTAGAAAGAAATAAAAGAGGAAGACAGTTATTCCAGGAGGAAGAAATGATGAGGAAAACCAGGATAGGATTATCCACAGTGTGTTCAGGAAGCGTGTAAATCTATATTGTCTAAAGTGGAAGTGGAAATTAATCAAGCAGTGTGATACTGAGCTGTCTCTGGGTTGAATAATTGGTTATAGGAAAAGATGGAAACTCCTTTGGGGTATGGGCTCAACTAAATAACTCTAGGAAGATCTCTTTAACTTCTAAAATTCTATAATTCTGATGGAAAGTCCTAGATGCCACAGGCCATGGGAGTAATATGATAAAAGTACTGTTTTAAGAATATTAATCTGGAGAAAATTATGCAGTCTGGATCTAGTTTGAGGGCAGAAGGGGTAGGGAGAAAAAGAGAAAGCAGAGAAAGTAGAGAGGCTACTATAAACATATGAAACATACAGCAGTAAGTCATGGTACCATACATAGACCTGCAAGGGACGTCAAGGCTATTCCTTCAATTTGTAGATGAAAAAACTAGAAAGGTGAAGTCATTTGCTCAAGGTCACCCACATAGTAAGTGCCATGCCAATTTTCTTACTGAGGTCTTCTGATCCCAACCAAATACTTTCCACCCCATTTATCCCCCATGGAATTTAAGCTGGAAACTCACACTCCCAAACCGCAAAGAAATGGATGATTAAGTAAGGTGCATTTTTAGCAAGTTTCTTGGCAATAATGCTGGTGTCATCATAGAAGAATTAGTTAATTGAGGGAATCTCACTAGCTGAGGAAGATAAAAAAAAGACTCCGATGTCATCAGTAGTGCTGCTGAGCAACTTTTCTCCTTTAAAGTACTTAATGACCTGAAACTTAAAAAAAAAAAAAAAACCCTCCCAGCTCTCCTCCTCCCCTCCCCCTTTCCTCATGGGCATTTGAAAGTCCTACCTGTGCTAATAGGAATTATGAGCCTCTATGGAGGGCAAAATATACTGCATAAATAGATTGGGCAATTTATGGGACTGATTGAATGCAAAGGCAGTGAGATTTCATTCTGCAGAAAGAAGCTTGTGTACCATCCAAAACAATTGGTCATGTCAGGTGGTGTTCCAAATGAAAGCCAGACAGGCTGTATTTTTGGCTCAATCAGCCACATATTCCTTGGCTTAAAAGCCCACAGGAAGGGAAAAAGTACTTGCATCCATGAACATTTTTTTTTTGTCCAAGGATTTTTGCATAAGTACCTTCCCCCTCAGAGGTGAGTGTTCTGTTGAGAATGTGGTTAGTGCATCTGTTTTCAGCAATTGGACCGTGTGGCTACAGTAGAAGCTTTTTGTGGGGAGACTTTACTATAGAAAATCACCAATTTAGAGCTAGAAGGGACTTTAGTGGTCATCCAGTCAAATACATTCATCTTACAGATAAAGGAACTGAGACCCAGAGAGGTTAAGTGAGTTGCCAAAGGTCAAATAGGTACTGTTAGAAGTGGGATATGAACCTAGGTCCTCTCACTGTATGTAGTACCACTGCTCTTCCCACAGTATTACTTTGATTTTACTCTTCAAGATTCAAAGGAGAATTCTGGAACCCATGTAGCAAGGTTATTGATTAGGGTCACTCCAAAGTTAAGTCCTTGTAATTTCATCAAGTGAACTGGGAAAATTGAGTGATGGTCTCCTATATATGATCTCCTCACACAACTTTTTAGACAGGAAAGTCATGGATACTTGAAGCATCAGAAAAGTATCACATTAAGTACCTGTAACCTTATTAAGTACCTGTAAATAAAGTACTTGTAACCTTTATTTTAAAAATTCATAGGGGTTTTTATTGTTTATTTGTTTTTTAGGTCTGGAAGGAACATTAGTCATTGTAGAAAATAGAGCTGAAAGGGACTTTATTAGGTTATCTAGTTGAGAAGATAGAGGCATACCTTGGGCTACCTTAAAAAGAGGAATTAGGAAGTGACAGTCCTTCTGTACTCTGGACTGGTTAGACCACATCTAGGGAATTGTGTACAGTTTTGAGTGCCACAATTTGGAAAGGACACTTACAGACCACAAAGTATCCAAGGAAAAAAATAAGTACGGCAATATTCCTGAAGTTCATACCATACGGGGATCATTGGGAAACACTTGGGATGCTTAGTCAAGAGAAGTAAGTCAATCACTAAGTATTTTTTAAGTACCTACTATGGGCCAGGGACTGTGCCAACTGCTGAGCATACAAAGAAAAGCAAAAGACAGTCCCTGCCCTCCAGTAGCTTACAATTTAATGGGGGGGGGGAGGTGAGACAACAAACAAATATGTACAAACTATATAGAGGATAAATAGGAGATAACTAGTAGAAGAAAGGTCTTAGAATTAAGAGGGATCAGTACAGGCTTCCTGTAGAATGTAGAATTTTGGCTGGAATTTGAAAGAAGCCAGGGAAGCCAAGAGGCAAAGATGGAGAAAGAGCATTCCAGGTAAGAGTGGGGGATGGAAGGGGTAGAAAAGGGAATAGAAGGTATGATCATTAACCCAAACAATACTCAGACAACAATTTGCTCTTTTTTGTACATTTCATTTTGTATCCTTCAGCAGCTGCCCTATGCAACATTGTTCTCCCTTCTTATCTCTGCTTCTTGGAATCCCTAGATCCCTTCAAGATTTAGCTCAGGTGCTGTTTCTACTAAAGGTTTTTCTTGAGTTCCCCTAATTGCTAGGACTTCTCCCCTCCAAGCCTCCAAATACCCTGTCCTTATTCTGGACATATTTCATATTCAATTATCTGTATATATCTTGTTTTCTCCAGCAGAAAGTAAGCCCCTTCAGGACAGAGTCTGTTTCATTTTTATTTTTGTGGTTTCCCTTTGGCATATATTAATATAGTACTTAGTAAATGTTTATTGAATTGAATTGTATCTCCATTATCTCCCTTCTGCAATATGAATTCAACAACTCTTAGGATTTCATACAGGGGAAATCGGGAGTGGGGGGAAAGGGAGTCAGGATGGAAGGAACAAAATTCGAGAAAGGGAGAAGCTTCTTTCAAGTTCATAGGTCATATGAAAGAAGAGACCTGGATAATTAAAAAGTTTTGCAGAATGGTGAAATTTTGAGGCCAACCAGTCACTGGAAAACACTACCTCATGCCACTTGAAGTATATTTCTTTTTTCTTTTTTTCTTTTTTTTTGTGGGGGTGGGTGGGGTAATGAGGGTTAAGTGACTTGCCCAGGGTCACACAGCTAGTTAAGTGTCAAGTGTCTAAGGCTGGAGTTGAACTCAGATCCTCCTGAATCCAAGGCCAGTGCTTTATCCACTGTGCCACCTAGCTTCCTCCACTTGAAGTATATTTGATGAAGCATCCCTAATGCAACCACCCACCTTCCACCACTGTCACAGCTGCTACTTTAGTTCAGATGGAGATATGCTCTGACTGCTTCCTATCTGCCATGATGATACATTATTTGCTGCTGAGCCACAATTCCATGGTCTTCAAAGGGTGAGCTTCAGAAGATCACAGCATAGTCTTTTCACTTTGAGGCCAAATGAAGGAAGATGCCTAAGGCTCAAAGATTATCCCTTTAGTATATCCATGAAATTCTGGTTCATCATCCAATTAAAAGTGTCGTCATGGTGGGTACAAAACAACCAATGGATATCTATGGCTGCTCTGAAGGGGAAAGGAACAGTGAAGGTCTTCTCCATCACACATATCCAAAGAGGAGCTACAACTGCACTCAGATTTCTGGAAAAACATTCAATTACCCTCATTCCCAAGATCTTTCAAATGGCTGGGCAAAGTTAGAGAAGTTACTTATAAATCAGCATTCTAGACTTGTATGTTGGGCTTGGTTGTGGGAAATGTTAGATTGATTTAGATCAAAGAAGGCCTCAAAGTCACTACTCTCTTTACTCTATAGCTTGGTTTACCATTTCTGCAAGTCTAAGATACTCAGTCCAATTCATAGGATCTTAAAGCAAAAATAGACCTTGAAAGCCATTCAGAAGAAGGAACTGAGGCCCAGGGAAACTGAGTTATTTCCTCAAGTCACACAGGTAATTAGCATAAGAAGTGAGATTTGAACCCAGCTCCTCTCACTCTAGAACCAAGACTCTTTCTACTGTAAGAAGAAATCAGGTTATGTTAGAGGGATCAGATTCCAGGTAAGGCTGTCTCAGTTTTGAAATTCACTGAAGATTAATTTGTTGCAGAAAACCATTTTAATAGTTTGCAGTGTGAGATAGCTCTTTCTATTTGGGAAGCTGACTTGGGAAGACATATTTAGTTCAGAAAGCTATTTGCTGATATATTGAGTCATGATAAGTAAGGAGTCCATAGAGCAATATAGGCCTGCCTTAAGGATCCTATTGGTGAGGTCCCTTTCATATCCTCACCCATTGCTGGAAGCACAGCCCCAAAATCCACCCCCCCATCTCCCATTTTGAATGTTCCAAGCTTCTCTTTCTGTCCCTCTGATTACAGTCACATTCAAACATCACTGATTATTTCAGGAAAGAAAAAAACCTGTAGGCCTCAATCTCCCTGCTAACAGCTGATGGAATATTCACACCAGAAAAAGACCCTGATTGCTATAGGAAGAGAATTTCTATGGGCTAATTTTTCTTTTAACACCTGATGGCTAATGCTTGTCTGCAATAAGTGAAAACGACCATTTTGCAGTGTAGCACCATTTAGGCATAGTGGAATGAACACTGAATTTGGACTAAAGAGGGCCAAATTCTAGAAAGAGTCACTGGACTCAGAGTCTGAGTTTTGTTATCTACACAGAGTTGCTGGGAAGATCAAATATAATTGTGTATTTAAAGTTCTTTCTAAACTGCTATGTAAATGTCAGCTATATGAGGAAGATGGTATTCTCCAAAAAGTTAAACTTATCCCATGCTACTAGTTCCAGCTCTTACTATACTTCTTCCAAGAAGGCTTCCCTTAGCAAAAATGACCTCTCTTTTCTCTGTCCTACTTCCTGGCCTATGTCATATCCATGCAACTGGGTTCCACCAATAACTTGGTGCCTTAGAAAAATCATTTAATCTTTTTTTTGTGTGTGTGAAGCAATTGGGGTTAAGTGACTTGCCCAGGGTCACACAGCTAGTAAGTGTCAAATGTCTGAGGCTAGATTTGAACTCAGGTCCTCCTGAATCCAAGGCCAGTGCTCTATCCACTGCACCACCTAGCTGCCCCCAAAATCATTTAATCTTTCTAGATCTTTCCTCCTTTGCAAAATGTGAGTGTCAGACTAGATGGTCTCTAAGCTATCCTTTAGCTCTTTATCTTGTAATTCTATTAACATATTGTTGGAACTAGAATATAAGTACTAGTTTACCAGCAATTACTGGTCCAAGGTCAGAACATACCAAAAGCAAAACTCATTTAAGATTTAGATGCTAAACTACTTAAATCTTAGTTTCCTTCTATTCACTATGAATAGGATTGGTTCCAGGAAATAGGACATGGCACAACCTGAAAGTAGGAATTTAGGGATTCTGTGGCCATAGCTATGGAGGTTAGTGGGTCACAGTCATTATATATTCAGTCTTTTAGAGCCAGTCATATTTTTATTTGTGAAGAGTTTAGTGAGGTGTGCTTTTCTCATGTAGATTACATATGTCAACATTGTCTAACTGTAGCTTGGGTTTAGCTATGTGGTGCAGTTGATAGAACACTGTCCTTGAAGTTGGGAGGGCCTGAGTTCAAATCCGACCTCAGACACTTACTAGCTGTGTGACACTGGAAAAGTCACTTAACTCTAATTGCCTTAAACACATCCAGGGCCATCTCCAGTTGTTCTGATATATATCTTGCCTCTGGACCCAGATGGCTATGGAGGAGAGAGTGAGGCTAGTGACTTTGCACAGCCCTGCAGAAAGCTTACACTTCAGTTTTCCCCTATTTAAAATTAGAGAGTTATACTAGAAAACATCTAAGAGCCTTTCTGGCTCTGTGATACCATGCACTTGATTTTGTATATTCCTTAGTTCAAAATCGAATCGACCATCTCTCCCCTGAAAAGAGTTTTAATATTCCCTGAACATTAATGATAAGTGATCGAAGGGATTGGCTTCAGCCTACTTTCCCTAAACAGACTTGCCCAGGTTTAATTCAACTTACTTTTAGATGCTGACATTGCCATGAAAAATGAGATCTGACCTAGAAGCAAAAGGCTAAAAGGAAACCAGCAATCAGCCTACTGAAAATTACCCAGCAGCCTACAAGAAATGTAATCTTCTCTCACTTCTAGAAAGTCCCCTTTTATTTAATTTTCATGCAAAATTACATGAGCTATACCAGGAGAAAGTAAGTGCTTGCTTTCTCTTATAAGATCACAGATTTAGAGCTGGGAAGGACCTTCAAGATCATTTGAAAAATGATGAATAGATGGATGGGTGGATGGAAAAATAGATGGATAGGTAGGTAGATTGATAGAGTGAGTGAGCATGTCACATCCTGGGGATACAAAAACAAGAAAGAAAAAAAAAGACAGTCTATATTCTCAAGAAGTTAACATTTTAATGAGAGAAGACAACACATAAAGGGAATGTAGAAAGGGGACATGGGGGAAGGTTCTTGCGACAAGATAGCTGGTATGGAGATGGAGCTGCCCAGAAAGTGAGGCTGAGCAAAGAAGGAAATAAACATTTTTGTTGAGACTTCTGATGATACTGTGGCTCTAAACAAGTACTTCAGGATAGAGTCATCCTTAGTGGAACAAGTCAGTCAGTGTGGAGGCAGCCAGACCACAAAGGGAAGATAAATATCTTGGGCCTCAGTTTTTCCATATGTAAAATAAAGGGGTTAGACAAGATGACCTCTAAAGTCCCTTCCAGCTCCATGCCCCACTATCTGTATCCTTCAGTTATTACAGTAATTACAATGGGATAAATTACAAAAATGAAGATGAGTCTTAGCATTCAAGTAGATTTCCCAACCTGGAATCTGATTCTAATTTCCAAATATTTTGAGACTATTTCCTGCTTAGGTATTTCAGAAAGTCAATTATAGAGTGTATTTACTGAAATGGTGTAATTTCCAGGATAACAATTTTTTCCCTTACCTGCTCCTTTATCTTTCTTCACCAGGACTCATAATGTTGCTAATAGCTTAGCTGAAATTCAATCAGTTTCAGTCTGCTGGATGTTGAAACCAGCTACTCCTATTAGGGGGGATGTTATGCCCAAACTTAAAAAAAAAACTATAAATAAATAAAAGTTGATTTTACATTTTCAAGATTTCCTTGCCAGCCAAAGTGATTCAAGTTGTTTAGGAGACTCTCGGCTGCTTGACAGGCCCACAGTCCCAGTATCTTTGCTTTCTGTGGATTCATGTTTTAATGAATCATGACGGGGAGAAAATAACCATTTACTCTAATGAATTCCCCTTGGCAAAATGAGAGATTACTTTAAAATCGAAGTAGCCAGAGCTGATATCTTGGATAGAAATAATTACATCACATGCTGCAGAAAGATTAGGAAATTCCTCTTGAGTGAGGCAGAGAAAACGTGGCTTAAGAAATACAAATTAAGTGGCATATCCTTGAAACTTATGCATTATTACATTTTCATTTAGTGGGAAGATAGTTACTGCCTACATAATATTTTCTTGGCATTTCCCTTAATATTGTTTCTCAGGCCCTATCTTTAAAGAGAAGCATGGATTAAGAGCCAATTTCTGAGCCAGGATTACCTGGATTCAAATCCTGGCTTTTGATACATATTAACTGTGTGGCCCTGGACAAGTCATTTAACTTTCTAAGACTTTAAGTAGCAGAAGGTACTGACTAGCATTGGTGGGACGTTTACTGACCATGAAGCTCTCTTTGGCATTGAAATCAAAGGTCCAGTGTCTATTCATCTATAATAGGAAGGGATTCAGGCTTTTCCTGCTCTATGGTAGAAATATAAGGTTTTGCCCAGGATAGGCCACAGGGGAAAAGTAAATGGTTTTGCAATTACCTTGCACTCTTCTCTTAGACTTAGCATTTGCCCATGTTCAGCTTTATTTGAATGCCAATCAAAGCAGATAATGAGTTAGACATAGACCCAGACTATATATATTTCCTCTAGAGTCCCCCCCTCCTTACTAGGGGAGTGGGGGGGGTTGAAATAGTTCATGAAATATTGGGGGGGGTGAGTTAATCAGTATTGTCAAAGTAAAAAGAAAATACTTAACCTTAGCCTGGGGACTCTAGCTGGCTTTTTCTAGCAGTCTTTAGCTAGGTATGGTGGTTCATAGCTCAACATTGATGCATTAAAAGAATTCTCAACCTGCCCCCATCAGGGAGAGGTTTCCTAGGCCCTACATTCTACAGATAAGATTAGCTTCATCCTTGATGAGATGAAGCCTAGAAGATTATAATAGAAAGAAGCAATGGGGGGGGCAGCTAGGTGGCACAGTAGATAGAATACCAGCCCTGGATTCAGGAGGACCTGAATTCAAACCCAGCCTTAGACACTTAACACTTACTAGCTGTGTGACCCTGGGCAAGTCACTTAACCTTCATTGCCCTGCCCCCTCCCCCAAAAAAGAAGCAATGGACCACAAGATCACTGGAAATACCTAGCAGAGACAATATGACAATGGACCCAGGGGAGAGCAGACATAATGCCCAAAGTAGAACAAAGCAATGACATCAATATTCGGGGTCAGAAATATGATTTGTTTTGGCCAAATATGTGCTCAAGTATCATGGGTTCATAGTATGTACCTCTTTATATATGTTCCCTGGTCATAAATGTACTCTCTATGTGTGCCTTTGTATGTTCTCCCTAGTTCTGTGTGTTCTATGTGTTTGTCTTGACCCACTCATCTTATAATAATTTATGGGAAAGTATAGCTCATATGTTCATAGAGCATCTGTTCTTGTCACTTTAATTGATAATGTTTGACAAAATATTTTTTGCCTTGAACTAAAATTTCATCTTAGGTTAAATATGCTATGTGACACAGTGTATAGAATACTGGGCCTGGGGTCATAAAGATTCCTCTTCCTGAGTTGAAATCTATCCTCAGTTACTTACTAGCTGTATGACCATAGGCAAATAACATAATCCTATTTGCCTCAGTTTCTTCATCTGTAAAATGAGCTGAAGAAGGAAATGACAAACTACTCCAGTATCTTTGCCAAGAAAATTCCAAAAAATGAGTCATAAAGAGTCAAACATGGGGCAGCTAGGTGGCAAAGTGGATAGAGCACTGGCTCTGGAGTCAGGAGAACCTGAGTTCAAATCCAGCCTCAGACACTTGATACTTACTAGCTGTGTGAACCTGGGCAAGTCACTTAACCCCAATTGCCTCACACACACACACACAAAAAGAGTCAAACATGACTGAAAAACAACTAAACAACAACAATATTTTATCTGGCTGCCTAATAAATATCAATATATCACAGAGAATTATGAACTATGATTTTGAGTGGGTATTGACAAAGTACCTCAATACTGGAGTAGCTGCTCTGGGAGCCCATATGTGAGAGCATGTGACCCTGGTGTTATATGAATCATCAAGATCCAGAAAAAGGTTACCAAGCAGGGGCAGGCAAGACAAGGATCAGCTATAATCTGAAAAGAAATAAACATAGGAAACAGGAAACAAAGTCAGGAACAAAGAAGATTCGAGTTGGACTGTAAAGCTAAGTCAGTAAAATAGGGTAGTATTTTCCACATTATTAAACCAAGTCCAGAATTGGAGAAGGGCTGAGGAAACCACACAAACTGCAACAAGATGTAGCCAGAGAAGCAAATCCTAGCCAGAAGCTGACTAGATATTAAGGTTTGGCTGGAAGGAACAGAATGAAAGGGGATAATGCCTCTAGGCCCAAGCAATGCCATCCAAATCCTCCTTATGGTCAAAGATCCCCCAACCAATTCTACTAGACTGACCTTAATGCATTTTGAAATTGGGGAAAATGCCAGTTCCACATGACAACCTGAACTATACTCCTGATTTTTATCTGGTGATTGCTTTCCACCACCAGCCCCTTAGCTTTGTGTAGTACGGTAAGAGGAAAAAATCTTGAATTTGGAATTAGAGAATTTGGGCTCAAATCCTACCTGCATAATCATAGGAAAATTATTTCCCCTCTTTGGGTCTCATTTTACATATGAAGACCCACTGGACTAAATAATCTCTATGGATCCTTTGGGATTGAAATCCTAAAATCTTACCATAAGAACAAGAGTTTCCCCTATCTAGTTACCTTTTGCTTCTAAGATCTGCCAGTGTTGCAATTTTTGCTGTGCCACAGACTCATTCTAATGTCTTCACCACCCCCAGGGATATATCATTGGCTCTTCCACTAGTCCATCTGGCCCCTGTTAAATACTACATGTGGACTGAATTCAGTTGAATTGGATTCAATGGAATTATTATAATCATCAGAGAAAACAGTGTCTTAAATACCCAACTATACCTGTACCTGATCTCTTCTCCCAACTCTCCTGTTCATCAGCAATGTCTTATGGGTTTCAGTGTCCTTAAGAGCCATTAAAAATGTATTCTAAAAATGTTTTTTTTCTTTCCAGCTAAAAGGAAGGGATTGAACAGATTAAATATCCCAGGGCCACCTTTCTGGAAAGGTTAGCCTTTAGTAGTTTTTTTGTTTGTTTTTTTTTTTATTGTACACTCAGGTCAAGATCCTTATAAGACAAACAGACATTTTGGTGTAGGAATCCAGTTGAACCTAAGTCTATTTAGAATTTAATTGGTGAGGGGGATCTTTTATAAGTGCTTCCTAAAGCACATATCTGATGATCATTCTCTGACTCACAGACTCTGGCAGTTCCCTATTACTTCTCAGATCAAACACAAAATCCTCTGTTAGGCATTTAAATCCTTTAACAACCTGGCCCCAATCTACCTTTTCCAACCATGTTACACCTTCAAAATGGTGGCCTAGCCAATGAATCCTGGGAACACGTGCATTTGGTGCACCTGCTTTTGGAAGTGATTGATGACCCAGACTGAAGGAAACCCAGGTCTCAACCTTAGAGTAGATGCAAGACTTTTGGAAAGGCCAAGACCTAGTATACATATAAGACACACATAGTGACATCCCTGCCCCTTTCCTATGGGCTATATTCAACTAAAGAGTCAAGACCTGCTAAAAAAAACCTCTACCCTGTTCTCCTTACCTGGAATTGGCACAAAGCCATGAACACAGATCTGATTTTCCTTTTGTCGTTATTGTGTCTCTTCTTAGGTGACAGAATACTGGATGTAAATGGAGTAGGCTGCAATCCTTTGAACTCTGGAAGGTTGGGAGAGATGTTAGAAGTCTAAGTATAGGAGTCCCTGCCAGAGTCTGCCACCAGTAAAACCCCAAGGAGCAACCTTCAAGATCAAGCCTAGTGGTTAATTGGGACTGACAGCTGAGATGCCAATTTCCAAAGCAAATTCAACTCTTGTCTTTGCCATGTTTGGAAGTAAGTTTAATGAGATGGATGCTCTATAGTAAACACTTTTAAATCTGAGCCCACCACAGTATAGAGAAGAGTGTTTCCTTCATTTGGAAGAATGATTCTTTGCCTCATTTACCCCCCTTATTTTGGAGGAATGGAGAAGGTCTGTTCTTGCAATATCTTCTCAGTGATATCCCTTCTTGGGACTCTCATTACTGACAACTAATACTGGGTAGAACACATTGAAATGGAGATTTGAATCTATATCATCAGAAAAGATACCTATAATTCTTCAGGCGTACCCCCTGCAACCCTGAGGGAGAAGGATGTAGCCCAAATAGCCTTGCTTTGAGAGACCTGACAGAATTGTGAGTAGGATTTAGGATAAGGATCCCTAAAGATTGTAAAGGCTATTGGGATTAAATTGGTCCTTTTGCAGTTGTAAGGATTCCCTGGAGAAATTTATACCCAGGACTTTATTTATTTGATTCTCAGGTTTTAGGATCCCATGGAGGAAAAAAGGTGAGAAAAGGAGATCTTTTTTTCTCTCTGTTGTTTTCTGGTGTGTTTCCTTTGCAAGTCAGACCAGTCCCTTTTGTTTTGTTTTTTGGGGTTTTTTTTTTTGTTTTTTTTAGTGAGGAAATTGGGGTTAAGTGACTTGCCCAGGGTCACACAGCTAGTAAGTGTCAAGTGTCTGAAGCCGAATTTGAGCTCAGGTCCTCCTGAATCCAGGGCCAGTGCTCTATCCACTGCGCCACCTAGCTGCCCCCAGTCCCTTTTGAGATGATTTTTTTTTCATTATTAAATGTTTAAGTACTGAGTACCTGCTGTATTGTTGAATCCTTTTCAAGTTTTGATATACTCCTGAAACAATGATATTTGGCTTATAACTGTGCATATCATTCTGCAAACATGCAAGTCACCTCATCTTCTTGGGTTTCATTTTAGATATGAGGAGTCATTGGGTTGAATGATTTCTAAGATCTTTGGGATCCAAATCCTATGATTTTATTCTATGAACAAAAGTTCTCCTCTCATTTTAAGTGCAAAGTCTGCTAGTATCCCAATTTTTGCTGGAATTTTTTGACTGATGTAGACTGCTTGTTTTTTTGTTTTGTTTTTTTTAAATGAGATCCAGGTCCATATGATGAAGTTTGCCTTAAAACCCTAAGTACTTAATCCATTTTTATGGGATCCTTGCATATGTTGAGGGTTTAACTTGTCCTATTTTTGTCCCTCTTTGATCTACTTGTCTTGTTATTTTGTGTTTGTTATTCCAGTAAGTTTGCCCTTATAGTGGCAAGGATCCATTGGGGGGAGGCAGATAATTTGGGACACCCTTTGGTATAAAAACTCAGAGGATTTTTTCCTGGATCACCAAGGAGTTATATAGTACAGAGACTCCTGGAGAAATTTTCATATGGCTTGTGTAGAAAGCGATACCTAGGGGGCGGCTAGGTGGTGCAGTGGATAAAGCACCGGCCCTGGATTCAAGAGTACCTAAGTTCAAATCCGGCCTCAGACACTTGACACTTACTAGCTGTGTGACCCTGGGCAAGTCACTTAACCCCCATTGCCCCACAAAAAAAAAAAAAAGAAAGAAAGGGATACCTAAAAATTGTGTCCAGACCCCAGTTAGGATAGCCCTATGAACTGAGGCACTCATGAAGGAGTTTTCTTGGCTGAGGGTGAGGTGGCAGTGGGCCCTTAATTGGTATTTTATTGATATTGATTAGAGTCAATGCTGCAGATCCTAAATCTTTTCAGGAAGAGCTTTATGTGCTCCAGGAAGATCTGCAGGGGCCTCGTTTCTTTCTGAGATAAGCTTTCTTTGCCTTTCCCTTATTGCCTTTGGGTTAGGGAAGGCCTGTTTAAACACCAAGGAAAGCCCTTGTTAAGTACTAAGCAAGCAGTAATCTTTGATAAACTTTGTGAAACTTTTTGTGAAGCTTTCCCTTCTTTGCTGAATTTGCATAACTCTCTATTTGGGAACTGTATAAGATCCATGCAATGCTGACTATTTTCAGACTCTTTTCTGTATGACACCAGGGAAACAAGTGAAAAGACAATGCTGCCTATGACTCACCAGTAACACAGAGAACTGTTCTAGATTAGAGCTATGTACAATGTGTTTAAAACATACCCTGGCCACTTTGTTGAGGAAAGCATTTTTTTTTTAACATGGGGTTGAGTATAACAAGGGTTGGTCAATAAGAGCCAAGTCTTTAAGAAAATGTGCAGGTATTTGGTCTGATGTAATCCTCCCCATATAGATTTTGGAACATGTGTAGGTATCCTATTATAATTTCGTGTTCATTTGCCACATGGTGAAGGAAGGACTCTTCCATTGACTGCAAAGATAAAACAGAGCAAACATACAAAAGATTTCCAGACAACCAACTCAAATCTTTTTTCCTGAATATGATGAGGAAAGTCCTACTGTAAGTTTCTGAGGCTCTGGAGGGGGTAGAGGGGAAGAAGAGAGGCCCCCTGGCCTCCCTATTGGGGTTAACATAGGGTCGTGAATACATGACAACCATACTGGAGGTAACTACAAGTTTATGAGCTTGAAAAGGTAAAAGGAGCAGAGGACCAGGGACAAGAGTCCATGCCAGAGTTTGCAGCCTACCTTCACAAACCTAAGGATCAACAGAGACTCAGCCCAGTAATGGACCAACCCTTCAATCAACATGACAATTCCTAGAAGAGGGAATAACTCTTCCACTGGCTACACTACCGCAGTCAGAAGTGAACTGAATAGGGAATGAATAATTAGTAGGCCACCATTAAGTTTGAACCCACTTTCCCCAGAGACTAAAGTAATATAAGAGGGGAGAGTTGCCCCTGGGTGTTGAAATGAAATGTTTGTACTATACTTCTAATCTTGCTGTATCTTCAAAGTAAGTCTACCTTTGTAAAAGCTAACTGATATTAAATGGTTAAATAATACTGTAGCACTAATCATTTGGTGATTGATATAGAGGAGAACACACCAGAATGGGGGCTTGAGCCAATAGCATAAAAGAAAGAAATCCTATTATCTTTCTGGAGTCCTCCTACAACCTGGAGGGCAAGATGTAGCCAGTGGTGAGTCTTGCTCTGGAAACCCAACTCATCAATGTCAGCAGGAGTTGGGATAAGGATCCCCAGAACTTATCAAGGCTTTACACTAACTAAAGTCCAGTCAAATTGATCTTCTTGCTATTCTTCACATGACGCTCCATTTCCCAGGGCCTTTGTACATATTGTCCCCACACACACACACACACACACACACACAATGTTTGAAATATATTCACTCCTCACTTTTAAAAAGTTCTTTGTACATGTCTTATAATACGTGTGCATGTATTATATATGTGTGTATGTATGTGATGCGATGTCTCTCCTGATATACAGGAGGGCCCTTTTGGGAAATAGTTGTTTCATTTTTTAGTTTGTATGCTCAATACCTATCATAGTGTCTGGCAGACAGTAGGCACTGACTAAATGCTTATTGATTAATTAGATGCTTAAGGATATAAGAGACAGATAGTCCACCCAAGGAGAAAGAAATAGAACTAAAGAACTAGGGAGAAAAACAGTGCAGTGTAATAGAGAGCATTCTCTTGATGGAGTCAGGAGAACTGGGTTCAAAGTCTTGACTCTGCCTTTTATTAGTTTAATGACCTTGGGAAATTCACTTTATCAGTGAAACTTGGTTTTTTTCCTCTATAAAATGGAAATAATAGTACACTACCTGCCTCATAGAACTATTGGGAGGGTCAAATCAAATGAGTGTAAAATGCTTTGTAATGCAAAAAGGCTATATAAATGTGAGCTATAATTGTTGTTAGGAAGACTAATCAAGAAGGGCAGACAGAGAGCAGCTAAGTGGTACAGTGGATAAAGCACTGGCCTTGGAGTCAGGAGTACCTGAGTTCAAATCCGGCCTCAGACACTTAACACTTACTAGCTGGGTGACCCTGGGCAAGTCACTTAACCCCAATCGCCTCACTAAAAAAAAAAAAAAGTAGAAGCAAATAGAGTTGAGATGTGACAGTAATCTATGATTACATTGAACCTAAGAACTTTGTCATGTATCTATATGCACACATATACACCCAGTGTGCATATGAACACAGTGCCTTACACTTATACCAGGTAGCTAGTTGTCATGGTGGATAGAATGCTAGACCTGGAGTCAGAAGAGAAGTTGAAATTTGGCCTTAGATGCCAGATATGTGACCATGGTCAAAACCACTATCTGCCTTAATTTCTTTATCTGAAATAAGCTAATGTTTGTAAAGCAGTTTGCTTTATAAGTTGTAATAATAATAATTTTAATTATTTATTCCAGGTCCTCAACAAGTATTTGCTAAAGAAAAAAAGAAGGCATATATATATATATATAGGGCAGTGAGGTAGTGCAGTGGATAAAGCACCAGCCCTGGATTCAGGAGAATCTGAGTTCAAATCCGGCCTCAGACACTTGATACTTACTAGCTGTGTGACCCTGGACAAGTCACTTAACCCTCATTGTCCACCCCACCACCCGCCAAAAAGTGAAAAAACTTGAGATTATATATATATACACACACACACATATACACATATATGCTGTGTATATGTAAAAAACCCACATACATATATTCTTATATATATATATATATATATAAAATAGTATATTATGGCATTCACCATAGTATTTATATATACTGTACTTTATATATATATATATATATATATACTGTACTTTATATATATATATATACACACACACACATATACACATATATGCTGTGTATATGTAAAAAACCCACATACATATATTCTTATATATATATATATAATAGTATATTATGGCATTCACCATAGTATTTATATATACTGTACTATGTGCATGTAATATGTAGTATTATATATAACATGTAATATATTATCATATAATTTGCCATAATATATTCTCGCATACACAGTAGTGTATATGTATAGTATGCACTATGCTTTGTGTATACATTATTATGTATATAATAATATTCTCTGGTATATACTATACCAAATAACATATATACTATGGTAGTATGCTATAGTATACACTATACTATATGTACATACTACTGTGTACATAATATTCAAGGGTATATTATATATGCTATAATATTTATATTATAATCGCTATGGTATATTACATGCAATGGTATACATAGTAGTACTATGGTATATGTATAATGCTGCTCTGTATATACTATAGTATACTATGATATATGTGTAATATACTATAGATAGATAGATAGATCAATTTATATATGTATGTGCATGAATGTGAAATTTAATTTTAACTTCCCAGCAACTCTTTAAAGTCAGTGCAATTAGTAAATCTGGTTTATAGACAAGTATACTGAGGTTTAGAGAAATTAAAATTATTTTCTGAGGGTCACAGAGAAGTATTAAGTACCTTAAGTAGAATTTGAACCCAGATATTTCTGACTAAACCCAGTATTCTACACCACAATACTTCTCAACAATTTTACTGAATGAGATAAATCAATTAATTGGGAAAAAATATGTCTTTCAGTAATTGAATAAAGGAGGAAAAAAGAAAGATAGCAACCCCCATAATAAAGAGGAAAATGCATCAATGATAAGACATGGGGGATAGGGAATAGATTGTCAAGAATGAAAAAAAATCTCCACATCAATTAATAATAAAAGTACTACTTTGCCCTCACTGAGGGTTTTACTGCTTGAAAATCACTTTCATGCAAAAAGAGGCTCATTTAAGCACAAAAACCCTGTGAGAAGATAGAGCAGTGATGATTATCCTCATTTTACAATTAAGGAAACTGAAGCTAAGAGAGACAAAGTGACCTTCCAACAGTTACACAGCTAGTTAGCAACAAAGCCAAAGTGAAAATTCAGGTCATCTCATTTATAGTCCTCTGTCTTACTTCTGCTAAGGCATCTGGTCTTCACATGTGCTGTCTCCCAAAACCTTGCCTCTCAGACCCATAGAAACAGAACCACAAAACTGGAAGATACCTTGATTATCCTTTCCCATCTCTTATGGGGCATAGGAATCCCTTTTTTCCTTGACCCACAGTAATCCAGCCTCTGCTTGAACACATTCAATGTTAGGAAGCTCATTACTACTGACAAATGAATGACTTTGGGCATTCGTTTCCTCACACAAAAATTGAGAAGGGGACTCAGCATAAATTATTGCTTTGGTTCTTTTGTGTTCATGCCATTCCATCAGGGCATCGTTCCACTTGATGTCCATGGGCCAAGAACATAGTACAGTGGTAATTCTATTCCCAAAGAGGTATGTTACCTTCCTCATTCCTCCACCATGGAATTTATCTCTTGGCAAGAACAATTCTGCATTTACATGAACGAAAGTGCTTGGACCTATTCCTTAGAACCCTTCTGAAACAATGTAGGCATTGAGATGAAATCCATGCCTTCTAGTAGAAGCCAAAATTTCCCCAAAGGCCAAGCTTTTCTTAATTTTTTTATATTTATGTTATTAGAGGCATTTTGCTGGCCTAGTGCCAATACCCTATTAGTACAGGTTCAATGTCAGGACAAAATTATGCCCTTGCAAGTGACTGAACAGTTAACAAAAAGATGTTTACTTTGCCCTAACGTAGCAAGGATTTGCAACAAGAATATGGTAGCCCATACCTTCTATAAATGTGCCCCACCACCCTCATTTTTATATGGAAACCTATATAGTCAACATGGCAACTCATGTCAGAAATCTCCCAAATCAGGCTTCATTCCACCTAGGTGGGATATTTTATGCCCTTAGGTGACCAGAAAGTTGCCTCAAAGGAGGCATGAACCAATCAGGTCCCTAGAACACTTTTGTTGCCTTTTAGGGAGAACTAATTCCTCTTCGTTTTTTCACACCCTAGTCTTATCACCCCTATGATGTTTTATGCTATAACTCCTTATCACTAACTGCGGTCAGGGCATTGGGGGTCACTGGAGGATAAGGATAGATTCTAGATTGGTTTATGTTTTGAGCTAGACTCCTTATGAAATAATGAGGTAAGTAGCCTTAGAAATCAAAAGTGATAAATGTTTAAAAGACTTTGGGTAAGCTCAGAATAGATCTACCCTTCCATATGGTGGTGTGACAACAAAATAAGACTCAGAGATACAAAGGAGCTATCCTTTTGTCAGCTCAGGGAGTTTTCTTCACAGAAGTATGTCATAGAACTATAGGGCTAAAGCTACAAGGGACCTCAGAGGCCATCTATACCAACAGCCCTCATACATGTGAAGAAACTGAAGCCCAGAGAAATTAAATGACTTACTCAAGGAGAAAGCTACCTGCTATAGTGGATAGAGCACTGGGCCTGAAGACAGGAAGATTTGGGTTCAAATTTGACCTCAGACACTTACTTGCTGTGTGACCTTGGACAAATTACTTACCACTGTCTGCCTCAGTTTATTCAACTATAAAATGAGAAAAACAATAGCACCTATCTCCCAGGCGTATTGTGAGGATCTAATGAGATCACATTTATAAAAAGAACTTAGCTAAGTGCCTAGTACATAAGAAAAAACTTAGTATTTACTTCCCTTCCCTCCACCAAGGTAGTAAGCATCAAAGATGGGATTTAAACCCAAATCCTCTGACTTTATAGGCAGCGAGATAGCTCAGTGCATAGAGCTCTGGGCCTGGAATCAGGATGGCCGGAGTTAAAATCCAGTCTTGGATATTTACTAACCATGTGACTCCGGGCGAGTCACTTAATCTCTGCTTGCCTTAATCCACTGGAGAAAGAAATGGCAAACCACTCCAGAATCTTAGCTAAGAAAACCCCATGGACAGCATTGGCGTGACGTGGTTTCTGGGGTGAGGAAGAGTCAGATACGACTGAACAACAAGCTTCTAATTCTGCAGACACTGTTCTTCTCTGCTACACTAGCCTTCAAATGACTTTCCATTTAATTTGATCTTTTTTTAAATTTACCTGTGCTGATGTTGTCACTCCCTCCTCCCCAATAAAATTTAAACTCCTTAGGTGGCACAGTGGATGGAGCACCGGCCCTGGATTCAGGAGGACCTGAGTTCAAATCCGGCCTCAGACATTTAACACTTACTAACTGTGTGACCCTGGGAAAGTCACTTAACCCAAATTGCCTCACCAAAAACAAAAACAAAATAAAACAAAAATTAAACTCTTTGAGGAAAGGACTATTTCATTTACATCTTTGTATATTCCAGTTACTTGCCCAGTGCCTTCCCCAATGATTCTTCTCTTATGATGCTCTTTCCTGTTCCTGAGCTCAACCTATAGCACTCATCTCACTCAACAGGTACTTAACTCTAAGTCAGGTAGTTGGCCCACTGGAGAATGCTGGACCTGGAGTCAAGAAGGCCTGAAATCAAATTCTACCTTAGACACCTACTTGCTGTGTGATTGTGGGCTTGTGATCTGCCCCACACACATCTATTTTATTAAGTGCCTATAATTTTATTAAGTGCCTATACTTAACAAAAGCTTATTGAATGAATGAATGCTCATATCTACATGCAGTTTGGGGAAAATTTAACTTTGAAAATGGCTTTAAAACACACATACACACACTCCCATACTTATTGATTTCATTTGTGTGGTTGCAACTTGCACAAATATAGACTGAAACCTTCCAGAACGCGAGAGACAGTCTTCACAAGTTTCTGTAAATGAAAAATTCAGCATACTGTGGCCAACCTGTTAATGAACCTCTCCAAGCATAACTAGGTAGTCTTTAGAAAACCACCACTCAGTTCTTTAACAGGTCTATATACTAAACCTTCCCAGCTTGGGTATAGCTTTTGAGAATTCAAGGTCACCTCCACCAGAAGACACTGTTTCACAGGACGTTGGTGAAGGAATTTTGTATGCATTAAGTTGCTGTTGTCTTCATGTGCCTACTACAGCGCCCATACTCAGAAGTGTTTAATGAATATTATTTGATGATGTTGAGGGAGAGCAGGAGGAGGAAATGGAGCTTTTAGTACTTCCACTGAAAAACCACTCAGCCATCTAATAGTCTTTGCCTACATCATCCTTTTCTTAATTTCATCCCATTAATACTGTCCACTATAGTACAGCATTCTAAATAATTTCTCTCTTTTCTGTAGTATTCACACCTTTCTGGTCTTGTACATGCTTGACTTGTCCTCTATTAATCTCTGCTGTATGGATTTTATCCTTGTAATTATTCTCTCAAAGTTCATCTTGTCAGCCCATAAATAATTCCTGTAGATTGTTTCCCTGTTTCTTACAGTTTGTAGGGAGCTTGCTCCATCTTCCTTTTAATGAGATGCTCCAAATAGAATGAAGCACTCCAGATAATTGGATTCTTAGGCATTTGCTTCCTATCTAAAATATGTAAACTCCCTCTTTCCCTGTTTCTAAATATGACTGACTCAATCAATCATCCTTTCATGTCTCCTAACTTCTCTACCTTGGGCTGTAAACTTTTATTTGCCTGCTCCTGTTGACTTCAGATCTGGGTTGGTATTTCCATCCTGTACTGTCTCCTCCCTGACACTGGGTGGGAGGAAGAGGAAAATGGATATAGGAGGGAGACTTACAATCTGTGTAATGTTTTGAGATCTTTGAATAAGACAGCTGACATGACAGAAGAATTGCATTTTTACTCCCCTTAAAAATAAAAGGGTGATGTGGAAGTGAGTCATTACCAATCAGTAGTATTTCTTAGATAGGCTACATACTGTCACATTGACTTCTCATCAGTCGACTTCCAACCAGCCTTTCCAACCTTATCTTCACTGATACAACCTTTGTCTCTAGCCAAGATGAACTAGTTATGGTTTCCCCCCACAAACCAAGTATGTTTTTGCCTCTATACTTTGGCTCATACCATGCTTGGAATGCCCTATTCTCCTCCTATCCAAATCCTTCAAAGCCTTGGCCAAGTTCTACCTTTCTAAAATACTTATCTCTATCACTTAATATGTACTTAACCCTTAGGCAACTAGGTTGGGAAAGAAAGCTGGATCTGGAGTCTGGAAGATCAGACTCCAGATTCATCCTCAGATATTTATCAGCTATGTGACTCTGGGCAAGTCACTTAACTTCTGGTTGCAAAACGGGGATAATTATAGCACCTACCCCTCAGAATTATTGGGACAATCAAGTAGATAATATTTGTAAAGTGTTTTACAAACCTTAAAGCTCTATATAAATGCTAACTATTGTTAGCTAATATTATCATTGCTTTTAATTCAACAAGAATTTATTAGCAACCCATTAAATGTGTTACCTTACCCTGAGTATGCCAAAACCAAAAACAAATATAGCTCTGCCCTCAAGGAACTTAAATTTGAATTAGTTAACTTTCTATGCCATATATATTCATGTATGTAAAATATGTTAGACATACACACATATACACATACACATACACACACATACGCATACACACACACATACAAATACACACACACATACAAATACACATACACATACTTATGTTGACTCCCCAATCAAACTGTCAGCATCTTGAGGGCACAGCTGGCAGGATAGTGAGCACTGAGTCTGAAGTCAGAATAGCATGCTTCAAATTCTAGTGCTATCACTTCCTAGCTATTTGACTAATGCCAGTTACTTCTCTTTCTGGAACATCATTGCACTCCTTTATAGACAGATTCTATTAGCTGATCACTAGCTCGTCCTGATCTAGATCTCTTAAAGTTGTCAGTTATACATCTTGGTATAGCACATCTACTCTATCAATATTTGCTGATAAATTGGTTGATGGCTATAAAAATACCTTCCATTTTCCTAATTATCTGTCATTAAACATAATGTCTTTGGAGGAAATAATCCACTTTATATCAAGGAAATAAAAAGACTAGGATAATCTAAAGGAACCATGTGTCCTTTATGGAAGTTGGAAGGGACCTTAGAGATTTTCTAGAAACTTCTCTTTACTTAAGTATTCTTAATTATCCCCTCTTTTTCCTAAAGCTATGTGTAAGAAAATAATAGCCCCCTACTTAAGACATTTCTTGATGTATTGGCTTTATTTTCTAAACTATACATACATACATACATGTGTGTGATGTATTTTATAGTAGAAAGACCACTCGATCTGTGATCAGAAGACAAAGGCTCAAAACTTAGCTTATCCCATTTAGATTTGTGATTTGATGAAAGTCAATCTCTCTGGACCTTGGTTTGTTTATCTGTAAAATGGGGATATACTAATTATAATAATTGTTATTATTAGTATATATAAAGAACTATGGTGGAGTCAAAGATATTTCCCTGTACTCCAGAAACTTACAGTTTCCTAATATTATTAAAATGGCCATTTATATAGCACTATATTTGTCCATTTGATCATCCCAATAATTTTGTGAGGCAAGGTAAGTATTATTATCTTCATTCCCAGGACCAAATCTGGCCACATCATCACCCCCAGGGACTTCATCTAGCTAACCTTGAACTACTACCTCCTGCCTCCTGACCAGACTCCCCAGAGACTTACCCTGTATCTGTTCTTGCCCTCTATGAGGCAGGCTTTTGGTACCTTCACTAGATACATCCTAGTTACCTTCTCTCTTATTCCCATCTCCCTCATTTGTACTCCCCTAAATTCCCACTCCATATCTGCACACTTAGTCTCTGGAAAAAAAGCTGCTCCATAATGAACAGACTTTCTATCATCTGAAACCTTTTCTTTCTCCTTCCTTCCATCTTCTGATATTCACTAAGACCCAGATTCTTCCTCATGATGCTACTTCCCTCACCCCCCTTTCCAGTTCTGGTGGAACTTTCATTGACCATCCCCAACCAGTGCCCCCACCACATACACACTGGTTATGCTAGATCTTCATCTATGTCATGCCCACTAATTGTGGATACTGGCCAAGGCTCCAATGTGGCCCTTCTTTTCTCCCTCTATACTATCTTAATTAGTAATTTCATCTCTTTGCATATAATTCTCAGATCTGTATTAGCTCTTGTACCTCTCTTAAACTGCAGTCCAGCATAAAATACAACTTTGATTTCTCGAAATAGTGGTGTCCTGTAGACATCTCAAATTAAACATTTCCAAAATAGAATTCATTATCTTTCCCCTAAAACCCTCCTCTTACTGTTGAGGGAACAATCATTCCCCCAGGCTCACAACTCATCATTAACCTCATTTCAACTCACCCTATATTTACCCTGGTGTCAAATTTTGTCATTTCTCCTTTCCCACTTGTATACACACCCTTTCTTTCCACTTATATAGACCCAACCCTTCTCTAGTCCCTCATCACCATGCCTATAATAATGTAATAATGCTTTTCAGTTGGTCTCCCTGCCTCAAGTCTCTCCCCATTCTAGTTCATCCTCCACTCAGCTACCAAAGTAATTTTCTAAGATGTGGTTCTAACCATGTCAGCACTCCCAAATACACACAACACAGTGAGATCCCTATTACTTCCAGCATCAAATAGAAAATCCTCTGATATTTAAAATGCTTTACAGCCAAACACCTTCTTATTTCCCAGTTTTCTTGTACTTTACTCCCTTCATGTGATCTATCTCAGCACTCATTCTCCTAGCTCTGTGGACTCTCTCCCATGCCTGGAATTCTCTCCTTACTCACTTCCATTTCATCTTATTCCCTGGATTCCTTTAAGACTCATTTCAGATTCTTTCTTCAGCTGGAGGTCATTTCTATTCCCTCCCTTACTCTCTCTCCACTGTACATATGTTGTTCCTAATTCCAGGCCCCATACTCTATCTATTGCACCATCTAACTACATCAAAGGGAAAGGGCTGAGATTCAGAATGACTGAGACAGGAGATAATAAGGGTATGTTGTATGTACATACATTTTGCTTCTCGCATTTGAATGTGAGCTCCTTGAGGATGGGGACTGTGATCTGTTGCCTTTCTTTGTGTCCTCATTATTTTGCACAGTGCATGGCACATAGTAAGCACTTAATAAACGCTTGTTGTTTGATTGACTAAGTGTGAAGTAGAGTGAGAATTATCTGCACCAACCTCCTTACCAATGCGGAAACCGATTATCTGTCTTGCCCAAAGTCACACATCAGATAGAAAGTAGGAAAGTAAAACCATGAAGATAGATCCTTTGATTTAAATTAAAGAATTCTTTCCGCTTGCTTCTGAAGGCAGGTAAAATATTCAGACAAATCTCTTCAATTCAAAGCAGCTTGTCACTAGTGATTTTTCTATGATATGGACAGACTCTGACATGAGCCTTTTTCTCTACATATACTTCGCTGGAGACTTCATCCACTTCTTTAGGATCAGTTATCATCTCTATACAGACAACCCTAAATCTATATATTCAGTCTTAATCTCTGTCCTGGATTATAATCCTACATTTTAAACAGCCTATTGAGGATTTCTACCTAGATAATTGTTTGTTTGGAATCACAGATGCTATATGTCTAAAGTGGAGCTCACCCTCTTTCCCACTAAACCAGTTCTTCCTTCCAATTTCCATATTTTTGTTTTGTTTTGGTTTGTTTGTTTTGTTTTGGTTTTTAGTGGGGCAATTGGGGTTAAGTGACTTGCCCAGGGTCACACAGCTAGTAAGTGTTAAGTGTCTGAGGCCAGATTTGAACTCAGGTACTCCTGACTCCAGGGCCAGTGCTCTATCTACTGCACCACCTAGCTACCCCTCAATTTCCATATTTTTGTTGAGGGCTCCATTATCCTCTGTTTACCAAGATTATAAAGAGTTGTAACTATCAAGCTGATGCTCAGGACAATCACTATCAAGCACTCCTGTTGCAAGCAATATGGAAAGCCCGTTTAAATGAACATTTTTGAGTGAAATTCAATTGGGTGGAGGAAGAAAGACCTTGGAAAGAAATCTCATTATCTCAAAACACAAAGCTCCATGGGACAAAGACCCAAAACATTTTCCTAATAGTGGGGGAATTGAGGTTTCTGACAACCAGCTTCCATGGACAGAGCTCCCCTTATACCATGTTGATAAAATGAGCCACAGTTGAGGGAAGAAACAGGGCAAAGCCAGGCCAGGGAGGAATTCATTAGGGTTGCAGCCATAGGCAAGAGAGCAAGTTGAAGTACCATTTGGTAATTTCCAATTTTCACTAATTACTCTTGCTTTTTAGGTTGTTTCTACTTGCTCAAAGATTACCAGTGCTAATGGTGCCCTTAGATTTCTGCATCCCATAGATTTTGGTATGTTGTCTCATTATTGTCATTCTCTTGGATAAAGTTATTGATTGTTTCTATGATTTCTTGTTTGGCCCATTCATTCTTGAGAATGAAATTATTTAGTTTCCAATTGATTTTCATTCTACTTTTCCCTGGCTCTTTCTTACATGTAATTTTTATTGCATCATGATCTGAGAAGGATGCATTTACTATTTCTGCCTTTCTACATTTGACTATGATGTTTTTGTGCCCTAATACATGGTCAATTTTTGAAAATGTGTCATGTACTGCTGAGAAAAAGGTATATTCCTTTCTATCCCCATTCAATTTTCTCCAGACATCTATCATGTCTAACTTTTCTAGTAATCTATTCACCTCATTCACTTCTTTCTTATTTATTTTTTGGCTAGATTTATCTAATTCTGAGAGGGGGAGATTCAGATCCCCCACTAGTATAGTATTACTGTCTAATTCCTCTTGTAACTCATTTAACTTCTCCTCTAAGAACTTGGATGCTATACCACTTGGTGCATGCATATTTAATATTGATATTACTTCATTATCTATAGTATCTTTAAGTAAGATGTAATTTCCTTCCTTATCTCTTTTAATGAGATCTATTTTTGCCTGCACTTTGTCTGAGATAAGTATTGCTACCCCTGCCTTTTTTACTTTAGCTGAGGTATAATATATTCTGCTCCAGCCTTTTACCTTTACTCTGTGTATATCTCTCTGCTTCAAATGTGTTTCTTGTAAACAGCATATTGTAGGGTTCTAGTTTTTAATCCACTCTGCAATTTGCTTCCATTTTATAGCAGAGTTCATACCATTCACATTCACAGTTATTATTACTGACTGTCTATTCCCCTCCATTCTATTTACCCCCTTTGTACTTTTCCCCCCTTCTTTCACCCTATTCCTCCTCACTGACGTTTTCCTTCTTACCCCTGCCTCCCCCGATCTGCCCTCCCTTTTTATCACCCCCCTCTCTTTTCTTTACCCTTTTCTCCCTTGCTTTCGTCCTCCCTTCTATCAGTTCCCCCCCTTTCCCTTCCCCTTTTGCTTCCCTAAAGAATGAGTTAAGTTTCTTTATCCCAATGAATGTATATGTTATTCCCTCTTTGAGTCAAATCTAATTAGGATAGGGTTGAAACAATGTTCCCCCCTCCTTTCTTTCCCTCTATTGTAATAGGTTTTTTTTCCCACCTCTTCATATGATATAATTCATCCCATTCCACCTCCCCTTTCCTCTCCTCCCCATAGACTCCCTTTTTAACCCCTTAATTCTTTTGTATCATCACATCAAAGACAATTTATATTTATACCCTCTATGTAAAGTCCTTCTCTCTGCCCAAATACATTTACAGTTCTTAAGAGTTATGAGTATTTTGCTGTGTAGGGATATAAACAGTTTAACCTAATAGGGTAACCTTTTTTTTTCCCCCTCTGTTTACCTTTTTAAACTTCTCTTGAGTCTTGTATGTTGAGATCAAATTTTCTATTCAGTTCTGGTCTTTTCACCAGGAAAGATTGAAAGTCCCCAATGTCATTAAATGTCCATCTTTTCCCCTGAAAGAAAATGCACATTTTTGCTGTGTAATAGATTCTCGGCTGCAATCCAAGCTCCTTTGCCTTCCGGAATATCATTCTTTCAATGATGATTTTATCCTCTGATTCTATGATATCAGGGCAGTTCTCCTTAATAATTTCCTGGAATATGGTGTCTAGATTCTTTTTCTGGTCATGGCTTTCAGGCAGTCCAATGATTCTCAAATTGTCTCTCCTCGATCTGTTTTCCAGATCAGTTGTCTTTCCAATGAGGTATTTCACATTTTCTTCTATTTTTTCATTTTTTTGATTCTGCTTGACTGATTCCTGGTGTCTCATGGATTCCTTATCTTCCAACTGTCCCACTTTAATTTTTAAGGCATTGTTTTCTTCAGTGAGATTATGCACCTTTTTTTCCATCTGGCCAAGTGAATTTTTTAAGGCAGTGTTTTCTTCAATGAGATTATGCACCTTTTTTTCCATTTGGCCAAATGAATTTTTTAAGGCTTTGTTTTCTTCAGTGAAATTATGTGCTTCCTTTTCCAAGCTGCTGATTCTTTTTTCATAGTTTTCTTGTTTTGCTTTCATTTCTCTCCCCATTTTTTCTTCTACCTCTCGCAATTGATTTTTAAAATCCTTTTTGAGCTCTTCCAGGAAGGCTTTTTGTTCTTGAGACCAATTCACCTTCCCTCGTGAGGCTTCAGATGTAGGCAATTTGATGCTATTGTCCTCATCTGAGTTTATGTTGGCTTCTTCCCTATTGATACAGAAGCTCTCAATGGAGAGGGCTCTTTTTTGCTTCTTACTCATTATTGCAGCTTATTTATTTTTTAAGTTGAGGTCTACTCCGGGGGCACCAGGGTCCCTGTTTTGGGCTTCTTGTGCAGGGTTATAGGTGCTGTGTGACCGGGTTTTTACTCTGAGGCCTTTATAGTGTGTGGAGATCCCCACCCTGCACTTCCTGTCTGATTGTGCTCGGCCAGCCAGGCGCCGGACCCCGGCGTCTGATCCCACCTGACCCGTTCATGGCCCTCTTGGCCGGTGCAGGTAGGTTTTTCCACTGTCCTTCTTGGCCACCAGATTTTTGAACCAGGTTCCAGGGGCCTCAGTTGTTCAGCTGTGGCCCGCAGCTCCTGCTGACTTGCCCCGACCCCCTTGGCGCTGGGTTGCTGCCCTGTGCTGGGCTTCCCTTTTGCCCAAGTCCGACCAACCTTTTCCTGAAGTCTTCTAAATTATCTCTGGTTGGAGAACTGTGTCTCTCTGTCTCTTTGCAGGTTCTGTAGTTTCAGAATCCGTCCAGAGGCTTGATTTAATGTTTGTTTTGAGGGAACAGAAGGAGAGCTCAGGCAGCTTGCTGCTTCCTCTCCACCATCTTGGCTCTGCCCCGCCCTTAGATTTCTGAACCTTGGCACAAAGCCCCAATGTCTCCACCATAGTTATAACTCTGCTGAAAACCTTGGAGTCATTCTAGGTTTTTCCATCTTCCTCACCTTCTTTCGTCTCCAAGGAATCCTGTGAATTTCTACAATGCCTCTTGGATCCATCCCTTTTTGGCAATAGCTTCCCAGATATAATCTCCCAGATTCCAGTTTCTCCCTATGTCCATCATCCTCCACACAAGTTCTAAAATAATCTTCATAAGCCAGCAATCTGACTATATCACTTCTCTCCTCAAAAGTTTTTAGCTGCTCCTATGGCATTTGTGACAAAATACAATCTCTTTAGCCTAATATTTAAGGATCTCTGCAGTTTGGCTTCAGCATTACTGTCCAGCCCTATCTCACATCACTCCCCTTTGCACACTCTATGTTCCAGCCAAATTGCGTTACTAGTTGTTTTTCACCCTTGACATTCCCTCTCCCAGTTCTGAGCATTCACACAAGCTGCCTTCCATGCCTGGAATGCATTTCCTTCTCCCCTACTTAGAATTCTTGTCTTCCTTTAAGGCCGAGCTCAGCTGCTGCCCCTTCTATGATGCTTCCTCGATATTCCTGTTTTTCATGCCCTCACTTCCTTCAAACTACCTCTTATTTACTTATCTGAGTACCTGGTACATCCCCAGTAGATTGCAAACCCCTTGATCACTAGGACTGTTGTGCTTTTGTCTTTCTATACCTAGCACCTAGCACAACACTTTGTGCTGAGAAGGAGTTTAGCAAAAATTTTCCTGAATCAAAAAGCAAACTCTGGCATTAGAAATAGAGAGCCTAGGCTTAAATGTAGACTATTCAATTTACTTAAGGGGGTCCCATATAATAATAATAATAACAATAACAATAACTAGCACTTATATAACACTTTAAGGTTTGCAAGTGATTTACATATGTTATCTCATTTCATCTTCACAATAACCTTGGAAGGTTCTCATTATGATTCCCATTTTACAGGTGAAGAAACTGAGACTGAGAGAATTCAAGTGACTTACCCAGAGTCACACAGCTAGCATGTATCTGAGGACATTTGAATTCATCTTCCTAACTTCAGGTGTAGCACACTCTCCACCATGCCACCTAAACACTCAAGTAGGGCTTTTTGCTATTATTTCTGAGTCTCCTTCCAACTCTAAACCCCATGGGTGCTTTCATTCATGTTTTTAAGACAAAGAATCTGAGAGTACTGGCTTTGAGATACAAGGACATGTATTCAGATCTCACCTCTGACACTATCTGGGTTGCTTAACCTCACTAGGCCTCATTTTCTTTCTGTAAAATGAAGGAGGGCTTGAATAGGCAGACTCTTATGTCTCTTTCATCTCTGTATCTATTATCCCATGATGCTATTTTGATGCTGAGCTTAAACTTTCCTACTTATTGACTTATGCATTGCCAAGGATTTTGCAATTTTATTTGAATATCTTGGTTACATGACATAGAGGAGGATGCTTACTATTTCCTAATACTCAGGATTCTGGATTTCTGGGACTAGTTTAGAATTCCTTAAAGTGTAATGGACTAGGGCAGCTAGGTGGCACAGTGGATAAAGCACCAGCCCTGGATTCAGGAGTACCTGAGTTCAAATCTGGCCTCAGACACTTGACACTTACTAGCTGTGTAGCCCTGGGAAGTCACTTAACCCTCATTGTCCAGCAAAAAAAAAAAAAAAAGGTGTAATGGACTTTCTCAGGCAGTATTAGGTTCCCTGTAACTTCTGAAGGTCTTCAGGCAAAGATGAACATTGGATGGGTATGTCTAAAGGACATTACTATTCAGACAGGAATTGGACTAGAGAACCACTGAGGTTCTCTCTTATGATTCTACAAGTCTAGAACTATCTTGGGATTTCCCAAAGGCTAAGGGAATATCACCTCAGAATGACCCGTAGTTTAGGCTAGTATGATAACAAATGCTTTGGTAATGATGTCACAAGTGCAAAGAGCTCTGGAGAAGGATAGCGATGAATTTGCCTCTCTCACTGCATCATGTCTAACATAGAGAAGGGGCATGAGCCAAGGCACACAATGAAAAAAGGGATGATAGCCATTGTTGCAGCACATAAGCTAGGCCCCAAAAATATTATTTTGAGACATATGTAGACTTGCAGAGACAGATGAGTTCAGTTAACACTTTGGCCTAAGAAAAGCATAGCTGGAGTTTTTGGGGGGACCTGGTAGATTTTTCCACCCACTGTGTATTATTGAGTGCTGACCTACTAGGAGTGTGGGGAGGGTTGAGCATCACCATGGTATATCTGTGTCTTTCCTTCCTCAGGCAATTCTGTGACCATGAAAAGGAGCTCAATTTAGAGTCAAAGGATCTTAGTTTGAACCCTGACTCTTCCATTAACTAACTATATGTTGTCCCTGAGCTTCATTTTATTCAGTTTAAAAATGAGTGAATTGGACTCACTGGCCTCCAGGGTCCCTTTCAACTCTAGATCTTTAATATCCAACCTGGAACTAGGGCAGTTAGCTCACTATAAGGGTCAGTCTATAGTGGCATTGTTCTTTAGATGCTGGCTAGGCTACATATCTGAGGCTACATGCTGAAACTCCTCCTTGCTGTCTAGGAACCTTTCAACCATAACACCTTGGAGCCACAAGGAACATTGGAGATCATCTTGTTAGATCAACTTATAATACAGAGAGAAGAATAGAGGTCCAAAAGGGGGAAATAACTTACACAGGATTCCACAGATGTCCAGCTATGAGACTGAACTTCAAACTTAATCCCAAGTCCAAGTTCTTTTCACTACATCACAGCCTTTTTGAGAAAGCCATGGACATTACAATATAAAAATTATAAGGTATTCCTTGATAAAATGGAGACACTACTCACACATTCCACCCTTCACTTGCAGATCTTGGAATGTTCAAGAAACCACTAGTACAGCCAGAAGGACAAAGACACAAGTTTCCCCAACATAATTATTGGTGTTCCCCAAATTTTTTATTTTTCTTCAAATAAAAGGTTTTGTGTTACCTATACCTACAAGCTCTCACACACACAGAGCAAATGGCAGGTAACAGAGAGCAAGCAGGCCAGCAGAGTGCAGTAGCTACCCTCTAAGAAACAGACGGCAAAAACAACCCAGAAAGTACACATTTGACTCCTCATCTGTGTGATCCATATCTCCATGGAGAGGAAGCCAGGCTTCTATGTTTAGATCCACCTCTGTTTAGTATTCCCTGCACAGCCCGAGGTGAACACAAAGGAGAACAAAATCTGCTGACAATACTTCCAGAGACCTATTAAGTGAAAGGGGGATTGCTCTTAAGCTCAGGATATAGGATTGCCAATGCACGTCGCAGATAGACCTCTTTTTCATGGAAGTGTCCATTGACCTCTGGTTGAGAATAGCACTTAATAACACATTGGCTCAGAGAAAGATTTGGTAAATGGTAAAAGCTGCTGTCGAGCTTGGTTCATATGACCACTTCAAGTGGAGATACAAATCTGAACTCTTTCCAATCTAGTAGGTCTGTAAACTCAGGTTTTTAAACTTAAGACAATAGATGTTCATGGCAGGTGTCCAGTGCTGAGCGAAGTGAAGTTAAATAAAAATGGTGGCCATAGGTATTCACTATTTGTAAGTATATAAAAAGCACCTTCTTATCAGCTACTGAATACTTCTGGTGCTATCAGGTAAAAATGCATGTTTCATTGAAAACACTTGGTATATTAAAACTTCTCTCTTAAAGGCCTTTTTACAATGCCCCCCTCTCTTTAGATGCTGCATTCATATGAATCCTTTTGAACTGAGTGGAAAGTTACAGTGTGCTTCTCAGAATTACCTTTTTCAAAGAGCAGCTCTTTTATAGCAAAGGATTTCTTTTTTCCTATTCAGATGTGATAAAGAGCTTTGGAAAATAAGGAAAATAGAAAGGCAGAGGAAAGTTACAAATGGTATAGAGTACAGTTTTCTTTACACACCAAACATAAAATGTCCCTGGGATAAATAAATAGGTTAGAGTAGGTTTCCTAAGTAGGGTTTTGGTCCTGGAAGAGACTTTAGAGGCCACCAATACTAAATAGCACTTAATACATATTGGCTCAGGGAAATCATTGGAAAATGGCAAAAATTAATAATAAATCCTAATAATTTATGCATTGTATAACACTTTAAGGTTTACAAAGTTTTATATATTATGTATTTATATATTATATTATTGTATATTATTAATATTAACATATATTATTGTGTTGTATATTATGTTGTATGTGTATATATATGTGTGCATATATATACATATATATATATATATAATTACATGTGATCATCACAACAACCCTAGAATGTAATTCTTGGTTACTCAGAACAGTCAGTCTCAGAAAGGCTTAGTGACTTCTTGTCCTGGGTCATACAGTAATGAAGTGTCTGAAACAAGATCTGAACTCAGGTATTCTTGACTTCTGGTCTACTGCTCTCCCTACCATGTCATGTAGGAGAAGCTATGCATCCTGTTTGAGCAGGGTTATAAAATGGAGGGAGGGAAACCTAAAATTTATCTAGAATCAGAGGAAACAAGGGGTTGCCAAAAGACCACTGGGCTTAGAAACAAAGGACTTGGGTCTGAATCCTAGCTCTGCCCCTTATCACTAAAGCACCTTGGGCAAGTCATTTCCTCTCTCTGGCCCTCATTTTGCTCCTCTATCAAATCAAGAGAAGTGTAACTAGATGACCTCTAAAGCCTCTTCCAGGTTTACCATTCTGTGATTCTCTTAAGTTAGAAGGGAAAGTAGGATGAGAATCTAGATATGTGTATGCTCCTTTTGCTGTTTCTATCTGGAATCCATAACTTGACCCAAACTTATTTATCATTGTTCCTCAATATCAACTCTCTGCTCTAGTAAGCCAATCTCATTGTTTCAAGGATAAATCACACTAATTCTCCATTCCATGCCTTCTCTCATATCGTTTTGTTCAATTTTGTTTTGTACTTTTTTTTGCTACACTCATCATATACTATAAGACATCCTATTACAGTTATTTTTTGTTGGTGCCTTATCTCCCTATTAGACTATAAGCTCTGTGAGGGTAGGGGCTATGTTTTATCTAATCTTTGTTCCTCCTGAAGCACCTTGTACATTTTTCTGCACATTGGTGAATGTTGAATGAATGAATGAATGAATGAATGAATACTGTTGAGTATCCTGATTTCTGTCAACTTTCCTATCAAGACTCAATCCAAATTATGCTTTTCCCATGATGTATTATTCTCTGAGCACTCCAGTCTTCATTAATTTTCCCTTCATCTGAATTCCTATTTCTTCAAATGTGTATCACAAATTGAACATTCAATGACAAATAGTTTGGGTTTTTTGTTGTTGTTGCATTATGTATGTTAGTCTAATGCCTCCAATTAGACTCTAAATTCCTTAAGGGCAGGGATTCCATCTCATAATTCTGTATTGCTATAGTTCCAAACAGAATACTAAACATATAGTTGGTGCTGGATATAATCTAATCCAGAGGCTCTTTCCACCATACTATGTTAACCATGAATAAATAGCTTGATTTTTATATTCCAATCTAATCCATCTATCATTACCCAACATGATAAGGACATAAATCTACTAAATACCAAAAATGAACATCTTGAATCAGACAATTTATTTTTGTATTCTTTTTAAAGTCATAATTAGTTTGTGATATATCACTCAGCACTACTGGCTTTATTCTTTATTCTGTTGAAGGCTACTAAACCCCTCTCATCTGTTTAGTTCAGCCAAAGGTCATTTCACTTTTTAGTATTCTCAAGAGTCATTGTAGTGTGGTGGGAAGCATTGTCAGTAGATATGACTACGCATTCCAAGTGTTGCCATCTGTATGAACTTGGGCAATTTGCCTTCCCTGTGTGGGCCTCAGTTTCTTCATCTGCAAAATGAAGGAATTGGTCTATATGATTCCAAGTGCACTTCTAACTGTAAATCCCCATTCTCATATGAGAATTCACAAGCTAGGCTTCTAGGAAAGGCAATTTCCATTAGACTGTTATGAGCTGGTGAAATCCAGTTTGAGTAGTTCAGCCCTAATCCCCAGGCTGAATAAAGTCTTAACTAACTGGAGACCAGGTTTTGTTTCATTCCCACCATGCCTACTCATCCTCCAGCTGCTTACTAGCTGTGGCACCGTAAGAGGCCTGGTTCCCTGCCTCTCATTTCTTATTAAGCACTTCAGGCAATACACCCATCCCAGTGGCCCACACAAGCTCACTGCCTCACTCCACTATTAATGGAGCAGACTTCTATTAGTGATTTTTCAGTTTTGTCTAAAAACTATATATGCTGAAGTCCTGAGTGGCTCTGGGCTTTGGATCAGAGTATCCTGCAGCATAGCCCAGTCTCCAACCATATGCTACTACCTGTGGAAGTGTGGGGCAATGGGGGTCACACACCTCTACTTTTCCCATGGATATGTTTTCTTTTTATCCTTGTGAATAGCAAAAAAAGCTTTGTTAACCACTATCTCCATGTGGTATTATTATTCTCCCATATTGAACTCCCATAGAGTTCACTCTCTCTCCTTTGGGATTGAAGTTGTCTTCAGTATAACTAGTCTAACTATACATGAAAGAGAATATGTTATCAATTTTATTTTCCATGCCTCTACCAGACTTGGAAGTCCACTGAAGTTAAGCAGTCCTCTACCAGGGCATTATATGAAAATATAAGGAAGCAACCCCCTAACTATACAAAAGTTTTGCCAATTCTTTGAGAAATATATACAGAGATATCTAAGGCATGGCAAAACAACACTATAATGCTATGCTATTCTCCACTTCTACTAAGTGCTCTAAATCAGTTGTCTTTATTTTTTTTAATCACACACATCAGAAAAAATTAAGCATATAACTCAATATATGTGTGTTTTATTTGTAAACTATACATATGTGTATGTGGAACTGTACAATTAATCATGTACATTATAGACATTTTAAAAGGATATGACAAAAATGAAATAATAATTGGTCTTAGAGTTAATAGGGACCTATAGTGGTTTATTGAGTAGGAAAGCAACATAGTTATACCTTAACTTTAGGAAAATTTGTAGCAACTGTGTGGAGGATGGTTTGGAGGGAGAAGAGGTTTGAGAAAGGGAGACCAAAAAAGATACATTTGCAAGAGTCCAGGAAATAGGTGAGGAGATCCTGAACTAGGGTGGTGGCTGTGTGAGGAGAGCAAAGAGGACAAATGTGAGAGATGATGTGAAGGTCAAAAAAAGATTAACTAAACTATTCTTCCTCCATGGATCAAATGAATCAGAAAAAGGGACAGAACAAGAAAAGAAGAAAAAAGAAAAAGAAAACCTTCCATACATGTATGCAAAATACAAATTCCTGAAATGACTATGTCCAAAAATATATGTTTCTTTCTTCATTTTAAGTTTATTATCTCTCTAACAGTTAAAAGGCCTGTTTTATCTTCAGTCTTCTGGACTTGTGGCTTATCATTACATTGATTAGAATTCTAAAGTCTTTCAAAATTCTTTTTTTCTATAATTTTGTTATCACATAAATGATTCTTCTTGTTACGTTCATTTTGCTCTGAATCAGTTCGCAAAGTTCTTCCCAGTTTCCTCTAAAATTGTCCATTTTATCATTTCTTGTGGCGTAATAAGTGTATTGCATTGATATACCTCAATTGGGAGGGTGGAGCCAAGATGGTGGAAGAAAGGCTGTGACTCTCCAAGAACCCAACAAGTCTGTCCACATACCTCCAAAAAAATGCCATAAGACAAATCCTGGAGCAGTAAAACCCAAAAAAGAACAGAGTGAGAATATTTTCCAGCCAAAAACAGCCTAAATAGGCAGCAGGGATCATCTGCTATACAGGGTGAAAGAGGAATTCAGCATGGGGAACAGACCCAGCCCGAGGCAGGCCACACCTACAGAGCCTCAGAATCTTCAGCATCAGGGGCTTCTTCTGAAACATGGCTCAAGGACTGGGTGAGGGGATCCAGTGGTTGCCCAGGGGGAAATACTGGGGGGTCTCTGCAGGAGCAGAGGCAGAACAAGTTGTCCAGGAAGCAGACTTGAGTGGCAGAGGCCCAGTGGGGGAGTGGCACAGGCATGCCAAGCTTGCAGACCACAGAGAATCAATCAGACTTTTGCTTCCAGGTTAAAGAGCAAGCAGGCACATGGTTACTTATAGGGCAGGCATGCTAAGAACGAGCCTAAATCGTACCACCTGGGACCCCCTGAAGCTTGGGACAGTGCATTCTGGAAGTAGTGCTCCATGTTAAGAAGGAGTTAAAAGCCAAGAAAAAGGCAGGCAAGATAAGCAGGCAGAGAAACCAGCAGACCATACAAAGCTTCTTTGGTGGCAAGGTAGGTGAAAATATACCCTCAGAAGAAGATAACAAAGTCAAAGCTCCTATATCCAAAGATTCCAAGAAAAACATGAATTGGTCTCAGGCCATGGAAATGCTCTAAAAGGACTTTGAAGACAAAGTAAGAGAGGTAGAGCGAAAAGTAAGAGAGGTAGAAGAAAAATGGAAAGAGAAATGAGAGTGATGCAGGAGGGTCATGAAAAACGTCAACAGCTTGAAAAGCCAAATTAGCCAAATAGAAAAGGAGGTACAAAAACTCTCTGAATAAAATCATTGCTTAAGAATTAGGATAGAGCAAATAGAAGCTAATGACTTTATGAGAAATCAAAACATAATAAAGCAAATCCAAATGAGTAAAAAATAGAGGGCAATATGAAATATCTCCTTGGAAAAACAGCTGACCAGGAAAATAGATCCAGGAGAGATAATTTGAAAATCATTGGACTACCTGAAAACCATGACCAAAAAAAGAGCTTAGACATCATCTTCCAAGAAATTGTCAGGGAAAATTGCCCCGATATTCTAGAAGCATAAGGTAAAATATAAATTGAAAGAATCTATCAACAACCTCCAAAAAGAGATACCAAAAGGAAAACTTCCAGGAATATTATAGCCAAGTTCCAGAGATCCCAGGTCAAGGATAAAATATTGCAAGCATCTAGAAAAAAGGAATTCAAATACTGTGGAGCTACAGGATAACACAAGATCTAGCAGTTTCAACATTAATGGACTAGAAGGCATGGAATATGAAATTCTAGAAGGCAAAAGGACTGGGATTACAACAAAAAATCACCTACCCAGCAAAACTGAGTATAATCATTCAGGGGGAAAAATGGGACTTCAATAAAAAAGAGGACTTTCAGGCATTCATGATGAAAAGGCCTGAACTGAATAGAAAATTTGACTTTCAAATACAAGATCCTAGAGAAACATAAAAAGATAAACAGGGAAAAGAAATCACGAGGGATATTACAAAGTTAAACTGTTTATATTCCTATATGGAAAGATAATATTTCTAAATCATAAGCACTTTCTCAGTATTAGGGCAGCTGAAAGGAATATACTTAGAAAGAGGGCACAGGTATGAATTGCATATGAAGGTATGATATCTGAAAAGCATTTATTTTTTGCTTATCCTTGTTTTTTCTCGGGCAGGCAGGGTGGAGTGGCTTTTGTCTGGGGTAAGATTTGGGTTTGGGACCTCCCGGGTCCAGGGCTGGTGCTTTGTCTACTGTGTCACCTAGCTGACCCATGATGACATCTTTAAAATAAAGTTAAGGGGTAAAAGGAATGCACTGGAAGAAAGGGAAAGGGAGGAGTGGAATGTGGTAAAGTAGCTCACATAAAAGAAAAAAGAAAAAGCTTATGGAGTGGAGGGTAAGATGGGAAAGGAGTGGGGGAGTGAGCCTTACTCTCATCAAAATTGGCTCAAAGAGGGAATAACATACAAACTCAAGTGGGTATAGTAATATATTTTGTCCTAAGGTAGAGTGGGAGGGGAAAGGGATAACGGGGGAGAGGTGAAGGAAGGGAAGGCAGACTGGGGGAGGGGGCAGTAAAAAGCAAAATACTTTTGAGATAGAAAATAGAGTGAATAACAAGGGGAGGGAATAGGATGGAGGGTAATACAGTTAGCAATAGTAATTGTGCAAGAAATGATGAGCAGGAGGCTATCAGAAGGAAATAAGAAAAATGCAAACCATCAACAGAGAAAGAACTGATGGTATCTGAATACAGATTGAAATATAATTTTATTTGTTAATTCCTCTTTCTAAAATTACTTTGTCTGTTTTCTTTCACAGCCTGACTAATGTGAAGATGTTTTGCATGACTGCACATGTATAACTTTTATTGAATTGCTTGATTTCTTAGGGAAGGGTAAGGAGGGAGGGAGAAAGAATATTTGGAACGCAAAGTTTTAAAAAATCAATGTGAAAAAATTTGGGTTTTTTTACATGTAACCTGGGGAAAATTATACATACATACATACATAAATAAAATTTTTAATTAAAAAATATATACCTCAATTGGTTTAGGCATTCCCCAGGACAATGATACCCTCTTTTTTTTTTTTTTTTGGTGAGGCAACTGGGGTTAAGTGACTTGCCCAGGGTCACACAGCTAGTAAGTGTTAAGTGTCTGAGACCGGATTTGAACTCAGGTACTCCTGACTCCAGGGCCGGTGCTCTATCCACTGTGCCACCTAGCTGCCCCAATGATACCCTCTTAAGTTTTTAATTTCTTCTTTTTGAATTGTGTCAGTCATATCTGACTCTTGGTTACCTCATTTGGGTTTGTTGGCAAAGATTTTGGAGTGGCTTGTCATTTCCTTCTCTAATTCATTTTACTGATGAGGAACTGAAACAAACAGGGTTAAGGGACTTGCCCAAGGTCACACAGCTAGTAAGTATCTGAGGCTGGATTTGAACTCATGAAAATGAGTCTCTGATTCCAAGCCCAGTTCTCTAACTACTCTGCCACCCGGCTATACCACCCAATATTTTAAATTTTTGCCTCCATAAAACCAGATGCTATAAGTATTTTTGTATTTAGAGGTCCTTTTCTTCTTTCTTTGGGCTATAGGCCTACTAGAGATATAGCTGAATCAAAAAATATGCATAGTTTGATAACTTTATGAGCATAGTTCCAAATTGTTTTTCAGAATAGATGGATTAACAGCTCTACCAACAATGCTCTGGTATACCTGTATTTCTACAGCCCTTCCAACATTCATCATTTTCCTTTATGCCAGTCTAATGAATGTAAGTTGGACCCTCAAAATTGCTTTCATTTTTATTTTTCTATCTATTCATGATTTAGAATTCCTTAATATAGTTGTTGATAACTTGGATTTCTTCATTTGAAGACTGCTTGTTCATATCCTTTGACAATTTATCTACTGGGAAATGACTTTTAGGCTTATATATTTGAACCAATTTCTTACATAGTTTGGATGTGAGGCCTTCATTAGAGAAACTTGCTGGAAAGATTTTACCTGTTTCCTTTTTCACTTAAGCACATCTGGTTAGTTTGTAAGGAAAATTATGTAATAAAAATGTCTATTTTATCTTTTGTGATATTCCTGATAACTTATTTAGTCATGAACTCTTCCCCTATGCATAGTACCGAAAGGTAATTTATCCCTTGCTCCTCTGATTTGTTTATGATATGAACTTTTATATCTGGATCATGTATCCATTTGTAGCTTATCTTAATGTACGGAGGTGTTTAGCTAAAGCTAATTTCTGCTAGATATCTATCCAGTTTTCCTAGTAGTTTTTGTCAAATGATAAGTCCACCCTTCTATAACTGGATTCTTTGGGTTTATTAAAAACAATGCCTACTGTGTTTGTGTGTGATTCTTAAGGACACTTACAGTTAGGAGATGCAATATGACTAGCAATTGAGCAAAGAAGACTGAGGTAGTTGGGGAAGAGGAGGACAAAGAGAGTAGCATAAATAAGTGTCTAGGAGGAAAGGATGATCAACAGTATCAAATGCTACAGAAGTCAGGATACATGAAGATGAGAAAAGATCATAAGATTTAGAAATGAGGAGATTAAGAAGAGAGTAGTTCAAGTTGAATGAAGAGGCAAGAATTAAGGGAGAGTTTGAGAATGTGGGAGATTATAAAGATGATGGTGCCTTCCATGTTTAATAAGGAAGTTCAGAAGAAGGATGAGGTTTTGAGAATCAATATAATCATAACCCAATCATGATTATACATCCTGTACTACTCATGCTTTCCCATCAAAAAATAAAAAAGTTTGTTGGGGTAAGGGATCACTCCCTCAAAGCATATAATCCAACACTGTGATGATGGTAATGATCACTGTAGTGATGGAAAATAGAGTGTGTTGGCGAAAGTGGAAGGGAAAATTTGCCTTCAGAAGTGTTACTGGTACCTGGACCATATTAGATTAGATCATTTCCACTTCTAAGGGACTCATACACTGTATTTCCACTGTAACTCAGAAGTAGGAAGGAATAGAGTCGGGGGAGTTTTAAAGAAAATGGTGGAGTTGTGATGGAGACAAATCTATCGGTGGTTATGGTGGAAATGTTGGGGTGGAAACCAGTTTCCCATCCTCTGATTAATTAATTACCTACCTTTGGGGTCCAGGTATGACATCTTTGTCACTCTCTACCTTAGAGACAATTGTTTTAGATGCTCAGTACTTACCTCCTTACTTGACAGAAGTTTCTCATATTTTAACTCCAATGCTTACTACCTAGCTCTAAAATAGGGAGTTGTGCTAGATGACCTCTGAGGTCCTTCTTGTTCCATATCTATGATATTATGAGCCTACTCACTTGATTCTATTCTGCATAGGCAAATGTAAAAGACAATGGAGAGTTAGTAAGAGTCAGAGCAAGGAAGATGGCATGTGCCAGTTTCCTCCTTATTCTTTATCTGAAGAGCCTCTGCACCACAGCTGGTGTGGCAGAGAGGCAATATATTTATTGTTAACAAAGAGTGAGGTGACCCTTTCTGATATGCTGGTTCCTGGCTACCTTGCAGGGCTAACACAAGTCACTGAGGTCTTTCTGACTCCTGCCTTGACTGACTTCATAGAAAGTATATTCATCGGGGCAGCTAGGTGGCACAGTGGATAGAGCACCAGCCCTAGATTCAGGAGGACCCGAGTTCAAATCTGGTCTCAGACACTTGACACTTACTAGCTGTGTGACCCTGGGCAAGTCACTTAACCCTCATTGCCCCACTAAAAAGAAGAAAAAGAAAAAAAGAAAATATATTCATCACTGATCAAATGGTCTACAGATGTTTAGTCACTCTATCTTTCCATCAACCTCAATTGAAGAATTCCTAATATATCTTGAAAAGGGGTAACAAAATATAAAAACTTTTTTAGAGTTCCTTTAATACCTTAATACCTCATTGCCTCTGTTTCTTGTCACATACACACTGTAATTTCATCAAGTCAACTGAAGTAAAATCAATTATTCACCTCTAATCAACCCCCTCTACATTTCATTTTTAAAATCTGTCAATTATATTGAAAATTACTCTCCATGTGGCTGATTTCCATAAATAGCTTAGCAAAGTAATGAAACTTCCCTAACATTCATTTCAACACTATATCACAAACACACACACACACAAGGTTTTAAACTATATCTGTTGCTTCATCTACTTACACAAATTTTTTTTAAAAATTGTTTCTCAATGAAACTCAATGAAACAAAGGTCAATTGATCATCCTACTATATTGTCTGCAAGTAAAACCATTCAAAGCTGCATATGATTAATGGAGCATATTGATTATATCAATAGTTGCAGGTACCATCAATATTTCACCTAACAAATTATGTCTTTTATATTTAGAGTTTCTGTCAACAGTTTTCTAAAATGAAAACAATCCTCTTAATATCATAAATAAGGTTTTCATAAAAGTTTGCTTTTTAAAAGCATCTCCTTTCATTGAGAAAATCAGAGGTATGGTACATAGAGAAAGCTGGCCTTGGGGTCAGGAGGCCCTAAGTTCAAGTCATCCCACCTCCTCTTATACATATTATACATATGACTCTGGGCAAATATTTATCCTCTCAGTACTCTTAATCACCTCTCTATATGCCAGAGAAGGGGCTAATCTGGGGGTTAATCAGGAGCTCCCTACAACAATGAACTAACATCCTATCAATTTTTTCTCTGAAATAATTCTCTAGTCTTGTCCATATATTCTGAATGTACGCTTTTAAGATATTTTAATTAAATAGATTTCATGCTATTTACAGCTAAAGCATGCATACAAGTGGACACAACAGATTTTCCTTTCCATCTATAACAGTACTTGTGAATGCCACTTGGACAAAAGAGTGTCTTTTATTTTCTGGATATGAGCTTTTCACTTTCTGTGTGTTTTGGGTGTGGAGTTTTTTGTATTTTCGTTTTCACTAATTAAATTGTCTTGTCTTCATTTATAGTAGTTTCAACTGCTGCAGTGGCTTTTCTCTTTAAACTGATTACATATTTGTCTATCATAAAGATAAATTCTTTCACATCAAAATAAATTGAATAATAAAAATTTAAAACAATTAAATATAAATTTAATTGCTTAAAGTTTCAAATAATTATCTGTGACCATTCTAGATTGGTTTCAATGTTTTAATGTTGTAGGGTATGGGGGAAACCAGTTTATTGTGTTATACTTGCCAACATGAATGACATTGGAAAATTCAGATATTATGATACTTATAACTTCCTTGGAAAGATTATTTAACTTTGCATATACATATTGCACATTGGAATGCAGGAAGTAGCATGATTACACAATCCTTTTGTGTCATGAGTCTACACTGACTGACTGTGAAGGTGACAGAAGATTGCACCTCTATCAAGAGATTCGATTTGCATCACCTCAAATTTGACCCTATTTGCACATTTCATAGTGAATAATTGCTATGTTGCATTCACTGACAGTTGAAGCAAATTAGCTATATTAGTGTCACTTTTATTGATTTTGATTTGAACTTGGCTTTCAATAAAAAAAAAGTAGTCATTTAATCAAAAGTTGTACTTTAAATATCTGATCATTTTGTCCATTTCTTCCTGCTGCTCCCTATCCTCCCCACTTCAAGGGCTTTGTGTCTTTTACCCAGGGATACCACAGACAATTTGGAAAACTCTGTCTTAAAGCTTTAGGCAAATGTGGGTGGGGGCTGCATTCTGGTTCTTCCATTGATTCCAGGGGAGTGCTGAGGCAATCTATTTGTTGTTAACTCTTTATTCACCACTATCTTACCTCTCTTCCTACCCATCCATGTTCTTGATGAAGTCTTGTAAGGCACCTTTGATTCATAAGTCATCATTTTTTTATTCTCTAAACTACTCATTCCCATCATTACCTCCTTATTTCTCTTTCTCCTATCTGCAATTATGCTTTTTCTGAAAATTATAAACTAACTAAACAAACAAGTGATCAGAACCTACCATGTGCCAAGTATTGTGGTAAATGTGACACTATCACTGCTTCTGTCTTTGTCTCTGTCTCTCTCCACATAAACACACAATGCATCAGTGCCCACATGTACACATATGTATATGTATGCAGTATAGACATGTATGCACAAACAGAAGCATGCATATGCATGTATATATAACTGTGTGCACAGATATATATTGTGCAAATATACATATATACATATATATGTATAGATATATTTGTAGAGAAGTACAGACAGTCATAGTCCAGTGGAATGTTTCCTTGAGGGCAGAAACTGTTTCACTTTGCCTCTGTATCTTTAGCACCTAGTTCAGGATTTGACTCATAGTAGGTTCTTAATAAATACTTGCCGATTGCTTACATGTAGAATGCTCTATGACTCTCACAAGAATCAAAATTGCAGGTGACCAAAAGAGAAATGAAAGAGTAGATGGTGGACATGAATAAGCTACAGCCAGGTTGTCAAACTCAAATAGAAATGGGAGTCACTAAACCAAATAAAAGGATCACTGGGGGCCCTATATTGTCTTAGAAAACTATATATATTTATGTACTAATATAACAGCACATTAAAATCAGAAAGGAACTGCATTGTAATTTGGTTTGAGCTGTTCTCTGGAGTGTTGTGGGCCACACACAAGATGTGAGCTGGTTTGATACTGTTAGGCTATAGTATGTGTATGTGTACATGTATATACATATGCACATATATGCACATGTGCATGCACATTTATACATGTATGTGTGTGAGAACATGCAGAAATACATGCATGTGTGCATGTATATCAATAAAATCCAACAGCAGACAGAAGAAAAAGCTTAAAATTAGGACCAGGAAAAATAAAACATTATTACTATGTTATTTGTAAATATACATATTTCTTTTAAAAATGTAAACAGCTTGGGATTTAAGATTTTACATGTACTTTAATTTTTTATTTGCTAGAACATTTTTTTCTGCTGGTGGTTATTAAGTTTATAATCAAAATATACAGTTTTTAAAAGCAAACCAAATGAGATACAAGAAAATTGCATGATAAACTGAAGGTATAGAAGTAGAGTGAACTAAAAATTCAAAAGCAGGACCCTTAAAAAACCAAGTGGATTCAGCTGGGAGGGAGCATATGCTAGTGGAAGAAATGATTAGCCAGGAAGTCCCTGATCTCAATTCCTCCAGCCAAAGGGCAGGGAATTCTTAGAGGTCTGCCTTGATGAAAGGGCAAAATTTGATCAACATTTGGACTCTGTCAGAACTACATGAAAACTGAAAACCACTTTGGGGAAAAAATGGCAAGCCATTGTTTTTCCTTCAGAATACTGTACTGATACTTCAGGGTAGAAAATAAAGTGTGCTCTAGGTTCAGAGATTTCAAACACACAGCCAGCAGGCCATATGTGGCCTACAACATTCCCAAGAAAACAGATTAAAATGTAATTAGGAAATATTTAACAAAAGAAACAAAACTACAATAAAACACAGATAATGTTAATGTGTAGTTTTCTAAGTCATTTGTAGCCTGCAAGGATTTTTAATGTATAGTATAAAGGACCCCATTTCTTTTTGAGTTTGGCACTACTGCTCTGGGCAGCTAGGTGGCACAGTGTATAAAGCACTGGGCTTTGAATCAGGAAGACTCACCTTCATAGGTTCAAATCCGGCCTTAGGCACTTACGAGGTGTTTGCCTCAGTTCCTTATTTGTAAAATGAGCTAGGGAAGGAAATGGCAAAGCATTTCAGTATCTTTGCCAAGAAAATCCCAAAAAATTAAGTTACAAAGAGAAACGATGAATGTGAACTTAGACAGACTTCCAGAAATAATGGAGGGTAGGTAGAAGTGCCTGGTGTGCTATGGTTCATAGGGTCATGAAGAGTCAGACATAGCTGAACAGCAACAACTACTGTTCTTGGTCATTTTTATATTATCATAGAGCAGGATGAAATATCAAGTGTCATCCTGTCCAGCCTACTGCCTAAATTCTCTATCAAAGTGCCACCAACCTCAATTGAGTCAAAGGGGCTCAAGTCTTCACAGGATGGATTTTCCACCAGACATTCTTCCCAAATGCATAGACTGGCTTGATTAATATTATTAAAACTTGGACCTTGGCTTTTAAAATTCTTCCATCCTCCATCCACACAAGCTTAATTTCTCAACTGTGGCTGGAAAACATCCATCCAAGTTTTCTGTTTCCATGCTGTGCTACATAGCCCCTATGTCCTTTCAAGTACATTTCAGTCTCATTAATCCTCAGCAACCCTGTGGGGAGGAAGGAAGTCATTTCAATTCAGTAAACATTTATTAATAAACTAATAAATAAAGAGGAATTTCCAGATTCCCTTTATAGGTGGGGAGACTGAGGCAGACATCCACATAATTAGACATAACAAAACAAGTACAAGAGTTGAGATTAGCACAAAAGCATTCCAGATGGTCTAGTTAATCATCAGGTCCATTATTCTATGTTACTTTGCAGGGGAAAAAACATCCTTCTACTTTATCCCCTCTCCTGAATTACATCTGGCCATAACATGAAATGAGATGAAAAAATAATGTTCTTTGATAATAAACATTTCGATCACTTCCAGAGAAACAAGCTAAGAAAATGGGAACTCTTTTATCTGCTGAGACAAACAAAAATAACTATCTCATTATATCAGACTGTTTCAACAATGGATTATGCAGGTCACCATAGCAGGACAAAATGCAGCTGCATATATTCATGTGCAAACTGGCTTGATCTTGCCAAGAGAGACATAAATATTCAATTGTTTTAAAACAAAAACAGAAGTTGGGGGAGGGGGTGGAAATCCTAGTCCAGTGCTTACCATTAATAATGAAAAGAAGATTTTCTGACATGCTGTCTCACTATACAGTTTTAGAAATAGTAGCTTGTTTCAGCATAAGGAACCAAGGACCATAGACTATTGGGAGTCATCATGGGCTTTAGTGATCATACAAGTCACCACCTTTCATTTATATATATATGATTCCCAGACCATTTCTTATATCACTGTGGGCACTAGTGCTTGTCCATTATATCCTCAGGAGCCAGTGATGTGTAGGGAGAATGGGTACCAAGCAGGCAGTCTATAGATCTGGCTTGGACTCCCAGCTCTAACTAGAGCAGCCATGTCACCATCGAATAGAAATGAAGATTGACTTTAAAAAATACAAATTAACATTATCTATGTTGCATTATACTCTTTTAACTTTCTTAAATATTTCCCATTTACATTTTAATCAGGCCATACTTGAGAGTTCAGGTAAACAAGGGCTATGATCTTGACACCTCTGAATTAGATGACCTTGATTTATAACTTCCCCTCTCTAAGCCTCAGTTTCTTTATCCATAAAAGGGGAGTCATGGAATATATATTTCTAAGGCCTCAACTCTAATATTATGTAACTATTTATCTAAAAAACAGATGTGATGGAATACTACTGTGCTATGAGAAATGGTAAGCTCAATGATTTTAGAAAAACATGGAAAAACTTGCTTGAAATAATGAAGAGTAAAGTAAACAAAACCAAGAGACCATTAACAGTAACAGCAATATTGTTTTAAGAATGATTGAGTGAGGGGCAGCCAGGTGGTGCAGTGGATAGAGCACTGGCCCTGGATTCCAGAAGACCTGAGTTCAAATCAGGCTTCAGACCCTTGACACTTACTAGCTATGTGACCCTGGGCAAGTCACTTAACCCCAATTGCCTCATCAAAAAAAAAAAGAATGATTGAGTGAATACATTATTTTGACTATTATAAATTCCCAAATTAACTATAAAGGACATACAAAGAAAAATGCTATCTGAATCCAGAGAAATAATTGATAAATAGAAGTATGTACAGAATAATTTTACATACATACATATTTGTATACACACACATGCACACACACAACTATTTGTGTCTAATAGTAACCATCTCTAGGGCTGGGAGGGGGGAAGAAAAAAAGGAAAAAAAGAAATTTACCTGATAATTTTGTGGTATTTGAAAGGAATAGCAAGTTGTACACAGTAGATTTGCAGTTTCATGTACAATCATCTTTTTTATTGTACTATGTTATGGAAATGCTTATATTATTCCATAAATTAAAAATAAAATAAATTGAAATATAAAGATATAGATATATGTATGTATATATCTGTTTTAGTTCATGCATAGGTTCCTCTATCTATTAGTTTCCCATGAACATTCCTACATACTTATAGATACTTGCAAAGAGCATAGAGCACTATCTTTTGAATAGCTAGAAACTGACAACAACCACTTGAAAGACAATAGTGGCAGTTATTAGCAGTCACTGACTTTTCTGTTGCTTTTAAACTATAAATGAAAAAGTGACAGGTGTTTTATCTATCTCTTCCTTTATGTACTTTGTGCCTATAGGTTTGGGGTAGTCTTCCTTTAGTGGAACTTAAAAGGGTTGTTTGAGCATAGTCCCATCATTCCATTCTCTGGACAGGGCTCTAAACAGTCTATCTTATGACAGCCCTGTCCAATATTCTTCCCATTCTTTGATCCGCTGCTACCCAGTAGGAAGGACTTCAGCTGATTTTGCAGATTTGACAGAAACTTCTGATTTTCAGAACTGCTGAAAATGATGTGATTCTCTATTCTGCTGTTTTTTAGATCAGGGCACAGACCTGAAACTGGAAAGAGCAGGTTATTAGGATAATAATGTAGTGCTTAAAGCATTTGTGGGGTTGGAAGTGCTTAGTATAACAGCCAAATCAGCTACTCCTTAGCTCTGGTTGACCCTTTTGTAATGTAGACCAAGCTACTTTTCCTCAACTTTTCCATTAGTGGTCTTCAGGGATATGACTTTCCCTTAGTTAATATCTTCCTTCCCTCAGAAGCAAATCCCTTTTAAAGAGAGCTATGAGGGGAGCAAACTTGCATGAGATACTTGCCTGGAAGGAAAAGTATCCAGCTCTTTACTCACCAAGTCTTCTTTTACCATTTAAATCTGCTTACTCATGGTTCTAGCATTGCCTGGGATAAATGTTCTCAATTCACATGGTTTGTTGCCATATGGTTTATTGCCCTACTTGAGAGGTTTATAAAAATGGAAAAAAATCCATATCCTTAAGATTCTCTCTCTACTAGTTCAGAGCCCTCGACCAGGATTGAGGGCTAAAACCTTGGTCCTTATTTGTAACTCTGTATATCCTAAGACATTCATTGCCTCCTTACTCCTTCTCTTTATCAATAATGGATAACACAACTAGGAATAGTTAGAATCAATCCTAATTTTATTTAGATTAAGCTTAGTTTTTTTTTTGCTATGAATTAAACATAAGTTGCAAATGTAACATTAAAGAATGGAGGGGAAAACAGCTTTGAATTAGACTTCCATCTTTATTGAACAGAAGGAGGAACAGCACAGTAGTGGTAGCAAGAAAGCAACATTTCACCATGCATATTAATCCTCAGCCAGGGGAAAGTTCACTAATTGGACACACCCTTTGCTCTAGTAACAGTTGTTTTATATGTCAGTCATTCCAGTGGAACTTGTTGGCAGAAAACACCCATTTCCTTCATTCCTGTCTCTGTCTCTCTGTGTCTGTCTCTCTTTGTCCTCTCTCTGTGTTTCTGTGTGTGTGTCTATCTCTTTCTCTCTGTCTCTTTCACACACACACACACACACACACACACACACACACACACACAAAACCTCTACCAGACTTGTGTAGCCATGCATATCTCCTGTGAGAATCTATTAGTCTATTCTAGGACAGGAAGAAAACAATGCTGTCTGTCTCTGAAACACTTCCCCAGAGCCCATACAAGTAGTCTCTGAGGGTCTCTTCTCTCTGTGTGCAGAGAAATCAGTTTCCCCAAATGTGGCTACAATAACAACAAAGAAGCTTTTAACAAATTGCTAGATCATGTGGATATATTTACTGAAATGGAGGAGTAGATGATAACAATTCAAAACCAAATCCTTGCCACCAAAAATTAAAGAAAGGTTATCCTTATGAATCCCCAACTTACTGATCAATATGTATTATGCAAGAAAATGATAAAGACTGAGTAACATGTGCAACACACAGTTGGCAATAATTTGGCACCTACCAAATACCTGGTTAAGAATAATGTTTTAAATAGATGCTGTCTTATTCATAAGCTTCAGGCTATGTAGATGTAGAAGAGATCTAGTAAAAAGAAATAAAAAACCACATGGGAACAGGATGAGTATATATTTTCTCTATCATCCTCTCTGATCCTGAAGTTCTCCTAAAGATGTCTGTAAATTGTATTAAATCATACTGATTTGGGAAAAGAAAGTAAATAACCAACTCAATCAGTACATTAGCATAGGTTAAATTTTGCTTGCTGGTAAGATGCAAAAGACTTTCCTTGAATAATTTTTCTGACCAACATGCTGAGCACAATATGGTACAGCAAAGTGATTAATTGGACTGGAATGTGCGCAGGTAAGACTGGGAAAAGCTACAGGGTCAAAACCTGGAAATCCCCCCAAGCAGGTAAGCCTTCTGGAGAAGGTAATAAAGAAAACAGCTGGGACCCTGGGAAAGTATTTTGTAAAGTCAACAGGAGTTTTCCTGCTTAAAGATCAAGAACTGAATGTATGAACCAGGGACGAAACTGGGATAAATAACCATGAATAAGCAACACAACTGCTTACTTGAAAAATGTCCAGGAGTTTCTTCCTTTTTATCTTTTTGATGAAGCAATTGAAACTTTCCTTCTGATGTTATTCTGGCCTATTGTGAAATTTGCAATCATCAGAAGACGTGTCTAGCATCACTAAGAAAAAGTATAGCTTTTAAATCTACGATGACCTACCTAAATAGTTCTTTTAAGCAATCATAACAACCATAATTGTTACATAAGACTCCCATTTTCATATCACTTAAACATTTATGAAATTATTTTCTTAAAACAACCCTATAAGATACAAGGTAGGGAGTACAGTATTATTATTCCCATTTTGCAGGTAAGTAAAATGAGGCTCTGAGTAATTGAATTGTCCCCAGTATACATACATACAAACACATGCACATACATATATACATATATATGTACATATATAGATGTAAATATGTATGTATAACAAGTACATATGTATATATCATATATTTCTATTATAGGTACATATACATACATACATAAATACATGTGTTAGAGTCAGTACCCATAGGATTTGGATCTAGAAAAATGCACGGAGATCATCTCCTCTAACTCCTTCATTTTATAGATGAGGAAACTGAGGCTCAGGCAAAGCAAGTGATTTGCCTAAGGTCTTAGAAACATTAGGATCAAAGGATTTAGAGCTAGGAGAGATTTTAGAGATGACCTAGCTCAAATTTCTAATCATCCAAATAAGGAAATGGAGGCTCAGACAGGTGAAGTGACTTCCCTGTGTCATCCCTAGTAAGTGCTCCAGCCAGGACTCAAAAACAGCCCCTTTGACTCCCAAACTAGAGCTGTTCCTATTACACGGCTCTGTGTTTTAGGGAAATTTTTTAGATTTTTTTTTAAGTCTGTTGCCTGCAGGTGGAGCCATACCTAATTTAGGAGTTGGCAATATACTTAATTTTGTGGATCACTAGCAAAGATAAGCAGTTCCCTGTGGGTATAGTGGATGCCACAATTGGATCTAAAATATATGCAATGGAGAAGAAAGTAAAGCATAAAATATTAGAGCTAAGATATTTGTCTATGCCCAGTTTTTGCCATACTGCTTTCCAGTTTTTCCAACAATTTTCACCAAATAATAATTTCTTATCCCAAAAATCTTAAGTCTTTACACTTGTCAAATGCAAGGTTATATTGCATTTAAAATAATTACAAGAAGCACCAGTTCTGAACAAGAATATTATCAATTTATCAATCTCTACCAGTAAGGGATTGACAGAACAGTTCCCTAACTTCTCATGGTCCAAAAAGAGAAAGCTTGGCTACCTTTCCAGGTTTTTCTCCCCTTTTCAAAAATAAGAGGTAGGTCATCATACTTCAATCAAATGTAATTGATTCATATAATTAAAGGTGGATTACATCAGGTCAGAAAGACTAAATGTATCCTTGATTCAGGACAATGTCTTTACACATGGTAATCAATCCAAAGAATTGGGGGACCCCCCCCACACTGGCTACTATCTGCATGTGGTCCTGAGGGAGACAGCGAGTCTAGCTGACAACATGTAACACAAGGGGAATCTGAATTTGCCCATATACTGGTTATCAATAATTATTTTCTTGATTTGCTGATTTGTTATTAATTTCCTGCTCCAAATTGTATGTTTACTCTGTTCCTTTGCTCTACCTTTCTATTTCTTAACAAATACTAGATAGTTTTGATAATTACTGCCTTATAATATAGTTTAAGATCTGGTACTGCTCAATCTCCTTCCTTTACATTTTTATTAGTTCCTTTAATAATCTTGATTATTTTTTGTTCTTCCATATTAATTTTGTTATTTTTCCTAACTCAGTAAAATTATTTTTTGTAATTTAATTGGGATGCTATTGAATATACAAATTAGTTTAGGTAAAATTGTCATTTTCATTATATTGGCCATGCCTATCCATGGACAATGAATATTTCTCCAATTATTTAAATCTGATTTTATTTGATAAAAAGTTTGTATAATTTTGTTTATATAGTTCCTGGGTTTGTTTTGGCAGATGTACTCCCAGGTTTTTATGCTATCTAGAGTTATTTTAAATGAGGCATCTTTTACTATTTCTTCTTGAAAAGTTTTGTTTTTATTTGAGATCATAACTGCTACCCCTGCCTTTTTTTTCCACCAGCTGAAGCATAATAAATTCTATTACAACATTCCATTTTAACTTGGTGTGTCTCTCTCATTCTTCTGTTTCTTGTAAACAACATATTGATAAATTCTGATTTCTAATGCATTCTGCTATCCATACAGAATGATCATCCAGTTCAACTCCCTCACTTTACAAAGGAGGAAATTAGGGCTTGCTGGGGGAAGTGACTTGCCTAGGAGTCCCACAGTGGTGACCATAGAATTGAAACCCAGCCTGAATCTCAGGAAAAAAGGTACTCTACACCATGAAAGAAGAAAGAAAGAAAGGAGAAAGTCATAGACTTTTTTCTGTCCTAATTCTCCTAATGTTTCTTGAGACAGCTAAGTGGCACAGTGGATAGAGCAACAGGTCAGAGTCAGGAGGACCTGAATTCAAATCCAGCCTCAGATACTTACTAGCTATGTGACACTGGTCACTTAACCTTGTTTGCCACAGTTGCTTACCTGTAAAGTGAGTTAGAGAAGGAAATGGCAAATCATTCCAGTATCTTTGCCAAGAAAACCCCAAATGAAGTTACAGAGAGTCAGAAACTACTGAAATGATTCAACAACAATCTTCCTTCACATTTCTGCAGTACTGAATGCTCTTCACCATCACCTTCCTTGGTTCTCTCACCTCCCTTGGTTCTCTTCCTACATGTCTGATTGCTCCCTCACTGGCTCTATATCCTTCTCCTCCTGACTTTCCTGTGGCTATCTCCAAAGACTTCTCCTCTTTGATGATATCATTTATTCTTGACTTCAGTTATATCCTATCTGTAAATTACTTCCAAATGTCTTCGTCCATTCTCTCTACATCTCCCCAAAGTTCCAGTCCTATATTTCCAATAGAGCACCAGCACTTCAAACTTAAAATGTCCCCAATTGAGTTCATTTTCTCCTCAAAACATGCTTTTCTGGTTTTCCTGGGGTTGGGTTTTGTTTTTTGTTTTTTTTTGTTCAGAGGGGAGTTGTTTCTTTTGTTTTGTATTGTTTTGGGTTAGGAAACACCAGTCATCTATGCTCCAAGCTTTCCTGTCATCTTGGGTATCCCATTTTACCTCACCTCCCACATCTAATCAATTGTTGAATTCTTTTTATCCTACTTCTACAACACTTTTCCCATCTATCCTCTCCTCTACTTCTATTACTACTACAACCTCCCTAGTTGAAACCCTCACCTTCTCACCATGTCTATTGTAATAGGCTCCTAACCAGTCTTCCTACCTTTCTAATCCATCCGTCATACTGCTAAATAAGTAATCTTCAAAAATGCCACTCTGATCACATCACTCCTCCACAGCAAAACCTTCAGTACCTCCTATAGAAGACAGAACATTTTCAAGAGACCTTATACAGAAAGTCAGGGTGAACAAAAAGATACTCTCTTGTTTCACTTATAGCGTTAATTGCTACCTGAACTCAGCTAGAAGAATTATCAACACCCATGCGATAAGATAGTGGCTGCAACTTATACCTGGCAGGCCAGTGAAGTCACTTTATTTATAATAACTCCCTGGAGATTTATATGAATCTTTAGGGTTATCTGAATAAAAAAATATTTCCAAGTTCCCTGTGGTTCATAAAGTTGCCCCTTTCACTTCTATTTTGCAGGGTCTTTGCTACTAAAAATATAACTTAATTACCATTCAATAGAAGTTCTTTTTGCTAACATATTGTGGTTCTCATTGTTCTTATATTCACATGATATTAACACAGACCATCCAGGAGCTACAGCTCCCCATTCCCTGCAGGACTGATAAAACTCCTAATCCTGGCATTTAAGATTTTCTGAGACCTCCAGCCCACCTTGCCAGTCATTTCATTCTTACTACCCTTCATATATTCTGTGTTCCAATCCAACTGGAGTACTCATCATCCTTTGTTCTTATATTGCCATCTCCCCTCTGTACCTTCACTCTCATCAATTCCCATTCCTAAAATAAACTCTCCCATTCCTAACCATCTTCTTTTCAAGCCTCTCCCATCCTTCAATATATAACACAGGTGCTATAGACCTCATGTGACTTTTTCTGAGCTCTTTCCTACCCCCAGCTGAAAGTGATCTTATTCACATTACATTTTCTTCATATCATTTTTCTTAAACCTTACCTTTCTGCTTTTCTCACTCTTCTTTGCATCATAATCTTCTTGAATATTTGTTCATTTCCCCATTAGACTGTAAGCTCCTTGATAGCAGGACCTGTTTCATAATAATCTCTGTATCCCCACTTTGTTTCTAGCTTTCTAGTTTCTAGCCTTTCTAATCTGGAGAAATTTCCACCCTGGATCTCGACATACTGTTTGGTGACTGTCTCTCCCTGACTACTATTTTAGGAAAGCCCCAGCTGCCATGCCTCATTTTACCTCCTAGCTCCAGCCATCTCTTCCTTACCAAATCTATATTACCTTGGATGGAGCATATCAGTGTACTCCTCTAAGGCCTCATGTAATATCCCTAAAACTTACTGGATGAAAATGCTTCTCACTGGTCACCAATCTCCTTTGTGCATTGTCTTTTCCATTAGGATATAAGCTCCTTGAAGGCAGGGACTATCTTCACTTTGTATGTGTATCACTAGAATGTAACAGTGCTTGACATATAGTAACGCACTTAATAAATATATGTGCATTTAGTCATTCAACATGAAGCACTGCACCTTATTTGTATTTAAGTATCTTGACTAATTCATGATCTCATCATTGGGGAGTAGTACATGTCACAATCCATGCATTCCTTTTCCCTTCTTACCCTCTGGAATTTCAGGCCATGAGCTTCCATAAAACCTCCATAAATGATCTGCCCAATGTGTGGATGACCTTCTCCTATGTCTTTTAATATTTGGAGGCTACCAGTGCAGCAGTCAAGATCCACAACTACTATCCCTCTCTTTTGTTATATCACAAACCTACTAACATTTCTAATTATACATGATAAGGCTATCTTTTATTCAGCTTCCTTCAGCAGATTCAATACTAGTAATACATAGAAGACTAAGTATGATCCCCATCCTGATCCCTATTGCCTTGAGTTACCAGAAATTTTGATTCTTTGGAGATTTTGATGTTTTGTAATTCTCTCAACATATCTGCTGTTTAATAGAATTGATTCATTATGCCTGACCAACAGAAAATGCCACTGATGATGGCAGCTAGAAGCAATTCTGTAGTCTTTTCCCCATTTTGTTGTTTTTTAGTCATTTTCAGTCATGTCTGCCTCTTCAGGACCCCTTTCAGGGGTTTTCTTTTTAAAGATAGTATAATATTTGCCATTTCCTTCTCCAGCTGATTTTACAGATGAGAAAACTGAGGCAAACAAGTTTAAGTGACTTGCCCAGGGTCAAAGCTGGATTTGAATTTAGGCCTGCCTGACTCTAGGTCTGGTACTCTATCCACTGAGCCACTTCTATTTTTCTTAATCCTATGTAATTCCTTCAGGTGATGAAATAGAATGCTTTGTTTTTTGTCTTTCTCTAGCACCTAGGATATAATAGATATTTAATAAATGCCTTTGAATGAATGAATGGTGCAATGGAAAGAGATTATGGGTTTGATGTCAAAAGTCTTAGATTCAAGTCCTAGTTATGACACTTACCAGTCATGTGACTTTGAGCAAGCTGCTTATTGCCTCTGAGCCCCAGCTTATTCATCTGTAAAATGAACTTCTGAGTCTTTTCCAAATCTAAACATTTCCATTATGAACTGTGAACTACATAACATGTCCTCAATAATTTTGTGTTTGTTGATTCATCAATTAATCTAGAAAGTTTTCAAGAGACTTACTAGAGACATAAATAGGCAGCTAGGTGGCACAGTAGATAGAGTGCTGGTCCTGGAATCAGGAAGACTTATCTTTTTGAGTTCAAATCTGGCCTTGGAAACTTACTGGCTATGTGACCCTGGACAAGTCACTTAACCCTGTTTTCCATAGCCTCATCTGTAAAGTGATCTGGAGAAGGAAATGGTAAACTATTCTAGTATCTTTGCCCAGAAAACCTCAAATGGGGTCACAAAGAATTAGACACAGCTAAAAACAACTCAACAAGTAGTAAAGAAATAAAGCTAGATAATAGATTGTCCTTAGCCTCAGTGAGTTTATATTCTAGGAGGAATTGCTTTGTTTTTCTTTCTTGTCCAATTAAATAGGATGTCAGGTTTGTTTGTTTCTTTTTCCTGAAAAGATATTGTTTCAGATGAAGCTACTTTCAACATAAAAACACAGTTTGCAAGCCTGCCCACTTGAAACATATGCAGAAAAAAAGTGCCTTTACTTTCAATCTTAAAAAAGAAAGTTGCTTAGCAAAAAGTCCCTTGTTAAATAATCTTTACATAGATCAAGTGCATCCTACTTGCCTATATGGTCTTTAGACCATGATGGCACCTCATCATTAGTGGGTCAAAGGGATTCATGATTAAGTGTCCTGTAATGGAAAAAAGCTTCGGGCTTCGTGTCATGTGATCTAAAGTCAAACCCTAACTCTGCCACATATTACCTTTGTGACCTCATACAAATCATTCAAACTTTCTGGGACTCCCTTATCCTGTAAAATGAAGGGTTTGGATTCCTTCCAGCTCTAACATCCTAGCATTTTGAAAAGAAAAATAATAAATCTTAGCATAGATTCTCTTTACCAAGAGGCCCTCATCAATTTCTCTAAACTATCATTATTGAAGTTTGTCAAATAATTAATGACAGTTTGTTTAATGATAACCACAAATCTTTCCAGCTCTCGAGTTGCAGATCCATCTCCCTCATTATACCTGTGAAGGAAAGATAGAGACCTATCAAAATATGTTATCAATTATTGGTGGATCTAATCAAAAGTTAATCACATTGGCCACACCTTGCTCTACCTCCTCATGCATTCTTTACTTGACTTTTTCCTCTCATTATAAGGGAAAGCAATTTTGGTAATTGGGAATCTTCAGTAATACCTCTATATAAAAGAAGCTAAAAATTTCACTATTATACTGGGTCCACTCAAGGCCAAATCAAAGTCAACAAAACTCTACGCTGTTATTAACCCCTAATACAGTGGACATTAGATATTTATAGTAGTATTTATTATGATGTCATAGTTCTTTGTACATAGTGGAAGAGATAGACTAGAAGATCAGGGAATGGGAGTCATAATGAAAAGAAAGAATAAAATGAGCTGGAGTGTATGAGCAAGAATGGGCTGATAAGCCTCTTTTGGATAGCCTGAATTGAAGAAATCGGTCTAGTGTTTTTTAAGGATGTTATATGTGCCATATAAAACTTGGATGACACAATTGGGTGGGTTTAGTCTGGAGAAGAGAGGACTCAAAAGGGGCAGGATAGTGATCTCAAAGTATTTAAAGGGATATGAACTAGAAGGATTAGAGCCATTCAGTTCAGCCCCAGAGGGAAGAACCAAGAGCAACCAAGAAAGAACCAAGGGCTGATCCAAGGTTTCAAAGTGGTGAATTTTGTCTTAATGTCAAGAAAAAAACTTTATTTCTATTTAAGCAGTCTAAAAGTGGACAGGATGCTTCAGGAAGTCATGGGATCATAACTGGAAGAGGTGTTAGAGACCACCAAGTCCAACCTCCTCATTTTCCACATAAGGAAACGAATGCCCAGAGGGGTTGTGTGATAGCAGAGGTAGCACACATAGCTAATAAATTACTTACCTGGTCACTCTGAGGCTGGAATCATACCCAGGTCTTCCTGGCTTGGCCTAGATCTGTGATCTCCAACTTCAAGATTATGGGATTCTTTCAGTTCAGCACTGGGCTAGAGTGAGCAGAGTAAATAAAAGGAACAGCACCAGGGGGTCTCAATAACCCACATAAAGTAGAATGTTGATATTCCCTTACAGAAAATCATTTTTAAATGCCTTACCTATTTATAGGTTTATCTTATTGGGGGAGGGGGTTCAGTCTTCAAATGTCATAGCTATTTACAAGGTTTCTCTTGTTCAGTTGGTTTTTTTCAGGCAAGTCTGATTCTTTATGACCCCATTTGTAGTTTTCTTGGCTCATTTTATAGATGAGGAACTGAGGCAAACAGGGTTAAGTGATTTGCCCAGGGTCACATAGCTAGTAAATATCTGAGGCCAGATTTGAACTCAGGAAGATTAATCTTCCTAACTCCAGGCCCAGCACTCAATCCACTGAGCCACCTTGTTGCTCCTGAAGTCAGGAAGGCTCATCTTCTTGAGTTCAAATCTGGCCTCACACACTTACTAGCAGTGTGACCCTGGACAAATTACTTAATCCTTTTTGCCTTAGTTTCCTCATCTGTAAAAGGAGCTGGAAAAGAAAATGGCATTTCAGCTAGTGGCACGGTGGTTAGAGCACTGGCCCTGGATTCAGGAGAACCTGAGTTCAAATCTGGTCTCAGACACTTAACACTTACTAGCTGTGTGACCCTGGGCAAGTCACTTAACCCCAATTGCCTCACACACACAAAAAAAGAAAGAAAAAAAAAAGAAAATGGCAAACTACTCCAGTATCTTTGCCAAGAAAACCCCAAATGGGGTCATAAAGACACTAGACTGAAATCACTGAACAACAACAATTTCCTAACTCCACTAGTTACCTACCCTGGCAAATAACTATGTAAATATTTGATGTCTACATACTGGTAGGGCAGAGAGGGCTGAGAAAAGTGACGGCAGGATTTGAGTTGAATCCTGGACACGGAATGTCATTTGGGAGGAATAGCTAGTGATCAGTGCAGCTTGATCATTATAAAAAAGGAGAGCAAAATGTAATAATGCTTGAAAGGGGCCAATTTGTGATGGATTTAAGCTTCCTTTTGTATTTTGCCTTATACTATTAAATCGTAGGCTCCTTGAGGGCAAAAACTGTTTTTTTCTATTCTTTTCTTTTTTTGAGGAAGTGGGGTTAAGTGACTTGTTCAGAGTCAGGAAGCTAGTAAGTTATCTAAAGTCAGATTTGAACTCAGATCCTCCTGATTCCAGGGCCAGTGCTCTATCCAGTGAGCCACCTAGCTGCCCCTCTATCATTTTCTTGTGAGAAGCTTTAAATTCTAAATGGAGGTTTTTATTTTTGACCCTGAAAGTAATAGGGAGCCACTGGAAACAATCTCTAATATTAAAAGAATTAGCACTTGGGGGTGGGGAGAAGGGATGGAGGGAAGACAATGTGTACATATAAAATTGTTTGTAGACTTAGTAGGGATGAAGGGTATTAGCAATTGGGAAGATTAGGAAAGGTTTCATGAGCTATTTAACATTTTTATCAATAACTTGGATAAAAGCACAGATGGCATGCTCATTAGATTTGCAGATGACACCAAACTGGGAAGAATAGCTAACGCAGAGGATGACAAAGCATCCTAAAGAACCTTGACAGGCTCAGATGTTGGACTGAATCTAAGAAGATGAAATTCAATAGGGACAAATAGAACGTCTTGCACCAACTTCACAAGTATAAGATAGGAGACTCACCCACCATTACATAGTTGTTCTGAAAACAATTAGGGCACCTGAGTGGACTGCAAGTTCAATGAATTAGCATTTTGATGTGGTGGTTGAAAAGGTTAGTGCAGTCTTAGCCTTCATTAGGCCACAATAGTGAATATTCCTTCTGTGTATGGGTTGTACTAGCGGGCTGCTGAGGCCCTTGCCAATTTTCAGATTCTATGACTCTGAGTTTATATTTAATTCAAAGGTAATAGGGTCACTGCTAAGGGGAATGGTGCTCTCCTTTGTAAAGAATGGACTTGAGTGGGGAGACATCAGGCAGAAAGGCCATTGTTCTTAAACCTCTTTTCCTGGCTCCCCTTTATCTTTCATTTCTTCAATATAGATTTTCTGTGGGTTAAATAACCATTGTTGCTTCAGTCTTATAATCTCATGATGTCTTTTGAGCTTTGTCTTGGAGAACAAGCAGGATTTTGTTTTTTTGTTTTTGTGTTTTGTTTGTTTGTTTTTGTCTTTTTGGTAGGGCAATGAGGGTTAAGTGACTTGCCCACAGTCACACAGCTAGTAAGTGTCAAGTGTCTGAGGCCGGATTTGAACTCAGGTCCTCCTGAATCCAGGGCTGGTGCTTTATCCACTGCACCACCTAGCTGCTCCACAAGCAGGATTTTAGTGGCCAGTAGAGTTTACCTGGGGCTGAAGATTAGCAGGGTGGGAATGGCAGAACCTCAAGGAGATTAGGGGATTCTAGGGAAGTGGGTTGTTAATTGGAGAAGCTCATCCTGGAATCAGGATGAGCTAAAGAGGCAAGAATAGCTAGAGTGGTGGAGATAGACTAGAAGATCCAATCTAAACTATACCTGAACATCATCCCCTCTACAACATGCCTAGGTGGTGGTCTAACTTGTATTTCAAGCTTTCTAGGGAATGGGAAACTCATTACTTCCTGAGGTCCCTTTGGACAGCTCTGATCATTAAGAAATTTCCCTTGCGTTGAACTACAACCTTGTTCTCTACTTCTCCCCTTTGCTTCTAAAGGAACTGGACTGATAAAAATCAGTTTGCCTCATATGGTCCTATCCCTCTCCATGTAGGTCAAGGCTAATAACCCCAAAGCTTGGGGATTACCTCTCAGACAGCCTCTTACTAGACCGGCACAGCTAGAGTTAAGTTCCCTACAACCCTGTCCCTCATTCCTCACTCCTTATTAGGCAATTTAGAAAACACCTTTATGTCCCTTGTGACTATACTACTGTCTTTCCCCTATGAATGATAGGCCATGCTCCCATTGCTACCAGCCAGCTCTTTGTCAAAAATTCTATATAAGGTTGACCCTGAGTGGCTCTGGGCCTTCAGACAGAGTGTGAAAGTTGTTCTATGTTCTAAGTATGGAAGCCACCCCAAAGTGTGCTGCCCTTGGGTAGTAAGCAGTGGAGATGGAGGCAATACAAGGAGGCTGTTCCTTTTTGACACCTGTTCTCCTCCCTAACCCTTGCAAGCAGTAATGAAGTTTTAGCTGCAATTCTTGTGTAGTTACACTGCTCTTCATCTGAATTTTCCTACACTACAGGGAATAAGCAAAATAAATCTAAACCTTAAGATAACTCACTTAAGCTCCTTGGGTCTCCATTTCCTTGTCTGTAAAATATGGAGGATTAGATTTGATGATCACTAAAGTCCTTTCCAGCCCCAGATCATTATTCCCATGATTCAAAGTGACAAACCTTCAGATACCTGAAGGCAGGTATTGTGAGGCCCGTAAGGCTTCTTTTCATGCTAAACATAGTAATTCCATCAACCATCTCAGAGTTGGAGGGGTCATCAGATGTCAAGTAGTCCAACCAAAAACTGAACACAAACCCCTCTTCCTCCAGGGCTTCATTTTTTAAATGAATAATGCTGACAAGCCTCTTGGAAATCATGCCTGATCGACTAAGTACATCAGGCAACTGTTTTGGATAAAGCACAAGACAATCACCCCTTTCATTCTTCTCTGTACCTCCATGGGAATTCTCCTGCAGAGATACTGAGAATGAGAAATTGACCCAACACTGCACAACCATAAAAGAGAATGTCTGAGGAGGCTGAGAAATAAATCTTCTATCAGCCTGTTGTCATGTTTCATACTTCATCCTTTCTTGCTTCTGTGGCTGTAGCATTGGGCAATAATATTACTTGCCCCCTCAACCCCAGTTTCTTCCCTCCATTCAGTTATGTTTAATCTGGCACATATTGCTTAAACTTAGAACATCTGCATTACAGGAATTATCTTACCAATTATATTTTTCTATAATTTTGTTATTTTGATCTTTAATTTATAAGCCTAGAGAAATAATGCTTTATTTGTTCTGGAAAATAAGTATTTCATTATTTATTGCATTTTTATGGACTTGGATTAATTTTTTTGCAGTATTGAGTGGTGAAATGCTACATCACTCTCAGAGTAAAATGTATAAAATATATCATGATCATATTTCAGTTCTCACAATCATTTTGAGCAAAAGACAGAAAAGAAAGGGATAAACTTCAAGAAAATGGAGAATTGTAAACAGGATAGGCCAGGGCTTCTTAAACTTTTTCCCCTCATGACCCCTTTTCACCCAAGAAATTTTTACATGACTCCGGGTATATAAGGATATAAAATAGGTTTACCTAGCCTTGTACTGTTCCCAAATTTTTCCCAACCCCCAAATTCAGTCACTGATACCCTATATGAGGTCACAACTCACAGATTAAGAAGTTTTGGATAGACCGATCAAAGCATTAAAAGACGAAAAGTCCATTGTTGTCAGTCAACACATAGTTAACGGGCACTAAGCTAAGACCTGGACATATAAAGACAAAAACAGCCTCTGCACTCAAGTTTATATTCACATCAGGGAAACAATTAGGCGGCAGAGTAGATAGAACAGTGGACCTGGCGTCAATACGACCAGATTTCAAATCCTATCTCAGATACTTCTTAGCTGTGTGACCCTGGTCAAGTCACTTACCTTCTGTCTGACTCAATTTCCTCAATAGCATCAACCTCCCAGGGTTGTTGTGAGAATCAAATGAGACAATAATTAATTGTAAAGCACAGTGCCTGGAATATAGTAAGTACTGTATAAATATTAGATAGATATATAGATATACACATATTATAGAGAGAGCTTACATGTGCAATATTCATATTGTATATGTATGTATATATATATGTATATGTATATATATATATATATATATACTGTTATTAAGTCATTTCAGTCATTTCCAAATCTTACCATTTGGGATTATCTTTGAAAAATATTGAAATGATTTACCATTTCCTTACACAAATCATTTAACAAATGAGTAACTGAAGCAAACAGGGTTAAGTGACTTGCTCAAGATCACATAGCTAGTAAGTGTTTGATGCCAGATTCGAACTCAGGTCCTTCTGACTTTAGTGCCAGAATTCTATCCATTGCACCATCAACTGATAGATATAGATTGATATATACATACACATAAATACACATGTGTATATATTGTGTATGTGAACAAGATACATAAAAAGTAGAGACAAGATTAACTTGGAAGGAAAAACATTAGTATCTGGAGAAACCAAGAAAGGTCTTCCATAAGAGATTCTAAAAAAAAAAAAAAAAAAAAAAGGAGAGCATTCTAGGCGTGGGGCATAGCCAGTGCAAAGGCACTGAGATGATAGATTCTTGCATCAGGAACAAGACAATAGAGCTGAAATTTAGAGCTCCACTAGATTGTGGGCTTCTTGAGGGTAGAGATTGTCTTTTGTCTCTTTTCATATCCCCAGCTGACACAGTTCCAGGCAAATATTAGGCACTGAACAAATATTCATTGACTGAATATAGAGTAAGTGGAAAGAAATAATGCCTCAGACCAGAAATGTGGGAGTAGGTACAGT